>NC_055965.1:21798026-21802990 GCF_018492685.1 Alosa sapidissima | reverse complement strand
CTCTCTCTCCTCTCTCTCTCTCAACTCTTATCCCTCTCTCTCTCTCTCTCTCTCTCTCTCTCTCTCTCTCTCTCTCTCTCTCTCTCTCTCTCTTTCTTTCCACTCACATCACTCCCTCACTTCCCTCATGCTTTCTATTTCACTTTCTCTCTTTTCTCTCTCTCTCTCTCTCTCTCTCTCTCTCAACTCTTATCTCTCTCTCTCTCTCCTCTCTCTCTCTCTCTCTCTCAACTCTTATCTCTCTCTCTCTCTCTCTCTCTCTCTCTCTCTCTCAAACTCTTATCCCTCTCTCTCTCTCTCTCTCTCTCAACTCTTATCTCTCTCTCTCTCTCTCTCTCTCCCTCCTCTGTCCACCCCCCCCATCCTCCTCTTCACTCTTCAGGTCCCCCTCCACTGCCCCTGGGCCCCAGCATGATGGCCCCGTCCCTGGGCCCGTCCCTGGGGCCCTCCATGGCCCCGTCCCTCATCCCCGCCCTGCCTCCGTCGCTGGCGCCCCGCCCCTGACCCCTGCCTTGCTGGGCCCTGTGGGCATGCCCCCCTCCTCCTCCTCCTCCTCTTCCTCCTCCTCCTCTTCGTCCTCGTCCTCCTCCATGGCGCCCGTCCTGGGGCCCGCCATCATGGCGCCGGTGCTGGAGGCCGTCCTACCAGCTGGGGCCCGCAGGACTGCCTGGCCCAGGCCCTGACCTCCGTGGCCCCGCCAGTGCTCACCGCCATGCCCCCCACCGCCCCGCTCACCAAGGTGTGTGTGCGTGTGTGCGTGTGTGTGCGTGTGTGTGTGTGTGCGTGTGTGTGTGTGTGTGTGTGCATGCGCGCCATGCCCCGCTCACCAAGGTGTGTGTGTGTGTGCGTGCGCGCGTGTTTGTGTGTGTGTGTGTGTGTGTGAGTGTGTGTGCACATGGTTTCAAGGTTTCTGGAAACAGACCCATTAGAGCCCATTCCCTTTTTAATTATTATTTATGTGTCTGACTCCTTTTTTCCTTTGTTTCCTCCCTTTCTCTCTCTCTCTCTCTCTCTCTCTCTCTCTCCTCTCTCCTCCTCTCTTCTCTCTCTCTCTCTCTCTCTCTCTCTCTCTCTCTCTCTCCCTCTTTCTTCCTCTCTATTGCCCTCTCTCTCTCTCTCCCTCTCTATTGCCCTCTATCTCTCTCCCTCTCTCTTGCCCTCTCTCTCTCTCCTCTCTATTGCCCTCTATCTCTCTCCCTCTCTCTCTCTCTCTCTCTCTCTCTCTCTCTCTCTCTCTCTCTCTCTCTCTCTCTCTATTGCCCTCTATCTCTCTCCCTCTCTCTCTCTCTCTCTCTACCTCTTTCCCTCCCTCCCTCCCTCCCTCCGTCACCCCTGCAGCAGAGGAAGAGTACGAAGCGGAAGGCCGACACCACCACACCCACCGCCAACGACCAGCTCAGCGAGTCCTCTCCTGCGGCCACCGATCCGCGTCCACGCCGCGAGAGCAGCCGGCCCAAGCAGGCGCGGCAGGATGCCCCCGACTCCCAGTTCGCCGGCAGGCCCGCTAAAAGTAAGTCTCAACACACACACACACACACACACACACACACACTCTCACACTCACGCTCACACACTAAGTCAGCAAGGGTTATAGTGTCTGTAAGGAACCTTCTTTGACATTTGTTTGTACACTTATAAGATAATCAGCCACTAGGATGCTTTTATTTTAAAGTACCTCACCATTCACGTGTTTATTTATTTGTTTGTGTGTCCGTGTCTGTGTGTGTGCGTCTGTGTGTGTGTGTCTGCGTGTGTGTGTGATGTCAGCAGTGAGTCCTCGTCGGAGTGAGCAGCTGCGGTACTGCCGCGGAGTGCTGCGGGAGATGCTAGCCAAGAAGCACATCGCGTACGCCTGGCCCTTCTACCAGCCCGTGGACGCCTCTGCACTCGGCCTGCACGACTACCACGACATCATCAAGCACCCCATGGACCTTGGCACCATCAAGGTGGGTCGTACACACACACACACACACACACACTTGTACACACACACACACACACACACACACACACACACAACGCACGTATGTCGGAGATATCTGTTTGTACAAACACATTGGTCTTCCCCTGAGACTAAACACTTACACTTACAGTTACACACTCAGACTCACACACACACTCACACACAGCTCTTTGTGATGTATGTGTTTCTACACACATATTTATCATCTCCACGGTGGTCTCTCCACTCTAGGTGAAACTGGACAGCTGGCAGTATCCGGATGCTCAGGACTTTGCAGCAGACGTTCGTCTCATGTTCTCCAACTGCTACAAGTACAACCCACCTGACCATGATGTAGTGGGCATGGCTCGCAAGCTGCAGGTACACACACACACACATGCGCACACACACACACGCGCGCGCACACACGCACACACTCACACACACTCACACACACACACACACACACCAGTCCTTTGACTACATGTCAGTGCCGACTGTAGAATTATCCAGAGACACGCATGTGCAGAGTGCATAGACCAGCTTGGGACCGACTGAGCATATACTCCAGTTATTCATTCAGTTATTCGAGACTCAGTCCCACTCTCACATCTGGTTGTGTTAGTCTAACTATGAAAAATTCCGATTTCATTCACACTAGCATGTTTATATCTAGTTAAAATGTCTAGTTTAAGTTGGACCCCATAATTCTATTTTTTTTGAGTGTTATGTAAGGGCACTGTTTGGCGGCATTATTCACCCGTTTAACCCTCCTCCGTTCAGGACGTGTTTGAGATGCGCTTCGCCAAGATGCCAGACGAGCCCATGATCACTCCCATCCCTGCCCTCGCGCCTACTCCCATGATGCCGCAGCCGGCCCCGGCGCCGCCCATCCTCTTCAGCGAGTCCGAGTCCGAGTCAGAGACCGAGACGTCGGAGGCCCACTCAGACCACGAGAGAGCGCAGAGGCTCGCCGAGCTTCAGGAGCAGGTGAGGCTCACGGGACAGGAAACACGTAGAGTTGGTGTCGGGTGTATGTTCGTTTACTTACATGGGGCAGGAAACAGGAAGAGTTGGTGTCAGGTGTATGTTCGTTTACTTGCTATGCATGTTTGTTTTTTGTTTGTTTTTGTTGATGTGTCTGTGTTTGTTGTTGTGTTTGTTGATATAGTTATAGATAGATAGGCAGATACTGTAACTGTTGTTACAGTTTTACATCTTTATAGTGACCAAAGACAGTAGGTCTACTGTAAGTACTTTTTGTTGATTTTGTGTGTGTGTGTGTGTGTGTGTGTGTGTGTGTGTGTGTTCAAATCATATAAATGTAGGATCAAATTTTAAACCCAAAGCGAAGACCATATACAGTATGTGTGCTGTCTATATTTTACTCATGTGCCCGTTTGGTTTTGTTTGTGAGCAAGTTATTCATAGAAATGTACTAGTGGACAGAAGTTGAGATGATGCTATGTGGCTAACATCTGTGGCATTCCCTTTGCAAGGTGAGATGAGAATATGTGCTGTTTGTTGAGAGAGTGGGCTTTGAGAGGGAGCTGTCATTCGACTGGCGCCCTCTCTTTTAATTCAAAGCCCTTAGGTCAGTGTGAAGAAGTGCCACAGATGCCGGTTGGGATAAGGGATAAAGCCTTGTGTGTGTGGGGCAATTCCACGGAAAATTAACTTTTTGTCACATCCATAACGCTAATAAAATGTGATGGTATGGTATGATGTGAATGATTACATGAAATTTGAGCATTTGCTATTTTTGGCTGATGAATGTAAATGAGAAAAAATGCACAAAAAATGAATTATCATTCACATCATACAAATGCCAAGGCATTTCACTGGCGTTATGGATGTGACAAAAAGTCCATTTTCTGTGGAATTGCTGTGTTCAAAGTTGACGAGTTGGGCGATGTGGTCACTGAATGATTGACATACCACTAATGGAGATCCATAAGAAGCTCCATAAGAAGTGTGCCTTTTTCCTGTATCTTTAGACTGCGCTTGTTAGCGACACGGCGTAGGTCTCCGGTACCGTGAATAAAGCTCTCTGAGATTTCCGACTGACTATCGACTCTGCCTGAAAACGTTTCGAAAAATTCCAGAATTTTGTACCACATAACAACTGTGTGTGTGTGTGTGTGTGTGTGTGTGTGTGTTCCAGCTGAAAGCCGTGCACGAGCAGCTGGCGGCCCTCTCGCAGCAGCAGCCCAACAAGCCCAAGAAGCGAGAGAAGGAGAAGAAGGACAAGAAGAAAGAGAAGTACAAGAAAAAGACGAGTGCACCAGCCCTGGACCCGCCCGTCCTGGGCGGGGCCTTCTACACGGAGCCCACGCCCCCTCCCCTCCTCCAGCCAATCAGGAAGAGCAAAAGCAACAAGGAGCCCGCTGTGCCCACAAAGCCCAAGAAGCAAGGGTGAGAAATACATTTCCCACAATGCAATGCACTACTTCAGGCGATGGAATTCGATGTGCAGTAGTTAGAGCTCAACGGTCCTGCCGACCACCGATTCCGGAAGAAGAATTCAATACAGTTTGTCTATTGACAACTGGAGTATAAGCCATATAATCTTAACCGTCTATGGTAGACTTAAAACCAGCTATGACATGACTAAGTGATTGTACATGCTCATATAGGCTTCAAAAGTTCATGGGGCAGCCTTAAAAACCTTGAAAGTTGAATTTACTCAATGAAATTGGTAGAAAGTTAGTCATCTTCTTTTCTGACATTAAAAAAGAAGCTTCTTAAACTATCGTTAGGCTGCAAATGTTCAAAATGTGTTAGTTTAAAAAGGATTATGGGATGAGTAGTTTTTTGCTCAACATGAAATGTTGTACGAGTCACATCATAGCTGGTCAGACTAAGTCCGGGTCTAAAACTCCAGACGTCAATTTAAGTAATGAATGGGAAATTTACTTCCGGAAACTAAACTCTCTCAGAGGAGGGGCGGGACTGTTGAGCTCTCTGGCAGTTTGATGAAGCATAACGATGCTCAGTAATAACACAGTAATACAAATGTAAT
>NC_055965.1:21768026-21793026 GCF_018492685.1 Alosa sapidissima | reverse complement strand
ATATGAGGCAGGTTCACAATCACACGCTAGTAAGTCATCAAGGGTACAGTGAACATGATTGATGTTGTAGCATCTAGATATGAGGCAGGTTCACAATCACACGCTAGTAACTTTCTTTCCCTCTCTCTCCCTCTCTCCCTCCTTCTCTTCCTCTCTCTCCCCCCTCCCTCTCTATCTCTCTCTCTCCCTCTCTCCCTCCTTCTCTCTATCTCTCCCTCTCTCTCCATCTCTCCTCCCCCTCTCCCTCCTTCTCTCCATTTCTCCCTCTCTCTCCATCTCTCTTCCCCCCTCCCTCCTTCTCTCCATCTCTCCCTCTATCTTCCTCGCTCTCCTCCCCCTCTCCCTCTCTCTCTCTTCATCTCTCTGCAGCTCTCCACTCTACTCTTCCTCAGCAGCCTTCGCGCCCCAGCCACCGCGCGGCTCCTCTGCCCCCCAAGCCCCCCGCCGGACCCACCCCAACTACCCCAACCACCCCCACACCTCCCCCCAGCAACGCCGCCGCTGCTCCTCCCTCCATCCCCCTCTCTCTCCCTCCTCCTCATCCCTCCCTCCTGGCCTCCTCCTTGTCCACCTCCTCAGCCCCTTCTTCCGCCTCCTCTTCCTCCTCTTCCTCTCTTCAGCAACAGCCCCAGCAGCAGCAGCAGGCTCCTCTCAGACCTCTGTTGCCCCTGGCTCCTCTGGCTCCTCTGGTGCCCACCCCCACCCCACTGCCCCCATTGGCCCACCAGGGCAGCTCCATCCTGGGCCACGTGTCGGCACAGCCCCCCCAGGCCCTGCTGGAGGACGAGGAGGATGAGGAGCCTGCCAGCCCACCGCTGCCCATCGGCCAGGTGTGTGTGTGTGTGGAGTGGGGGTGCGCCTCATTGTCCCGCTGTTGCACCATGGGACTTGAAGTTTTCTGGGTGAAATAAAAAAAAAGTGCAAAGTTGTATACCTAATAATTCACTGGAAGCGGGTTAGGTCAATTAGCCTCCTGTTTAGTTATAGCCTAGCCTTAGGCTAACCCACTTCCAGTGAATTATGCTAAGCTAGGCTAACGGTGTCAGACTGGGTTATTCGTCAACTGTAGTCATGTCAGTAAGAAATAGTAACCAAGGAAATTACCTCATTCCCCTTCCTCTCTGGTCCTGATTGGTCAGATGGATCAGCAGCTCCTGATGCAGCCTCTGAGCTTCAGCCCGTCTCCGCCCTCCCAGCTGGGTGGAGAGCAGCCACCGCCGCAGTCGCACGGGCAGTCGCACGGGCAGTCGCACGGGCAGTCGCACGCACTCACACACGTGCAGCAGCATCGGCGGGAGGAGAGTGCAGCAGCCGCCGTCGCCAACGCACGCACACACATGAAGGAGGAGGAGGTGTCTCCGCTACACAGCTCAGGTAAAGTACACACACACACACACACACACACACACACACACACACACACACACACACACATGTGTACACAGACACACACACACACACACACACACACACACACACACACACACACACACACATGTGTACACAGACTCACACACACACACACACACACACACACACACATGTGTACACAGACTCACACACACACACACACACACACACACACACACACATGTGTACACACACACACACACACATGTGTACACAGACACACACACACACACACACACACACACACACACATGTGTACACAGACTCACACACACACACACACACACACACACACACACATGTGTACACAGACTCACACACACACACACACACACACACACACACACATGTGTACACAGACTCACACACACACACACATGTGTACACAGACTCACACACACACACAACACTCACATGTGTACCTACTCACTCAGGCACATACGTACGCCTGTGTACCTACGTACCCAGGTACAAACACAAGTTTACCTACGTACCCAGATACAAACACGTTTACCTACGTACCTAGGTACGAACACACGTTTACTTACGTACCCAGGTACGAACACACGTTTATCTACGTACCCAGGTACGAACACACGTTTATCTACGTACCCAGGTACGAACACACGTTTATCTACGTACCCAGGTACGAACACACGTTTATCTACGTACCCAGGTACGAACACACGTTTACTTACGTACCCAGGTACGAACACACGTTTATCTACGTACCCAGGTACGAACACACGTTTATCTACGTACCCAGGTACGAACACACGTTTATCTACGTACCCAGGTACAGACATATGTATTCATTACTTTCAAGTATGTGCGTTCACTCACCTTTGTGTTATTTGCTTAGAGAGTTTGATTGACATACCTTGTCTCTCTGTGATAGGTCCGTTGAGGGATAGCCCCTCCCTACTGTCCCAGTTCCACGCAATGGTGAACCAGTCACCTGCCATGGACATGCCAGACAGAAAACCTGTGAGTGTGTGTGAGAGCGTGTGTGAGAGCGTGTGTGAGAGGGTGTGTGTGAGAGTGTGTGTCTGAGAGTGTGTGTCTGAGAGTGTGTGTCTGAGGGTGTGTGTGAGAGTGTGTGTGAGTGAGTAAAGAGTGCATATGTGGTTGCTGTATGTAGAGAGTTGCTGTGTCTGTGCTTCTATGTGTGACCATTGTTCCTTAGCGTGTGTTTAAAATGTGTGATGTATGTGTGTTCGGTGTGCGCATAGCAATTAAATGTATGTGTCATAATTTGCTGTGAGTGTGTGAGTATAGTAATGTATCATAATTTGCTTTGTGTATGTGTGTTGTTTAGCTGAAAGAGGAGAAGTTCCTTCCCTCTCCTGTCCTGGCACTCAGCCCGGTTCATCAGGATGTTCCCGACAGCAAACCCAACATGCACAGTGAGTACCTGTGTGTGTGTGTGTGTGTGTGTGTGTGGTGTTATGTGTGGTTATGTGTGGTTATGTGTGGTTATGTGTACGCAGGAGTGTCAGCGTACGTGCATGGGTATGTGCATTTTTGCAAAGTAGATAATTAAGGATTAAACAGGTGTGATACGATGTGAGACATAATCAGATACAATTAAGGGATAACTGCTGCCGAGGTGTCCTGTTATACTGAATTAATGGACGAGGGGCAAAGAACTCCCCGACACCTTAGCCCAAGTCCATTAAAGGTGCCATGTGTAATATCCGCCAAATTTTTAGTTTGAATTTCTGTCTGTGTGCAACGGTGATCATGTTGCCATGGTGTCCTAACGTGTGTGTGTTTGTGTGTGTGTGTGTGTGTGTGTGTGTGTGTGTGTGTGTGTGTGTGTGTGTGCCTCCTCCAATCAGGAAGCGGCATCAGGCCACAGGACAACTCTCGGCCCCGTCCCACTGCATCCCCAGCCGCACCCCCTTCTCTCCAGGACAAACTGAAACAGGAGCCCAAGGGGCCCAGCGGACCTGCTAAGGTGTGTGAGTGTGTTTGCACGACTGTTAAATGTGTGTTTCAGTATGAGTGTGTGTTTTGAGTGCACACCTGAGTAGGTGCGTGTGTGCGTGTGTGTGTGTGTTTGCTTGTGAGTGCACACCTGAGTAGGTGTGTGTGTTCGCATGACTGTTGAATGTGTTTCAGTATGAGTGTGTGTTTGAGTGCACATCTGACTAAGTGTGTGTCTGTGTGTACAGTGTGTGTGTTTGCTTGTGAGAGCACACCTGACCTGAGTAGGTGTGTGCGTGTGTGCATGCATGCATCAGTCTTTGTGTGTGTGTTTGTATGTGCGTGCATCACTGTGTGTGTGTGTGTGTGTGTGTGTGTGTGTGTGTGTGCGTGCATCACTGTGTGTGTGTGTGTGCGTGCATCACTCTAGATAGATAGATAGATAGATACTTTATTGATCCCCAGGGGAAATTCAAGATTGAATTCATTCTCTCTGTGTGTGTGTGTGTGTGTGCGTGTGTGTGTGTGTGTGTGTGCGTGCATCACTGTGTGTGTGTGTGTGTGCGTGCATCACTCTGTGTGTGTGTGTGTGTGTGTGTGTGTGTGTTCTCCATACCCTCTTGCTCTCTTGTCTTACCGCTCCTCTCCTCTCCTTCTCCCCCTCTCTCAGGACGCGAAGCTGAAGAACATGGGGTCGTGGACGAGCCTGGCCCGCAGGTCTTCCTCCTCCTCCTCGTCCTCTGCGCCGGCCCCGCGCTCGTCCAGCGACAGTTTCGAGGCGTTCCGCCGCGCCAAGGAGGAGAAGGACAAGGCGCTCAGGGCCGAGCAAGAGAGAGAGAGAGCACGCCGAGAACAGGAGAAGAGGTGAGAGAGAGAGAGAGGGGGGAGAGAGAGAGAGAGAGAGAGAGCAAAAGATAGGAGGTGAGCGAGGGAGAGAGAGAGAGAGAGAAAGAAAGAAGGAACTAAAATAGAAAGAAAGAAAGAAGAAGGAAAATATAAGAATTTGGAAAGATTTATGTTTATATGTGTGTACCTACCTGTGTGCATGTTTACATATGTGTGTGAGTGTGTGCACGGGTCAAAATTTGCTGTTCGGTTTACTTGCCAAAGTGTCTGGTAGATGAAAAAAAATTACCGGCCAGACATTTTTTTTTTTTACCTGCCAAAACTAAAAGTAGCCTATTAAACAGCTTTTTTGAACGCTGCAGAAGTTTCATTCAAATGAAATAATGTTGTCGGAGTGAACGAATTACGTTTCTCTATCTCGGTCAGTAATCAAGGATCTGCTTTAATGACCGCTGCAAAAAATACAATGACAGTGACAACGGGTTCTGAGGTATAAATCACAACCGCCAATACAAAAATCTACTCCCGCTTGGTGGGTGCTAATTTCAAGCCCTGTTTGTTTGTGTTTGTTTGTGTCTGCGTGTATATGTGTGTCTGTTTGTGTACATATATGTTTGTGTGTGTGTGTGTGTTTGTTTGTTTATGTGTGTGTGTTTACGCTTGTGTGTTTACGCGTGTGTGTTTACGCGTGTGTGTGTACGTGTGTGTGTGTGTGTGTGTGTGTGTGTGTACACGTGTGTGTGTGTGTGTGTGTGTGTAGGTCCCGTGAGAGTGAGGACCCCGTGGATCAACTGCGTCGCCACCACCACCACCACCACCAGTCGGAGGAGCAGCAGCAGCAGCATCATCACCACGCGGCCCAGCAGGCCCCTGCGCCCGCCGCCACGTCTCGCTCGCACGCCCAGTCGAGCCGCAGACGCCCCGAGCAGACGCAGGCGCAGACGCCGCCCCAGGTCAGCTCGCCCCACCCGCCCACACCCGCCCTCCGCTGCTGCGGCCGCCGCCACCGCTGCTGCTCCGGCGCAGTCGACGCTCAGCACGCCGGACCAGAGGGAGATGGCCCGCCGCAGGGAGCAGGAGAGGAGGAAGAGGGAGGCGGTGAGTGTGTGGAGATGCACAAACACACACACACACACACCACACACAAACACACACATACACACATCTATAGATGTCCACACACATACACAAACAAACACACACATACATACGCACGCACACTCATCTATAGATGTTCACAAGCACACACACACACAAGCATACACAGCCGTGGCCTACTGGTTAGTGCTTCGGACTTGTAACTGGAGGGTTGTCGGTTCGAACCCCGACCAGTAGGAAACAGCTGACGTGCCCTTGAGCAAGGCACCTAACCCCTCACTGCTCCCCGAGCGCCGCTGTTGTTGCAGGCAGCTCACTGCGCCGGGATTAGTGTGTGCTTCACCTCACTGTGTGTTCACTGTGTGCTGAGTGTGTTTCACTAATTCACGGATTGGGATAAATGCAGAGACCAAATTTTCCTCACGGGATTAAAAGAGTATATATACTTATATACTTATACTATACACACATACACTCGTCTATAGATGTTCACACACACGTACACACACACGCAAACGTACACGCACACACGCACACACACGTACACACTGTGTCTCTGACCCTTCGTCTGCTCTCTCCTCAGACGGCAGCTCTGATTGACATGAACCTCCAGAGTGACCTCATGGCCATCTTTGAGGAGAACCTTTTCTGAAGGAGGGAACGCAGGAAAGAAAGAGAACGCTTCATCTGTCTCTCTCTCTCTCTTTCTCTCTCTCTCTCTCTCTCTGAGAACCTTTTCTGAAGGAGGGAAAGCAGGAAAGAAGACAATGTCAAGAAAGAGAACACTTTATCTATCTCTTTCTCTCTCTCTCTCTCTGTCTGTCTCAATCCACCTTTTATTTAATTTTTTTTGGAAGCCACCTGAAGCCATCTCATCTTTCCCCCCTCCCTCCCCTTACTTGCAGTATCTCAACCACGAGAAACATGAGACATGGATTTAAACAGAAAAAAGAAAAGAAGATTTAAAAAAAAAAACTGGTGTGTTTTTAAAAATATCTGGAATCTCAGAAGATTTTTTTTTGTGTGTGTGTCTATTTTGGAAAGTGAATAACTGTATTTAAGATGATGTTATTTTCCTTAAGAATGAAAGCGTTAACCTGCGGATGAAGCAAGAGGGTTATTTTGCCTCACTCCATCCCTCTCATTCTCAATCCCCCTTCCCTCTCTCTCTCTCTCTCTCTCTCTCTCTCTCTCTCTCTCTCTCTCTCTCTCTCCTTTTTTATGCATTGTCATTGGTTATTGTGCTGGGGAGGGGGATGCCTGAAATGTACACGTCTCTGTTCGGCAAATAGGTCCTCGCCAGATGATGGATCTCTCTAGAACGGATCTGCCCAGATTACAAGCCTCTGTGGAATGGACCCGTGCCAGATTAAAGGCTTCTCTAGAACAGATCATGGTCAGATTACAGGCCTCTCTAGAACAGATGTGCACCACATTACAGACCTCATATTACAGGCCACTCTAAAACGGATCTGCACCAGATTACAGGCCTCTTTAGAACAGATCCGTGCCAGATTGCAGACCTCTTTAGAACAAATCTGCACCAGATTACAGGCCTCTTTAGAACAGATCCGTGCCAGATTGCAGACCTCTTTAGAACAAATCTGCACCAGATTACAGGCCTCTTTAGAACAGATCCGTGCCAGATTGCAGACCTCTTTAGAACAGATCTGCGCCAGATTACAGGCCTCTTTAGAACAGATCTGTGCCAGATTGCAGACCTCTTTAGAACAAATCTGCACCAGATTACAGGCCTCTTTAGAACAGATCCGTGCCAGATTGCAGACCTCTTTAGAACAAATCTGCACCAGATTACAGGCCTCTTTAGAACAGATCTGCACCAGATTACAGGCCTCTCTACAACGGGTCTTTGCCGCATCTTTCCCGGATTAGTGCCTGATAAGGGTTGGGGAGTGCGGTTAGAGTTACTAGCAGAGGTTATGTGCATGGGATGCATCTATTTGTATGTGTGCATATGGGTACTGAATAGAAACACACACACACACACACACACACACACACACACACACACAAACAAACACATTCACACTCATAGGGTGTTAAGACAGTGACATGTAAGCACCTATGCATGTGTGGTTTCATATGGGTTGGGCTCAGGTACTTGGTAGAGTTTATGTATGAAAGTGTGTGTGTGTGTGTGTGTGTGTGTGTGTATGTGTGTGTGTGTTTCTTGCGATTGAAGGTGTTATTAAGGTGTTACAGAAGTGTAGAAGTGTTACCTGCTGTTATGCCATACAAACCATCCCCCAGTGTTCTTTGTTACATCATCACTGTTGTTGTTTATGAGGATGATGATGATGAGCGGAGAGACTTTGTCTTTATCGACGGGGGGTGGGTGTTGGTGTAGGAGTAGGACGAGCACACAAAACTTGAACGTCCGTGAAGGTCTTTTGGGACGAATGGTGAGTGGGATATAGAGTGTTGGGTGGCGAAGCGTTGCGTAGCGTAGTACTCCAGCCCAGAGGCTACAGACCCTTAGGCCTGGGACCAGAGTCTTGACACACACCTTACCACACACACACACACACATACATATTTATGCACACACACACACTTACTTTACCACACACACACACACAGACACATACAGATGTGTATTATGCACACACACATACAGATTTATGCACACACACACACAGACATACAGATGTATCCACATATGCACACACACACACACACACACACACACATACACATACAGATGTATCCACATATACATACACATACAGTTGTATGCACACATACGCACACACACACACACACACACACACACACACACACACACACATATATATATATATATATATATATATATATATATATAATGATTTGAAACAAATGAAAAAAGTAAATATATATATATATATTATATACCAGAAAATGAAATATTTAGGGGGAGAAAATTGGGGAGGGACATATTATGGGGTATTTGGGCTATGTGAAGAGCACATAATTGTTTTGGTGAATGACTTTTAAAGGATCTACTGTAAAGAAAAGTTTTTTTTGTTTTTTGTTTTATTCTGTTCCCCCCCCCCCCCCCCCCCCCTGTATTTCTTTCTCTCGTCTTTTTTAATGAGATACTGGCGTTATTTGCTCATTTTGTCCTCTGTCCTCTGTTCTTTCCCATGATCCTTTGCTCTCTCATGGCACAGCATTGGTGGGTGCTGCCGCTGGGGGCAGGGCTAGTAATATCTGACTACTAAAAAACGTTTATGTTGGATGAAACTGTATCCCTCTCTCTTGCATTGTGATTG
Organism: Alosa sapidissima; assembly: GCF_018492685.1. Classification (NCBI taxonomy): domain Eukaryota; kingdom Metazoa; phylum Chordata; class Actinopteri; order Clupeiformes; family Clupeidae; genus Alosa; species Alosa sapidissima. Next base: position 21,784,468 of record NC_055965.1, on the reverse strand, counting down.
GCTTCAGTATGACAGTAGCGCTTCCTCTGTGTGTGTTGTGTGTGAGTGTGTATGTGTGTGTGTGAGTGTTTGTGTGTGTGGTGATTGTCATTCAGTCAAGCGATAAAATGAAAACTAAAGCTCTGATTATTAAGTCTATATAATGCGGGATGTGGAAAGGATATCACCGAGTGACTTTGAGGTACATCACGTTTGTTCTTGTGAAGGTTTAAACAAAACAACAAAAAGGTATTTATAAAAGAATGGAGTGTGTTAAGGGTGGGGGTGAGTAAAATTTTTGATTTTAAAGAATTTGTTTATCCATAGCTGGTGGTTTAGTCATTTAGTCACTGCCTTCTTGTCAAATAACCCCCATCCCACTTCTGTTCATGTCCTTTTTTTTTTTTTTTTCAAAAAATGTTTTTGGAATGTTGTGTTTAATTTTTTTGCTTAGGTTCTAAGGTAAAGGCTCAGTTGGTTGCGTCGTTGTCACCCCTGCCTGTTTTGTCAAGTTCTGTTCCTGCTCCTCCAGAACTCCATAACAGCAGCAAAACAAATAGGTTTGATTTTTAGTTGCATTTCTTTTCATGTTGTGTTTTTTTGTCTTTTACAAAATGTATGTTTTTATGACTTCTTCCTCTTTTTTTTGTTATTATTTTGTTTGTTTTTCTTGTTTGGTGAGTTTTTGATTTAGATTTTTTTTTTGTCTTTTTCTCTCTCGCGCGCGCGCGTTCTCAGCTATTCGGTTGGTTTTCAATTGTAGAGTGAGATATCGAAGTCGATAGTTTCATTCTGTTAAGACTGTGGAGTAATCTTTTTTTTGTTTTTTTTTTGTAAGAAAAGACTCAAATGGAAAAAAAATGATGAAATAAAGTAATATTTTAAATTATCTCTCTCCTGTGTACTCTATCAAAGTTCAGTTCAGTTTTATTTTGTCATTTTTACAGGATAACAACGACATGTTGTTAGAGCAAAACAGACAGGCAATGTCGTTTTTAGTTGCTCACCCATTTGCCTTACATCACGTCACAACAGTGTACCTCTGTGCACCTCAGTGTCCCAAGAGTGATGTGTTTTATTATTTTTCATTTATTTGCTTGTTTGTTTATTGAAATTGCTTGTTTGTGCTTGTGTGTCCATTTGGTTATGTATCCACTCGTTTAGCCAAAAAGATGTGCCTGACTGTAGCTATAATGACTAAATATCGCTCACAGCATTTAATTGCTGTGCAGTTACACCAGACTGAAGCCAAAATTAATTAAAATAACCGCTTCCCTTTTTTTTTCTTCCTTCTGTTTTCTTCACTCAAAATAAGCTCATGTTGTCTCTGTGCTTATTGTTATTGATCCGGATCATTACCTGTTTCAGTAACAGCTGATCAACTGTCCCTGCCTGCAGGTGTGCAGTTCTGTCTTTGGTCCAGTAGATGGCAATAGTGTGCACATTTCGGCACCATCTTGGTTACATTATAACCATCACGTTATGACTTGCAGTGAACTGACCACACAGGGCCAGTAACTCAGGGTTAAGCGCCAAAATGGCGTAACAGAAACCTAGACGCCACAATTTCTGTTAAGTGAAAATACGTCAGCGCGGCCGTCCTATTTGGCAGAGCGGCACTTACGGGTAAATGAATGGAGGTTAATGAGGGGCCTTAAACCCTATGCATTTCTCAACCGATGGTCACGCATGTCATTTTCTATTTAAATCCTTCAGCAGGGGAGTTTTGAACATTCTAACAGAAGATTTCTGTTAACAATATTGGGTTATGAAATTCCATGTTGAAATCAATGAACCCAAATATTTTTAAGAACAGGTGCCCAAACTCTTCTCCGTCAAGGGCCAAAATTGGAGGGTGAAAGGCCACGGGCCAAAACCAGATGTTCAAATGTATTACATATTTTTGCAAATTTAACATTTAATAAAAGGTAGACTCATTTTTAAGAAATATATATATATATATATATATATATATATATATATATATATATATATATATATATATATATAAAAACTTCTCTTTACTGTGCTTGACTTTGCACTGTGTCAATGAATGTGTGAAATGATTGAACATCCATATTGCTGATTTAAGAAGTAGAAATATATGGTGTACCTGAAGCAATTCAAATCTTTGAAGAAAAGCATATGGAGCAATTCTATGTCTTGAAAGAAAGTTATTTGCATCAATATGAATTAATAAATAATATATAACACAACATGCCCCTATTAGGGACAAATCAACACATTTACTAAATAACTTTTAACTAAATAACTTTTATACATAACTAAATAATATTTTTTTACTAAATAACTTTTTATGCAACATAACGTGTTTCCATAAAGTTGAACACATTAAGGAATAATACAATAAATATGCTTCTCCTCAGCCCTCACTCTCATCATCAGTCATCATCATGATTATGGATCTGCACTGACAGAAGCTCAATAGCGCCCCCTTATCACCCAGTCTAAAACAATGTTAAACTGTGGCCAGATAGTGAACTGCAACCAGTCTTTGAGCTACAGTTTTTCTTGATCGTTTTAATGCTTGCGTCAACTCTGACATCACGTTTTCAAAACAGTTAACACCCATGTCTAGGCTACAGAAGCACCCTGGCCAAAACACATTTTGCTTGCTAAAGACTGTTACTCTCTCAAAACACTCAAAACATGCAGCAAAAGCAAATTTTGCCTTTAAACAACACATCCTGTCCTCAAATCACTGTGTGATTTCAAATCAATCATACACTAGACAACAAAATGCAAAATATAGTTATCAAAATGAGCATTTTTGTTATGTCTGTCCCATTTCTTTAATTTTTCTGGTATCAGAAAAAAACTGAAAAGACAAAATGTACTGAATAAAAATCAATTTTATTCAAATAGCAACACCAGATTAGCATGGCATCTCTTGATAATGAATGATTGCTGATTGAAGAATTGTGCAAAGGAGTTTCACACAGGCAGGGGTGCTGCTAGAAAATGTGTCCCCTATGACAGACAATAATTCTGGGGCCCCCTGATAATATATATAGATAGTACTTGAATTTCCCCTTGAGAATCAATAAAGTATCTATCTACCTACCTACCTACCTACCAGTAGTATTATCAGGGGCTCTGTGGGGGCCCCCTGTCAGTGCTGGGCCCTTAGAATCGTTCTACCCCACTCTAACTCTCAGCTTTTTAACCTCCAACTATTTATTTAAGACAGGTGCTGACATCTAGCCTGCTTTTAGAATTCTACTACCAAGTCGTATGCATGAAAGCTTTCTTTACTGTCTATTTCACATGACACATCTGGGCATTGATATCTTTATATGGGAGTGTTCCCCTGTCAGCACGCATTGCGCTATCAGGCCCTTACATTATATTTCTGTGTGGTCATTCACTAAGTGCTGCTGTTACAGAGGTATACAGCTAGGCATGTTACCATTGAAAAACATACTTCACATTATAGGGCTTGTTTTTTCATACAACCATCAAGACCAAGCAATTTTGAAAGTCAATTTCAAGTTTGTGATAAAAAAAATATTGTGTTTTCCAGAGGTGGAAAAAGTACGAAAATATTGTACTCAAGTAAAAGTCCCAATACCTTGATGAAATATTAGGGGAGACAGGTGCTGGTTGGAACACTTTTCACTCTCGGCTATATTTCTCTGTCTTACAATGCGTTGAAATTGTCAAATTGTGATTAACTGAAAGCTTGGGATCTCAGCTACAAAATGTATACATTCAATGTCAACAAATTATCCCTTGCTTTGAGTTATATATGATTAAAGTGGTGTTGTGCACGTGTGCCAACCTGCCCCATCCACGGGGTTGGTTGGCTCATGTAGTCGGGGTTGGTTGGAACACCTATGTTATAGTCCTTTGCAGTACCCCTTTTGCTTTTGTTTGAAGAGCTCATCTATATCACTGCCTGTAGGGCTTTGCTGATGTCTTTCCTGTGTGTTTTTCTTCAGTAGGGCCCACCGTCAAGACCAATTTGGTCCCTACCGATTTTTTTTTTACTTCAAATTTTTAAAAATGTCTGAAATGCTTCCAAATGTAAAACTATGTTCAGTAATTACAATAACAATGCTAAAATAAAGATTGATGATGTTTTTATGTGTAAAATACAAAGTTTATAGATTTGTCACAAAATAGCCATAGGGAAAGTATGTGCCAACCAACCCCAAAATCAGTGTGCCAACCTGCCCCGCCCACATTAGGTTTAGGTTCAAACTTCATTTTAAATTATAGATGAGTCCCCTAGCAATCAATTATAATGAATATTTTTTATATATCCCTAACTATTACCCTTCTAGGATGTATTTAGTGGGAGGTGCATATTCTTTTGGCAAGTTTTGACACTACAAAATGAAAATGTTGTTCTCACCTAAAGGGTTAATGACCTGGAGACCAGTTACATACGTGAGTTTACTCTACTCAATAAGGCCGTCAGTTTAGTGTTGGAATTTTGTTGCAGCTCCCTCTAGTAGCCTGGATATTAACAGTGTTTCAACCTGCCCCTGTTCCAACCAGCCCCGGTCTCCCCTACTGAAGTACAAGTTAAAATACCGATCTGAAAATGTACTCAAGTAAAAGTAAAAAGTAGTTCATTTAAAATGTACTTTAAGTAAAAGTTTCTTAGTTACTTTTTTTTGGGGGGGGGGGGGGGGTACCAGAACAACCAGTTTTACCAAAGACTTTCTAATGAGGAGATACAGCACTCAAAAAATCCTCCATAGTAATGCATGGGGTTAGTTTGTCTACACATCATATGTCCACACATATCACAACCCTTCCGCAGCAAAACGTCGACATGTGAATACATTGAGCCAATCATGTGGTGTGTTGTAAAATACATTGAGCCAATCATGTGGTGTGCTGTGAAGACATCGTGCCAATCATCTGTTGTGATCTCGCTGCTGGAGCAAGATTGGTGTCGTGAAGCCTTACGCACACGCATTTCTGCTGAAATAGATGCACGATAAGTGCCCAAAAAGTGTTGCAATATGGCCATTGAGTGGAGGTACTTGCCTGAAAAGGACGTTGAGAAATGGAGATCTATGTGAAAAATCACCGGAGTTCTCCTTTAAGTTTGAGCAGTAATTGATTTTCAAAGTTAGTTGCACTCATCCTTGGGTCGCTTTGCAGTGAACAGTAATCCAGCACAACTGAAAAGCCCCTCACAGGCAGCTGAGGCAGGCAGGCGGCAGGCCAATATTGAGTTCCAAAGAGTTTTTTTTATATTTGGAAACGAGCAGAAGGTTCAGCAGATTAAAGGGCGTTGTGATGGGGGGGAAAGTGGGAAGTATAGGGCCCCAATGGAGGAGAGGGCCCGTGAAAATACAGGAATACAGGGGGCACAACATTTTCACCAGGCATTAGTAATAACTCAGGTAATCCACACATAAAAACAAACAACTCCATAAGTAGAGTCATGTAATGAAGTGGAATAACACAGGGGAAAAGTATTAAACACGCTAAGAAAAAGCACTAAGGCAAGGAAAGGGAAGGAACGAGCTGGAATCTGTATAGAGAGTAGTTATCCTTTCTATCTGCGCAAATTAATATAAGCTTGGTTAGTAGCCTACATATTGATGGGCTATAAAAAGGTTTTTCATTACCAAGGTGTCACACAAGAAACATTTCATGATGGATAAAAGCAAAAAGCTCTCCCAAGACCTTTGCAACCTTATTGTGTCAAAACATATCAATGAAACTGGTTACAGATGCATTTCAAAACATCAGAATCTTCCAGTAAGCAGCATGGGAGCCATTATCTGCAAGTGGAAGAAACATCACTGCATCATCAACCGGCCATGCACAGGATCTAGTAATATTTCTGACCAGGGAGTCAGAAGGATAGTCAATTCCAAGAGCCAAGGACCACTCTCGGAGAAAGCTCCAGAAAGACTTGAAGGCAGCCAATTCAATTAAATAGTTCGGGAAGTAACTAAAGATCAGGATTCACAAGAGGGACCCCTGGAATCTGTTTAGAACAATGGGCCAAAATCAGACCTGATACTGCGACCAATAAGTTTTGTCATACAGGAAATGTCTTGAAGCTGTCTTTACAAACAAAGGCTTTTCCACAGAGTATTGAAGAAATTTCAGTAGGCACGTTCAATCCTTTTTTTCAAAGTGTCATTCCACTTTAATACACAAAACTCTTATGTTTGAATTTTTTATATGTGTGTTAATATAATGTGTGGTGAAAATTTCGAATATACTCACTGGAAGTTTAGGCTAATTACTGAAAAAAAAAAGCGTTCAATACTTATTTCCACCATATATTTATTTTACCTGAATATTTTAACTTCCAAATTAAATGTCAAAATGAATGTCAGACGAAATTTAAAGTTTGACTGACTGGATTTTGTATACAAAACATAGTGAAAACCGTGTCACTCTCACTCTCCCTTGCTAAAGAGCTAAATGGTTTAGTCCGCCTGCACGATTCATAAGGTATCTTTTGTTTATTTAGTTGAGCATCATCGCTAGTAGTGGACCGCTAATTGTTTTGCTGCTGGTGCAATGTCTTTCTCCAAGAAAGCCAAGTCAGGTTACTAAAAACAAAGGCCAAAACAGGAAAAAGAGAGACATTAAAATGAGGGGAAACAACTGCTAATAAACTTCTTTCCAAAGAAAAATGAGCACAAACGTCAAAACACGAAATCCCATGGTGTTTGCTTAAATATCTCCGCAATCATTAGTGCTAAAACGAACTGAGACAACCGATTGGAATAGCGGAAAATACACTTTCATAGTTAGGCTAATCTGATGCATTTCATGATCCAGTCTCCATCACTTTCAGAAAGACTGCATGGCGCCAGCTGCGCGATTCTACCTAATTCGTGCAAATTGCTGTCCCAGACCCTAAAAAGTTATTTAAAAAGCATTTATACAGAAAAATGTTACATATTTATGAAGATCTTTGTATTATCTATTAAGAACTAAAACAATAGTTGAGGTAGCATCAAGTTTAATATATATAAAATGTTTAGGGTACTTTCAATTGAGAGGTGGCTGTCCCAAACCCTAAGGCCTAAATTTCACCGTATGAAAAAAAATCATTTTTGTAATTTTTTCACTGATGTTTTTATAAAGATCTTTTGAATACCTATGATAAAAGCAATCGAAAAAATATATTTATTGCATATTTTTTTCAAAAATCATAAATTATTATGTAAAAAATGTTGTCCCACATTTTTATGTCACAACCGAAACACTGTAAGGTTTAGCCCATAGGATGGTAATGATTTTAGCCACACCCCTTTATTTTGGACCAGGAAGTGTGTGTGAATCCCTCTCTCTCTCATGGCCACATGGTGAGTAGATCAGTCCAATCATTTTTGAGTAAATGCATTCAAAAGTCTCAAAATCAGGCTGGAACATTTAAGAACGTCACTACCGAACACTATTTCAATTAATCAAGTTGTTTCAATTAATCAAGTTGTTTCATTTATTTCAATTAATCAAGTTGTTTTGGTTGTTTTTTTTGAAAATGTAGTTTTTATTTGTGTATAAATGTTCAGAACTGTGCTATCTAACCATGTGCTGACTAGCATCTTTGAGATTTAAAAATATATTTTTTCGTCACTACCGAAACAGTCACAACCGAAACATGTATTGAAGTTTCGGTTGTGGCGAGATTGTTTCGGTAGTGACTAAATGGAACATTAGGTCCTATATTTTGGTAAATCAGTGATATTTACAAGCCAAGCACCATGCAGTCTGCATTCATAATCTAGGTGCTTGATTGTATACACCTGTGGAAAGGGACCTGATGACACCCATGAATATAAACAAATTGCCAACATATCTAAACATAAAAGAAAACGTGGAGCAGAAAGACTGATAAAATATAGACAAATATTGAGGGATGACTCAGTGAAGTACCAAGAATATTTAAGAAAGGAAAGTGTAAGAAATTATTGTTCAACTGCATATTTTTGCAGAAGCATTAGTTAGGAAGACTGAAGGCCCTATCTTACACAGTGCATTGAGGAACCAGGTGCGACACAATTGTTTTCCTAGTTTTAGGTCAGCGCATTTTATCATTGTTCCGCCAGACACCCATACTGTGTGATCCTTGCACACCCACGGGTGTATCGATGAAAAAAACAGGTGTGGTCAGGCATATGATCACAAATTGCTATTTTGACGCCACAAAAAATGATAACACCAAGGACCAAGGAATGTGAAAGTTAAAGTTTAATGGGCATTATTTCAGTTATTTTGAGGGTGCACTGTCAGCCTAACAGCCTGGTAAGACCTAAACCAGTGTTTCTTGAACTAGGGGTCGGGACCCCCAGGGGGGTTGACAAAAATATGGGAGGGGTCGCGAAATGATTTGCAGAAGGTTTTCAGACCAACATGTTTAAAAACTACGATATTCAGTAGCCCTAGATATAGGGTTACTGTACAATTCACAGTGTTTCCATAATGTTCCTCCGAATGTGCATGCTTTGTTTATGCAAACTCAAATCTCTATCTGCGCCTCTTGCAACGATAACAAAGATGCTGTGCGTAAGCTTACCACAAGGTTCCCACGGGTCATGGAATTTCTGGAATATCATGGAATTTTGGAAAGTCTATTCCAGACATGGAAAGTCAGGGAATTTTATCATTTTGGGGCAAAGTCATGGAATATCAGGGAATTTTGAATTCAGAATTGGTGTATATCTGGTAGCTTTACTGCTTGCTTGAGTACTGTAGTTGTGGTTAGGCCAACTTTGTTCATTCAATACCCATTTATTCATGTCTCGCTCTAAAAAAAGTGAAAAATTCTTGAATGCTACACGACTGTTCTGAAATCTTGTACCCTTCATTATAAAATAGGTCATGGAAATGTAGTTTTTTGTCAGGGAAAAGTCATGGAATTTTACATTTCACTTAGAGTGAGAACCCTGTTACCAGTGACAGAACATTATGCAGCCTTTTCTTGCCACAGAACATCCTTTGGAAAACAATAAATCAGATTGTCAAAGGCTTGGTTTTGATGTTGACATAGCGTACCGTTTCTGCCTCTGCCTCCAGTGCCAGTCTTGCAACATTTTCCAAAAGGGGGTCTCGAGACTTGGCCAATGTTTTTTGGGGGTCGCCAGTCAAAACATTTAATAACCACTGACCTAATCAACAAGTCCCTGGCAACGCAATTCAAAGTCTGTGAAGGTGTGCTTAGATGAATGTCCTTAGCATTTTTAACATTCATTAAAATGTTATCGGGGTGTTAGGAAGCGAAGTGCATGAGCGTAGACAGTTCCCAGACACATACATACTCCATACACCTGGGGACGCTGGTTTGCCTGTGTAATCTGTGTTGTGTTGAACCACGTAGCTCAACCTGTCACTTGTCTGGAAACCCGCAAACAGCAGCACCTCGGATCAGGAGTCGAGCATGCTAGCAATAGCAAAGCAAAAGCCCAGGCTGCAACACTACTCTATAGGCGTCTGCAGGGAGGTTTACCAACATACTGCACACCTACCGTTACACTCCTAAAGCCCCTTAAACCTAAACTCCTGATCCGGGTCATGGTCCAGACCTCCTACACAGTGGACCACCCCTCCACCCTCGTTTTGTTTTCATTGTTGAAATTTGGGAAAGAACCTTGTCTTACATTTAAAAAACAAAAACTGAACTGCGGATTTGCTTAACTACTTGAGCTGTCTGACAGAGTGGGTCAGAGTGTAGGCTGGCTATGGACGAGGCAAACCGGTGCTCGCCTGGTTTCAAGCATTCCAACAATCCAACAACATTCCAATACTTTCACATTTTGTTTTGCACACTTTCACATTTGTGTGAGTACCTACAGTAGTAGGGGTAATTGTTGATTTAAAGAGTAAAAAAAGTGTAAGCCTTCAGCAGATCCCTTCTGCAGAAATGTGTTTGCTCATCTGTATGGTGGTACTGTTCCATGGTACATGCAGTAGGCCTACTTGCTTTTAGGGAATGGGAGAAGGCACTCTTATTGTTTTTCTTCTGATTGGTAATGGCATACCTGCTGACATTTGAAAGTAAGTCATTGTGTTGGCTATGTGTAGGATGCATATCATACCCAATTTGGCAACCTGGGAAATGTCAGACTAACAGAAAAAATGAATAGATCCGTGATTTTAAAATTAAGTTTGATGGTCATGCAATATTCTGGGAGTTTCCCCGGGAGAAATAACAAAACGGGTGGGCGCCGGGAGATGACCTTGAAATACGGGAGAAACCCGGGAAAACGGGAGTGTTGGCAGTTATGGGTTATGCGTTATACATAACAATCATTCATGCTTAACCCTTAAAGGAGTACCGTCACACCGGTGTGACGGGAATGTTGGGAAATGAACGTTCTAAAGAATATCTGGGTTCATTGAATTCAACATAGAATTTTAGAACCTTCAATTGTTGCGGAACTTAGAATGTTCAAAAACCTACACCTTTAAGGGTTAAAGGGATACTCCAGTGTAAAAACAACCAAAACAAAATAGCCTTACACTTCGCCGGTAGTGTCCATGGGCATCATACAGATAAACCGAAGTATTGTAAACTTAAACCCTAGGTCGTTTTTACTTTGAAGTAGCCCTTCAATTAAGGGGCGAGGGACATTAGAACAATCCTTTTGAACAATGCACCTGGCGTCTGATCACCTATTCCGCTTGTCAAACTAGGAAAAGTGAACTAGACACTCCTTACATACATCTGAAACATATGCTTCAGATCATGCGTCTTAGGTTGTCAAAATAGGGCCCTGAAGGTAACAAATTGAACACTAAAATGAGATCTGGAGGTTATATGTGTTCTTTGAGCAATTGTCAACAAGTTAGATACTAATTCTTTTAAATGTAACCACTTTTGAACACTTAATAAATCTTTCTTGAAGGATTATAAAACCAAGCATACATTTTCTATCTTGCATCCCATAACACCCAAACTATCCATCAGCTGTTCAGTGAAATATTAAACAGATTTCTTTAAATATATATATATATATATATATATATATATATATATATATATATATATATATGTGTCTGTTATATGTGCTAGCTGCATTATGTGCAACATTTGTGACTTATTTGTCATTTTTATCAACACAAAATACTAGGAGTCTGATGTAGTAGTCACTACCGAAACACTACCGTCACTACCGAACATGTGCTGTCACCGAAACATGGGATGTTTTGTTAAAAAAAGAGTATATCTAATCATCTGACAAGGTAACATGGTGGTGTTTGATTAAATATATATTTATAGTAATACATCCTTAAATTTGAAAACGGTATGATCAACTTTATGCGTTTTACAAAGAAATATTGTTTTTAAAATGCAATTAATCTCATAAATGACCTTTATTTTGTATTAAAAAATATTATTGTTATCAGTTGAATCATGGAAATGCTTTAAGAAAATTCAAAAAAATATATTTAGAAGGTATATGTAAAGAAATTCCTAATAGATTATCATAAAAGTTATTTTGTTAATTGTTATTGTGTTTCGGTAGTGACACATTTTGGGAGAAGGAAAACATTCCAAAACTGTATAAAAAAGACAATATGAAATTAAAATGTCCAATTATTAGAAATGTGTACCTTAGATGTTATACAATGCATGTGAATTAAAAGTTTTGGGGAAAAAATACACTTTTTTCAAAAATGTTCAACCTCTGAATTTGCACGAATTCGGTAGAATGGCCCATTTATGTCCTGTCATTATCACTAGTCTAGTTTAGGGCGCAATTTTTTTCTCTCCCTTTCCGTTTTCGTTAGTCCTTTTTTTACTCAAGTAACGGATGGGATTTTTGATGTAGCGAAGTACAATACTTCACTCATAATGTAATCAAGTAAAATAGTATATTAAGTATAAACTACTTAAAAAATACAAAATACACAGAAAAACTACTCAATACAGTAACGTGAGTACATGTATTTCGTTACTTTCCACCTCTGGTGTTTTCTTCCCTTGAAGGTATGTGCAAGTGTCAGCTTGTACTTTGTGTCTGTGTGTGTATTTATGACCGCCGCTAGCGAAGCGGTCATATAGGGATTGTCAAAGTTTTTTTTTTTTTTTTTTTTTTTTTTTTTTCCCCCGTCATCTACTTCCTGAATTTTTGGTCAACGATACCCGGGACACCTAACCACCGGGGCACATGAAATTTGGTGGGTATGTAGCCCCACTAGACTTTTACGGAAAAATTTTGTTTCGTCCCCGGGGGCCACTCCCCCCCGTGCTGGGCCCCCCGAACCGCAAAAAAAGCAGTTTTTCCTAAATAACTACCTGAACCGTGGCACTGAGGATGAAGAATATTTTATGGTATGTTGGTCTCAAGGGCCCACATCAATCTGGCCCATAATCACTCATTTGTGATTTGCACCCCCCCGGTAAAAAATGAAAATGCAATATTATTCTGCTTTAATCGCCCCTATCTTCAGTTAAGATGTTCAGAACTGCACCAAATTTTATGTGTATGATTGACCTGGCATTCTCTGGGGGTATGCCAAGTTTCGTAGAATTTCATCCATGGGGGGGTCTAAAACAAATTAGGTTATGTGTACATTTAGTGACTGTACACTCATTGGCCTATAGATGGCGGTGCACACATATACACATGCACACACACACAGGCACCCACATACTATCGGTATTAGAACGGCCGATACATAATTACAAATTCAGTAGGATTAAAAGAAAGCCAAATATTCATCATCAACATCATGGCTGCATTTCCAGTATTGGCGATAAGTAGTCGTTTGTCCACTAGATGGCGCATCGTTGCAGTGAGACGTAATTTTGTTGGAAGTTAAAAGTGGGTTGGAAAAACAACGGACGCTTCCTACAGGACCGCAGAGAACGTCTAATAAGGATAGGACGATGTTCACATGAAATGTAATTCCCATTTGTTCTTGAAGCCGAAATAAATCTGAGGATGTTTATCGGACATGCTTGGTTTTTACTGCAGGTACGTTAATCTTATAATATCAATAAGGACCTAGGTAATGCTACCGTTAGCGTTGGTTGAGTGATGGAGGCCAATTTGATTGATTGCATTTGTAGAAAACTATAAATGCGGTTATACCAAGCAAATTGATAGCAGCACTGTAATTGTATCTTTCGACTGTCATTTGTTGCACGTGCTACAAAAATCATTCTGTGCAATGGAAGATTTACCAACGTTACACCGGTCTGATACAGTTTTGCCTATACATGCGTGAGACTGAGACGCCTGTTTATTTTGTTTTAAGTGCGTGCAGGGTGTGAGAGGGGAATCGATGTGCTTTGATTCCAGCTTGGTAGTTGTAGTCTGTGAAATTAAAAAGCACGTGTGTGTGAAGTATCCAAACAATTACACCTTCATTTCATTATGGCTGCTTTAGCAACACACCTTAAGCTACTGTGTAGTGGGTCCCATTTAGAAGTGGCTACTTCATTCGCGCTTTCCTTGACTCATGGAGCTGCGTGAATTCTATTACAACTTCTCGCCACGATATGGCAGTTTAAGTTCGCTTGATACTGTAAGACGTAAGCCATTGGTTTCCAAAGGAGATTTTATTTGTGTCGCCAGCATAGCCTATTGACAATTTATGTTGTAAATGCCTACCTTATAAGCCTACCTGTAGCTTAGGGAAGCTAACAGCTTTCTATTAGGATCTAGTTTGTTAGTTACAGTTTTGTCATAACTCCCTGATGCATTTTTGCATTTAGAATAGCCAGAGCGTGGATATCTCAATCGGAAAATTAAACAATATCGGGTGCCTTTGGACTATCTGCCCGCTATTTATTTTTTTATTTCTTAAAAGATTGAGCTTGGTCTGGTGAAAGCCAGACTAGCCATGGACCTCAGTTACACAATGCAAGGGAACATGAATCAGCCTATATTTGCACGAACAATAACGGACAACAGCTCTTCAACTTTGGCTCGTTAAAATGTGTATGAACAGTCCAGCGACGCATTTCATCAAGGCCCATTTGGACATGTCAGTTATTTGCACCACTGGTTAGATGTAAAACAGCATTTCGTTTCAGACTACTGTTACTTAATTTGTGCATTGACAAGTATCACATGAACTAAAGATGACTAAAATCTTATGTAGAAGAAGAAACATTCACAAAAAATCCATCCATCCAAAAATTACCTTTGTTTTTGATAGCTGTTGAAAACGGCATGGAACTGACAGAGATGTTTTTGTTCATAAATAAATAAATAACATTATGCTGATACCTTTTGCTTTTCCCAAATACAATGTAGCCTACAGGTGTAAGTGACCTTTCATCAATCCAGTTGCAATGGATGAACTGTGATGAACTGCCCTACTTGTGATTGTTTAGAGATTTTAAAGGTTTTATAACAATGCTACATCTTCTTTTCTACAATCTATTCACCTTTTCAGCACCAGTAGGCTACTTTCTGTGCAGCCGCACACACACACTCAGGCATGCCAAACAAGCATACACAAAAGTTTCAAGAGTGGGGGATGGAGTAAAAGATGGAGACAAATTGAAGTGTGATTTATTTTCGCGGAACGGATGTACAGGACTGCGGTGGTCATATTTTGTACCGCTATGCGGTACATCTAGTCTTGAGGAAGTCTTGTGTACATACCTGCATGTTGATGTGTGTGAGTAATCTTCTGTTCACATGCGTGCATGCGTGCGTGCATGATTTCGTCAGTGTTTTTGTTAGTGTCTGTGCATGTGTTTATAATTGTTTGTACTTTTTCTATTTTCTAAGTCCTGTGTGTGTGTGTATTTGTACAAGTGTGTGAGTGTTTATAATTGTTTGTGTACTTTCCTTATGTTGTAGTTAAGTCCTGTGTGCGTGTACGTGTGCGCGCGTGCGTGTGTGTGTGTGTGTGTGTGTGTGTGTGTGTATTTGTACAAGTGTGTGTGTGTTTATAATTGTTTGTGTACTTTCCTTATGTTGTAGTTAAGTCCTGTTTGTGTGTGTGTGCGTGTACGTGTGCGTGTGTGCGTGTGTGTGTGTGTGTGTGTGCATACCACTTGTCCGTTGTTCTTGTTAGTTCCTGTGTATGTTGGCATGTATGTATGGGGCGGATCTGGGATGAATCACACATGTAATTAGGGCTGCGTCTGGAGCAGATGGATGCTTGTTTTTTTTTTTTTGTCTTGATGGATGCTTGTGCTTTTTTTGGTCACCTGATAGGCCTCGGTCTTCCCTCCCAGCAACAATGAGAACAGCCATCAGTAGAGCAGGTGGCTAAAGAATGGAACACACACACACACACACACACACACCTTTTACTTTACATTTTGCTTTAAATTATTTTTGTGTGTGTGTGTGTGAGAGAGAGAGAGAGAGATCTTTCTGAAGCATACTGTATATCCGTTCATCTTATTCTCTCTCAATTCAATGACAACCACACTTTTGGAAAAAACAGTTACATGGTTTCCAATATCACAAGTATATATATATATATATATATATATATATATATAAGTATATATACTTTTTTTGATCCCGTGAGGGAAATTTGGTCTCTGCATTTAACCCAATCGGTGAATTAGTGAAACACAAACAGCACACAGTTTACACACAGTGAGGTGAAGCACACACTAATCCCGGCGCAGTGAGCTGCCTGCTAGGACGGTGGCACTCAGGGAGCAGTGAGGGATTAGGTGCCTTGCTCAAGGGCACTTCAGCTGCGGCTCACTGGTCGGGGCTCGAACCAGCAACCCTCCGGTTACAAGTCCAGAGTGCTAACCAGTGGGCCACGGCTGCCCCAAGTGAAGTTGATAAAGGGAAATTTGGAGCATTTCTTGGAATAAGTAATACTATTGGCCATATGCTTGGATTGAAGGTCTGAAGGTCAGGAATGATCCAACTCTGACACTGGTCTTCTCATGAGAACTCAACTGTGTGCCCCTCCCCACCCCCCCCCTTCTGTGTGTGTGTGCGTGTGTGTGTGGGTGTGCCCCCTCTCTCAAGGGAGTCAATCCTTTATTGTGGACCCTCTGTTTTTTCGGAGGTGGTTTTAACGACACTCGGTTCTCAGGCAGAGCACCATGTTGAAGGAGAAATGAGGGAGAGAGAGGGAGAAAGAGAGAGAGAGAGTGAAGGGAGGATAGCTAGAGTTAGGGGAGAGCGTGTGTGCGTGCGTGCGTGTGTGCGTTTGTGTGTGCCTCCGTGTGTGCGTGCCTCCGTGTGTGTGTGTGCGTGCGTGCATGCGTGTATACATGTATACGTGTATACATGCATGCGTGAGAGAGAGAGAGAGAGTAAGTGCATGGTTGTATGTGTTTCTTGTGGTTAAACTGTCATGCTAAAAAAGAGTGAATTCCGCTGTGTGAGTGAGTGAGTGAGTGAGAGTGGGAGGGAGGACAGGAAGTGGTTAGCTGGGTGAGTGAGTTGAGTTAATGAGAGAAAGACATTGTCAACAATAAAGAATACAGAACCAGGATAATAACAAAATGGAACAAAAAACTGAGCAGAGAGAGAGAAAGAGAGAGAGAGAGAGAGAGAGAGAATGAAGGA
>NC_055965.1:21740526-21763026 GCF_018492685.1 Alosa sapidissima | reverse complement strand
ACACACTAATCCCAGCGCAGTGAGCTGCCTGCTACAACAGTGGCTCTCGGGGAGCAGTGAGGGGTTAGGTGCCTTGCACAAGGACACTTTAGCCGTTCCTACTGGTCGGGTTTCGAACCGGCAACCCTCCAGTTACAAGTCCGAAGCAGTAACCAGTAGGCCAAGGCTTAATTTGTGACCATGCATTCTCGGCTTCATTGTAAATAAGGGCATCCCTCAGTGAACTTTCTGAGAAATTACATAAAGTTATACTACTAGGCTACTACTACTACTACTACACACACAGACACATGTCCAGCGCACCCCACACACACACACATACAGACACAGACACGGACACACACACATACACACACACACACAGAGAGACATGTCACACATGTAACACACACACACACACATACACACACTCCTACAGACACACTCACATCATACAGACACACCACAAGACACACACACATACAAACACACTTTCTTTTATCATAAACAAACAATGTAGACATATGCATGTCATATGTACACGTAGTCTACACAGAACACCCACACACACAAACACACCTCCTATGAGACAACACCCTAGTCACCAACTCCATAAGCATTTACACTTGGTTTATGTTATTTTTAACCACATTTTAACATTTATACATGCTGTACACACAGGAAGACACACAAGACAGTAAAACTATCAAACACTTGCGCTCAGAAAGAGGTGATTGTTAATGTCATTGGGATTTTGTTAATGTCATTGTGATTCACAAATTGCTGTTGCAGTTTTTGATTTGCGAGTTTAGAGTCTAAACATTCACATGTACGCGCACACACACACACACACACACACACACACACACACACACAATACGTGTGTATCTGTTTGGAGTGTAAACTCATTCTCTCTCTCACACACATAGCCTGGAAAGTTGTGGCCTAGCCTTCCCCCGTTTTGCCCTTGAGCAAGGGAACTTAACCTCTAAGTTGCTCCAGGGACAAGGGCCCTTGTAATATAATTGAGAGTCGCTTTGGGTAAAAGTGTTATAGCGTGTGACGTATGGATAAGGAGGCCGGCTTAAATATCCTGGCGGTAGAAGACAGGTGAGTTAATGGCTGTCAATCATCCCTAAGGGCTCCTCCCGAACTTTGTTTAGAAAACATCATTAAATGTAAATGTGGGAGAGAACAAGATTGGGTGGGATTGGGAATTGACCAATCACGCATCAGATTTGAACTGGGTCCCCCGTGGGTGTGTGTCGTTGTCCTTTAGGTCTTTGCATGCAGCCCTGGTGTCCATTGTCTGTTAGCTGTCCCGGCGGCAGACGCCAATTCACAGACAGGCATTGCGTTTTTCTAAGGGGGGTCACAAATGCATCGCTGTTGCGGGAATTTAAATTGATCACGGTAGTTTAAGAGTTTAAGAGACATTAATCGACACTGGGGTTACAACAACTGAATTCAATCAGATTATCTAGTGCCAAAAATGACTGAAGTGTGGCCTATTATTAGGCTACTTGTAATTACAAGCTTACACTTGACAAAACATTCTAATAAGAAAATGTAGATGCTTGGGGTAGCCTATAACCCATTGTTGTAAAGGAATGTTGTAAGGAATTGAGAGAGAAAGCTAGAGAAGTTTAGAAATGCGTTTGGAGAAAGTAAACCTGCTGTTGAGACTAGAGCGAGTCATATTCAAAATAATGCAAAAAAATAAATCCGCAGACAAAACCGAAGTCCTCGTTCATTTGTAAACCATTTTCAGATAAAGAGAAATTTAGCTAATTAACCAGCATCAGAGTGAATGTTTAAACAATACAATGGCACCCTATATCTATACCGATATTGAATATGGCAGCTGGCTTTTGGATTCACAATTGAATGAATTGTAGATTGTTGACTGAATCATGGCGCACCTCTGTCTGTGACAGTTTCACGTTTATTTTCCTTCCTTCTATGATTTAATTAGTTGCCGTTTGGCTCTCCTGCTTCCATGTGAGAGCCTGGTTTTAACATCAGAACACCATTTAATAATTTGTATCACTCGGACGGATTTTATAGGGCAAGATCAATAATCTTATCTCTCACTGTGTAGATTCCTCTCATGGCATGGGTGAACTGTGATATGTGGGGCTTTGTCAACACTGTTGTGTCTTTGGACAACCCAATTGATGAATGACTTGGGTGTCGAATGTATATGGGTGTGTGTCCCCACAGGCACCCACTGTTTGTGCAGTAGGCTTTCTATCTCTCTCTCTCTCTCTCTCTCTCTCTCTCTCTCTCTCTCTCTCTCTCTCTCTCTCTCTGTGGGTGTGTGTGTAGAGGCAGCCGTGGCCTACTTGTTAGGGTTTCGGGCTTAAAACTGAAGGGTTGCCAGTTTGATCCCCGACCAGTAAAAATGTGAGCACCGCACTCCCATGCCCACATCCACGGCTGAAGTGTCCTTGAGCAAGGCACCTTAACCCTCACTGCTCCCCAAGCACCTCTGTAGCAAGGCAGCTCGCTGCTCTTGGTGTGTGCTTCACTTCACTGTGTGCTCTGTGTGTTTCACGGATGGGATAAATGCAGAGACCAAATTCCTCATACAAAGTATACTTGGCCTATAAATCTGATTACATTACATTTACATGTGTGTGTGTGTGTGTGTGTGTGTCAGTGATAGAGAGAGACGCAACATGAGAGAATGAATTTGATTGTGATTTGTATCACACTGGTAGAAAAAGTTATTTTTTTTTAATTTTCGAAAGTTTGAATCCCTGACTCTACCTAGAGAAAGATCAGTTTGGTCCTAATGATTTAGTATTCACGCAGCGAAGGGATTTACAATGTGGATTGTCGACTGAATCATGGCGTACCTCTGTCTGTGACAGTTTCACGCAGATTTCCCATGCCTAAACTGTCATTAATTATCGATTGTAAAAAAAAAAACCCATTGGAGGATATTTTTTTTCAGACACATCAGTCAAATTAAAAGACTAGTATTTAGACCAATCATGTCGCCACAGAGGCTGGACCTCCGAGCCCAGGTTGGTGTATCGCATAACAAACCTTTCAATTACGCTGCGCGTTTCAGCGGTGCCGCACCCTCTCTTCAGGCGCTCGGGGATTAGCCAACCCAGGTGAAGGACAACACGACAGTCAGTCACTCAAAACTTCACAAAGGGACTTTGGTACTGCCAGTTTTGTCGGTGGCCAGGTGTGACCTTTTTTTGTTTTATTAAAGGAACCGGGAGATTTTGGAAAGTGGATAAGTTATGCAGCCGTATGAAAAGAGGAAATAATTCAAAGGTAAGGGAACAAGGATTTCTCTTCGTTAGTTTCACTAACGAAGGCTAATATTGCTCAACTTCCCTCGACCTGTGAATAGTAGATAGTCTGTGTGGCGTTGGCATACGAGTGAAAACGCCGTGAGAGCTTCCTTGAAATCTGCAAGTCGCTTGTTTCCTCCCTCAACTGTTTTTACAAGTGACTCTGTCATTTGAAGTTTTAAACGCCGCAGAAGTTTTGGGTAAAGTACCGTTGTGTTGTTTGGGAAAGTAAGTTCCTTGTTTCAAAGACCCTGAGTAGGCTACAGTACCAGGTCCTTTTCAGAATTGGCTTTGGCGGCTTGTTCAGTTTCCGAAAGCATGTCCGTGTACATTTCTGGCGTGCCACGGCACTCATAGGTGATAAGGAGGACTGTGTATTTGACCGTACAACGTCTACGTGTGTACGCAGAAAAGGAATCCCCGTGCTTTGCGTGTAGCCTAATAAACAACACAGACCGGTCTGGAGAGAGAAAGGTTTAAGTTCGTGTGTTTTACGGCTACTTCGAAACACTAACGTTACACGCAGAAACTTCCATCGAATGTCTAGTATGACTGATAAAGGCACACGGAAACGTCTATAGTTTAGATGAAAACTCATGGATGATAAATGTATAGGCCTATCCTTTTTCCATTAGTTAATGTTATTTCCATATACATGCAAGTTATTTTACTGTTCGAGTAGTAGCCTACTATGTTGGCTATGACTATGTTAGAAACCTGTTGAGAACTTGTAGCCTAAACTGTGGAATTTCCAGGTCACGGAGGCGGCTGTTCCTTATCAACAAAATGTTTTGGCTTTGCGCTGGGGGCTGTTTTAGTTACCTTCAAAACATTACGTGGAAGTATTAGTCTAGGCCTACGTCTATTTACAACTTTAAATGAAGACATATGCCGCACGTATAGGCTAGGCGTAGTCCTTAAAATATGTATGAACTGAGGTGAAATGGTCGCTCGACTGCCACAAGCAAGGACAGGCGCATTTCTTTGTTTCTTCGCGCCCCGTTGTTTGATACAGAAACAATGATGTTAGGCTTTCGATGGAATATCTTTCCTAAGCATACGGGACAACCCCTCTATCATGTTTTGTCAAGGTTATGATATGTGCGCTCATGTTTGTTCTCCAGAGTAGGCTATAAACCTCAGTCCTCGGCGGTAGCATCTAAAAGGTAACCTATAGTGGGGATGTAATCGCCACAGAGATAACTTAGCGTAAAGTAATCCTAACCATGTGAAGGGGGCGTCCAGCATAATATCATGGCCATATTCGCGTGCATTTGCGGGAAGTGTTTTGAGCATGCCCGCCGGTAAAACGTGCCTTTAAAGGCCTGGTCCACGCGCTGCTCTCCGTGACCTTCGCCCTCCTCCTGCCGCAAAGGTTAATTGGGTCATTCTCTCTCCTTCCGTAGTGGTGCCGCCTGTATCGCATCCACTGCAAACTCTAACCATGTGTTCTGCCCTGCAAAGCAAATGTGCGGTATCTATGAAAACCCCTATATCTTCAGGAAACGTTTCAGTAGATCAGAATTTGATTGATTAATCGGAGGATATGGCATTTTATGGTGGCGTAAACAGGTGAATTTCACAAAAAATGCAGATACTGCACTTTGATACTGCACACTTGTAACCGGAGGGTTGCCGGTTCGAACCCCAACCAGTCGGCACAGCTGAAGTGCCCTTGAGCAAGGCAATCAATCACTGCTCCCCGAGCTCCGCTGTTGTTGCAGGCAGCTCACTGCGCCGGGATTAGTGTGTGCTTCACCTCACTGTGTGTTTACTGTGTGCTGAGTGTGTTTCACTAATTCACAAATTGGGATAAATGCAGAGACCAAATTTCCCTCACGGGATCAAAAGAGTATATACTTACTTATACTTAAGCTTTGTAGGGCAGTGTTGTGTTTGTCTGATTTCATGCCTCTACATATAAGTTGAGATTGTTGTGCATACCAGTCCCTGCAACAGGGATGTATCAAGGACTCGTGAAGGAAACTGAAGAAACTCTGTATCCAGTGCTTGTGAAGGCCCCTGGAACACACCAGCCGTCACTGAAATTTGAGATTTTGGAAAATTTATATTGAGAATTCTTTTCCCCCCCACTGGAGGAGGGTGTTATTTGTGGACAGTGTTGATGCGCAAGAAATCCGACTTGTCTAATGACTGTGTGCAGAAGTTACAGTGTTGGCTGAAATTCCTGAGGAGTCTGTTTATATATGACACAGCAACAGCTAGCCAGCCGACCTGGGGCTGAGGGAAGTAGAGGCAGGCAGGGCCGTCATGGGTGGGTGTGTCTGCTGCCATAATGACAGGGTTGAACTGTAACTGGTGCTTACGGATTCAGTCCGGTTCGTCCAACCTTGCACGTGTACAGACACACACAGAGACACACAGAGACACACACAGACTAACCTCACTCTAAACAATCTTAAATGCATGCATGTAAGCATTCAGTGAGCCTATTGACCTACTTCCTCAGCAGATTGTAGTGTGTGCGTGCGTTGGTGGGTGCATGTGTGTGCGTGCATGTGTGGCTTCTCTCTGTGTGAAAGTCACGCTATCCCACAAACGTTCGTTTCATTCGTACCCTGCTCGACTTCTATATCTACGCAGACTCACGGCTCATTACCACTATGGGGTACAAATCCAGTGTCTGGAGAAAAGCCTTAGACTTTGTTTTGGTTTCTAAGTACGTTGTTTTGTGACAACTGGGTAAGTTAACTTTGAGTAAGTGGTAAACCTCTTAATATAAGAGCTGTAGGCTATGGCTTCATTCTCCTAAAAAAAAAAAAAACAATGCCATAGGGCTCTTGTTGTAGGAGAGTTACCACTTACTTTGAGTTAACTTACCCAGGTTTGTCATTAAACCACGTACATGGAATACCCCCCTGGGCTAATGCCTAAACCACGTACATGGAATACCCCCATGGGCTAATGCCCAAACTGCCTCAATGGAGCCTCTTCACAGCAGCCATTTTGACACGAAATATAATTAGGCAGGCCCAGGTGTTACTAATACCTTTTAATTTAGGTTGTATCAGCGATTTCAGGCCCATAAAGGGCCCAAACATAAATGATCACATTCATCTAATCTTTCCTAATGATCCGCTAGCTGCCTGTTCCATAAGCAGGCCGTCAAAAATCGGCGTCTCTGTAGGCAGCCTAGGCTCCGAGATCTGTACACAAAAACAATTGCTACCAACAAGTGTTGCCAACCACTCAAAGGCAAAATAAAGTGTTCCAACCAATAACCGACAAGATGCATGTTTAGGAGAGTTTCAATTGCACGGGAGGGAGGGGGAGGGAGTAGCGAGTTAGCTCTCTGTTTTGTTTGAACATCAACAGAAGTGACGTTACCCCGCCATCGCTGATACAACCTTTAAGGTTGTGATTCTGCTACTCTTGAAAATGAACAGAGACTTCATTAATGTAATTAGTAACACCTGTGCTTGCCCCACTATTTTCATGTAAAAAGGGCTACTGTGAAAAAAGTCAATCAGTGCTCATCAAAGCCAGAGAAATAATTAAAAAAAAAAAACTGTCCTTCCTGAAGTGTTGGTTCTGGGTTGGCTATCTCTGTGGCTTTTGACTGGTGCTGAAGCCTGGTCTTTAGTGGAATAATGCCAACAGATCCAGATATGTCTTATTTTATAGCTCAGTTTCCTCTACTATAAGATGTTCACACACACAAACATACACTCACACAGACATGCAAGCTACACGGAGTTATGTACATGCCCATACACACACGCACACACACACACAATGTCACTTCAGTTTCCTAAACATTGACCTACACTGCGTTCCAAATTATTATGCAAATTACATTTTTCTCAGATATTCCTAAATAGTTGATGTAAATGACAGAGTATCAGTCAAATTTTATTGAACAAACATCTCAATGATAACAGTATTTGTTTCAAAAATAAAAAAACTCAAAATGCACTGTTCCAAATTATTATGCACAACAAAGTTTCAAGACATTTTATAGATTGTAAAGAACTAAAAATGGTCATTTGTTGAATTTGCAGCATTAGGAGGTCATAAATTAAATCAAAAAGTTATTTCAATGAAAAACATCTTAACAGGCCAAGTTACATGTTAACATAGGACCCCTTCATTGATATTACCTTCACAATTCTTGCATCTATTGAACTTGTGAGTTCTTGGAGAGTTTCTGCTTAATGTCTTTGCAGGATGTCAGAATAGCCTCCCAGAGCTGCTGCTTGGATGTGAACTGCCTCCCACTCTCATAGATCTTTTGCTTGATGATGCTCCAGGTCAGGGTCAGGGGAAGATGGGGGGGCCATACCATGAGTTTCTCTCCTTTTATGGCCAGAGGCATTCTTTGCAGCATGAGATGGTGCGTTGTCATGCATAAAGATGTTTTTGCTACGGAAGGCACGGTTCTTCTTTTTTGTACCACGGAAGAAAGTGTGTATGTATGTGTATGTATACATACATACATACATACATACATACACACACACACACACACACACACACACATATACACACCGTCAGGGACCCTAAAGGGGCCTACCAGCTCTCTCCCCATGATTCTGGCCCAAACATGACTCCACCACCTCCTTGCTGACGTCTCAGCCTTGTTGGGACATGGTGGCCATTCACCAACCATCCATTACTCCATCCATCTGGACCATGTAGGGTTGCACGGCACTCATCTGTAAACCAAACTGTTTGAATTCCTCAGCCCGCTGCAACCATTTCTGCTCGTGAGTTTTATTTAGGGGTGGCCGAATAGTAGGTTTATGCACACTTGCAAACTTCTTGAGGATCCTACACCTTGAGGTTTGCGGGACTCCAGAGGCACCAGCGGCTTCAAATACCTGTTTGCTGCTTTGCAGCAGCTGCTCTCTTAATCCTATGAATTTGTTTGGCAGAAACCTTCCTTATTATGCCTTTCTCTGCACGAACCCAAAAATACACATTTTTTCATAGTACGATGATCATGCATAAGTTTTTGGGAAATATCCAATATTTTCATACCATATCCAATATTTTCATACCTTATCCAATATTTTCATACTTTCATACCATATCCAATATTTTCATACCATATCCAAGGTTTTCATACCTTATCCAAGGTAGTGCACAATTTCACGCCTTTCAGCAGCCGAGAACCTTTTTCTTCCTCATATTGGTTGAAACCTGTGGCATGCTTGATAATGTGGAACATCCTTCTTAAGTTGTTTTCCTTTGATTTTCACCAGGCAAACTAATTATCACAGGTGTCTGAGATTGATTTCAATGATCCAAAGAGCCCTGACACACAATACCATCCATGAGTTTAATTGAAAAACAAAACAAAAAAAATGTTTATATGACCACTTAAATCCTATTTGCATAATAATTTGGAACACGGTGTATTTGTGTCGCACCATCACAATCAACACTGACCACCACAAAAAGTTTTTTTTTCTTGTCTCTTTGTTAGAACCCAACACACACACACACACACAACTTTCACACTTTCAACACTTGCATGGACTAGACAAGCATGTACACAGCTGTCCAAGTTTCAGTAGACAGACAGACGGACACCCCAGTGCTGCATAGCCTTACGGCTCCCACACACAGCAGCGTGTGTTGCAGTGCTGGAGACGCATCCCGTCCACTTTAAATGGGCTTACGTCATCCGTTGCCGAACTGAATTGTGGGTCCGTTGCGTCCCGGTGCTCCTGTCACATGCGCTGAAAAGTTCAACTTTTGCTGCACTGACGAACAACAACAGAAGGCACCAGTCAGTCAAATTATGGTTATACTTCAAGTCATTTGCATAGCTATCGTCGGGAACACCCACTGGCATGCGTTGCGTTGATGGAATGCAACTGTGTGTGGGAGCCGTAAGTGCCCCAGCTTTCAGTTATTGAAGCACAGATATAGAAACAGTGTTTCCTCTCAGCTTCTCAGAAATCAAATCTTTCAATCTGGCAGGAATGAAAAAAAATATAAAAAACACATCACACCTCAAATCTTGGTCTGATTTGGAAAGGCTTAATAGTGTAAATGACTGTGTCTGTGAAAAGATGGTATATTATCCACATCCTTATATGCAGTTGATGTTGCTTGAGCCTCATGTGTCTACATCTTCTCTGAACTGAGGCAGTTGGAGGAAGTTGGTTACAAGCTGCTCTTTTTTTCTTTCTTTGGCAAGCTCTGACTCGTTGAAGGCCTGAGAAGCGCCCTGTGCTGTTGACTCTCACAAGTAGGTCAAAACATGTCAGGACTAGCACAGTGCCTTTATTTGTCAAGGTCTTCCATGCAGACGCATCAAAAAAAAAAAAACGCAGCATGTCGCTTTTGGTCTTGTTAAGCAGTAGAGTGCATACCGATCATGTTTCCTTGCTGTGTTTGTTGCAGTTATAAGTGCAAGGGCTGGTCGGCTTTTAAAGGGGCGCACCAACTTTTGGGGGGAAATAAGGTTATATGTTGTCTGTCTACCCCAGGGTTAGATGAAAGGATACACGCCCTTATCTTCTCTGTGTGTGCTTTAACCCAGTCTGAGACTGTTAGCCTAGCTTAGCATAAGTGTGTGCAATAACCCAGTCTGAGACTGTTAGCCTAGTTTAGCATAATCCAGTGGAAGTGGGTTAGACCAGTTACCCGTAAAGGGTCTACAGTTGAAAGGGAGCTATGGGTTTTTCCAATCAAAAGAAGACTCCTACTGCCTCTGCACCTCACCCCCTCCCCTTTTTGTGAGGTTTTGTGTCAAAAGGAAGTTTTCTTTGTAGCAGTAGGCTACCCTCTGGGTTCCCACAGATCCGTTTGTGAATCGGGTGGAGGAATTCAAGGCCCTGGAAAGTTTTTAAAAATAGACATAGATACAGGTCTCTGAAAGTGCTTGAATTTATTTTGTGCAAGAAGTTTTTTTGAAAAACATTTTTCCATATGATTCCTTCTGCTGTTTCTCCATTATTTCGCCACCACTTTCGTATGCATTTGTTGCCTGATTTATGTTGGTTACGTGGCACTAAGTGTTTCCCTAGTTGTTGTAGGCATCACTTGGTCTACGCTGACATGACGTTAATGCGCAAAGCTACAACGGTACCTCAGCGTTTGTTTCACACATCATACATAACACATTAAAAAAAAATCGGCTAACGTAGATACTTCAGTAATGTGATGCCTGGAAAGTCTCAAGATATTTGCCTCACCAAATAATATTTCAAAGAATGGTTAAAATATTATTCATATAACTTAAAACATCTGGTTACCTGAGCCTAAATCCATGTAGAAGTTAATTTCAGATAATTTTAGAACACAATTTACAGCTGCTCTAAGCAATGCTGGGTAACATCACTTCTGTTAATGTTCAAACAAAACAGAGTTGGCGCACCCCTCCCTCCCGTGCAACTGTAACTCTGAACGTGCATCTAGGTGAATGGCTGGAAAAGTTTGTGTCATGGTTAGGGTTGCCAACTGTTCCGTAAAATATGGAATCGTCCCGTATTTGAAAGGAAAAAGATGTGTTCCGTATTGAACTGATACGGAATGCATTTTGTTCCGTATTATTGAGAATCAACTTGTGCAAATCCATGACAAATCACCGGAACACCGCTCAGCCCATCAAAATTGAGCTGAGCCTATTATAATGGTGGAAACCTTTACCTGTTTGTACATTTAAAAAATGTGTTTATGTCTTATTATTGTGTGATTTGGGTTTTACAGTACTTTCCAATCTTATGGAATGTTCCTAATGACATTCTGATCATGGCTGGTGGAATGGCTCCTTCATAGTTCATGTCTGGCCTGTGAAGGGTCGGTGCTTTCCCTTCTGGGCCATACGTGGTCTACTTCCCTTTTCCTTGGTCATAAATGGTTATGGTCCTTTGCCTTTCCTGTTGATTCACACCTTTAACTCCTTTGCTTTAACATGTAGTCTGTTTATAACTCCCCTACTTTAACATTTAGTCTGTCTCATTCTTCACCCCCTGTCTGACAGTTCAGCTTACAATAAATGTCACACCTTTCCATACCTATTAATAAATGCAGTAGTCCTGAGACTTATCAAACGTATAGAAATATATAAATGTGTTACTGAAACAAGGAAAAAACACCACAAATGTAGTATATTCATAGCGTTTCATAGTATTGTAGCATTCATTTGACAGAATTTAGTAAACGGGCCCACAATTTTGTAAAATATTGCACAATTTAGTAAAACAATACATTTTTTCTTCTTGCAATATATATATATATATATATATATATATATATATATATATACACACACACACACACACACACACACACACACACACACACACACACACACGCATGGCTTATATCAATACCCCCCCACCACCCCAGTAACTGACTGGATGCCAGTGTACTGAAGTCTATAGCCAAATTATTATTATTATTATTATTATTATTATAATCACATTATACACAAAATGACTATAAACTGAGTTATTCACATGTTGATTTTAAATGACCATAAACAGAGCTATTCCTTTGTTGAAAGGACTATAAACTGAGCTATTCCCATGTTGATCTTCATGTTCCTATGGCTACCCCACGTGCCATTTTAGTCCTATAGACATTACCAAAAAATGCAATCATGCCTTGTTTTATTCGTAATATCTTCATGTGCATTTGTTGCCAAGATCTCAAATATTGGATCAACACTAAAGTATTGTACTGTGGAAAGGGACCTGATGAAACCCATAAATAGGCTGTTTTTGTGTAAACTAAAGCCAAAGCATGTCACACCATTGTAGATTTAGTTTTAACTAACATTACTCTTAGCATTAACCATGTTCTGGTGACTGTCACATTACTGTTGCACCCGCAAGGGAGAGAGAGAGCGAGACACTGTTCCGGTTGCACTAGTGTCTGCTCTGGGAATTGTCTCATTGCCAAGGCCACAGTGGCACACACTCCTGTGTGGAATCACACTCAGGTGACGTCACAATGCTCGTGCTGAGGACCCACCTCCAGGCCGAACCCGATTGGCTGCTGAACGTACCCACCAATGGAGTGTAATGCCTCATGGGCAGGTCGCTGTGGCATTGAACTGACCTGATTACTGACCAGGTCCAAGTGATTGGTCAGGAATGTTTTAATGCCTAACTGTGGTTATGATGTAAAGGTGCGGTGCTTGACTTACCTGAGGGCATTCCCAAGATCGGAAAATAGTCAGTCACATATAGGCTATGCTCTGGAGAGAAATTACGGGGACTTGGAATAAAAATTATGTGAAATAAAGAATTAAAAGTAGACTAGAACATTTGAAAATAAATTTGGCAGACTGTATTTTCAGTCAGTCTATCAACATTTACTTAACCTCTATAGGTAGGCATAGCACAAGTCCAAATTTGGAGTGGGGACTGTAAGAGATGCTAGGGATTGTGGGTGTTTTGTATTATGGAGCTAATTGCTGTTTATGAACACGGCAACAGTTATGCTTGTTGTTTTGAAGCGCTAAATGCTGTTTTAAACAAACCAGGGAGGAGACATAATGTCCTTGCTGATTGCTGAAAACATGATGTCTGTAATATGTTTGCAGAGTCAACACGACGGTCACCTAATCTGTTAATGTTGCCTGATTGTTGGCACAGGTCTCGCTGCACAGGACGATGTGTAGGGTTGGTTACCTTGGGTACCGATATCGATGCTGGAATCGGTGCCTGATGTTCAGTACCGGTACCCAACAGTACTTTTTTCCGGTATTTTACTCTGAATCGGTAGTGGGTGGTTGGTGACTGGATCGGTAGTGGGTTGTTGGTGACTGAATCGGTAGTGGGTTGTTGGTGACTGGAATCGGTAGTGACTGGATCAGTAGTGGGTGGTTGGTGACTGGATCGGTAGTGGGTGGCTGTTGACTAAAGGGATGATGGTGCAGCTGTTCTTCTGTTCTGTGTTCTGGCTTGTTTTCACCTGGTGTCATCCAAATGCAGGGTTACAATAATGTCATGACAAAAAAGACTAATAGACTAATATCAGCCAGCACTGTCAAACTAAAGCACCACTGCTAACACACATTTCCATTTATTGATCTGGGGGCGCTTTTCCCAAAACCATAGTTGCTAACCTGTTAGCAACTTGGTTGGCAGTGGGAAATTGCATTAGTGTGCTTAGTTAGCAACTATGGTTTTGGGATATGCACCCTTGGTGGTCAGCTCTCTACCTCTCTAACAGCTGAAGCTCAGACAGAACGCAGAATAAGGCGATCACGGGCTGATCACGTCAAAGAAGCCAACCGCAGTCTCCGCACGTGTCTCTCTGCTCACACATACAACAAAACTCCGCATCAGGCCCTGATCACGTCAAAGAAGCCAACCGCAGTCTCCGCACGTGTCTCTCTGCTCACACATACAACAAAACTCCGCATCAGGCCCTGTCGCCTAAACTATAACCTACAGTACACGTGAATATTAAAACACAAACATGTTTATTCATTATTTAATGTGTCATTCCACAGCAATCCACCATAGTTATTTCTGACCAAGCAGGGGAAATGGTTCAAGATAATTATCTCAGCAGCACAGGAAAAAACATTATCATGTAAACAACATGAATTTTTTTTTTTATCATATTTACCAAACTTGCCTAGCTGTACTGTTTGTTTGTTTGCTTGCTTGCTTGCATGTATTTATTTGTTTTGCAACGGTGCCAAGAAGGTAAAATGGACAAAATGTACATCTGCAGTGGTTTTTCAATTAATATGACATGAATCGGTATATTCTGTAGTACCGATGTAATTTGGCCACTGCCATTAAAAGTACCAGTTTGGTATCCGATCCTAACTGTGTGTGTGTTTTGGATAGTTCAGTCTTAGTTGGGTTTTCTGGAGTGGTGTATAATTAGGTTGCAGGTGATCATATAGGCCTAAGCTTATCTCTTGGTAGATTCTGTGTGTGTGTGTTTTTCCATGTCCTCAGCGTGTTCGTCTCTTTTCAGGTAAAAATGTGATTCTGTCTGCGTGTATGTGTACCTTTCTTGTTGTTTGCAAGTTTGAGCACCTGTGTGTGTGTGTGTGTGTGTGTGTGTGTGAGACGAGTACATGGCATCCTCGTCAGCTTGGCCTGCTCATCTGCACCTCTAATTGATTATTTGATTGTTAGGACACCTGGTGTCTAGGGTGTCTTTAAAAGGCATCCTGATGCATTGTGGGTTAGAGAGCGGGCGTAGGGTTGTTGGTGGCAGCAGCAGACCGGAGTCTGGGTTTTGTTAGGTTTTGGTATTTCTTTTCTTTAAATTATTTTGCACCACAACATTTACTCAGTGCATCCATACATTTGCCTACACCACTGACTCTACTGACATATTCAGGGTTTTTGTAATTATTTTGGGTTGGTTATGTTAAACGCTCTCAATAAATTGTTGTTAATCTTCTCTGCAGTGTGTTGTGTACCCTTGCTTTTGTCTCGTCCTCGAGCCAGGACGTTACAGTGTGTGTTTGCGTGTGCTTGTGTGCAGGTTTTACACATGCTACTTGGCCAAGAACAGAAATGTAAGAACAGTGGAAAGAACAGTGTGGTATAGTAGGTGCATTTGGCAACACTGACCACAATGCACAGTGGTTTCCGTGACAACACTGGCCTCCATACCTCCAGAGTTCTGTGTGGTAAAAGCTTCTCTATGCACTCTTTAGGCAAGCATCTCTATACAGTCATTGGTCTGCACTTGTTCACCACACAGGCAGCTTTGTTGATAGATGAGTGAATGCTTATTTTGTCTGCAATCGGTTTGATGTCTGAACAATGAACAAAGAATACTGCCAAGCTAGCATGTGTTGTTCAACATGACTTGGCCTACCATCCAAACATCCCAGATGTCTTTTCCAGATGAAAACTGTCCGCAAATTGGGTACCTCACTCTAAATGGGCTTGATTTGCTGTCGGTGAAATACAAACACTGACCACAAGCTTTTAAGGTCAGTCCAGTTTAGTCCACAAATGAGCCTCCAGTTCTGTCAAGTCATATGTTTCAGAAGATGGTTTCATATATCAGAATCCATCAAGTTTTAGACATCACATTCATCAACATGAGGAAAGATTTTCAGTGTGGAAGCTCATATTGTTATAGTTGCCGTTATCTTTATGGTTATCGGCCCTTAAGAGAATTCCGCACAGTGTGGTTGGCACCTCAACATTGACATCTTGCACTCACCGTGGCCACTGTGCTGAGCAGAGCAGTCATTAGCCCCATTTGCCTCATGTAAACACGTCAACCGATCAGATTCAGTCTGATCTGATTCTATTTTAAATCGGATTGAAATAAAAACATCCATGTAAACGTGGCTACTGTTCAGTTGTTGTTCAGTCATTGTGATGTCTTGAATTACTCGTTTTAGGAATGGTGATAACCAACCACGCGGGTCAATTTGGGACATTTCTTGGTTTTATTTCGTTTTATTCTTTGGCATACTTTGAAAGCCTCTGCTTTTTGAATATTTGCGTTTTAGTTTCCCAACAGAGTCTCTCTGTATGATGCCATATCACATTGTTTGATAATGCTAAGGCACGCCTGTTGATTGGCCATTGTGGGAAATGTCCTAGGCCTACCTATAGCATAAGGAACTGAACACTTCTCTGTATCAGAAAATGGTGTTGAGACGTGGTGCTGGCTTTCATACGATGTTAGTTTGTGTGTGTGTGTGTGTGTGTTTCTTGGTTACGGGGGAAAAAAAGGAGAAATGTGTAGGCCGATTTACTGAGCACAGTTTCAGTTCTTCTAAATGATGATGATGGTGTGTGTCTGTCTGTGTGGACAGGCGTACATATCAAAGTGTGTCTAAAAGGCAGGCTTTATCAGTGTGTGTGTGCGCTTATTCTCGGAAGAACTTCACCACAGAATTAGTGTAGATCGGTTACATCGATCATAGAGGTGTGTGCTCGTGTGCTCTTATTAGAGCAGGTTGATGTGTTTTGCAGCTTGTTGAATGCATGGGAACTTGATTTGTGAACCTGGCTTGATGTGTGGTAACATGAGGTCTTAGAGGTCATCATTTTAGACTTCAAAAAATAGAGACCATCACTGGTCTAATATTAGGAATTGTTTATTGGGAGCGAACACGTTTCACAGTAAGCTTCAAGTTAGCAGTACATAGGGATTTTATCTTGTCATAATTTTAGACTTCGACTCACTCTCTCTCACACACAGGCGCACAGACAGACTCTCTCCACACACATATATAGACTCCTTCACATTTTTCTGTGCTTGTGGGAAGCTCAGCTATGTACTCTTCATTCACTATCTGGTCTCTTGTCTCTGTTTTGGGCCTTCTGTATTTCCCCTGATGCTTTATCTCTCTCTCTCTCTCTCTCTCTCGCTCGCTCGCTCGCTCGTGTGTGAGTTTTCAGTGTAAGTGTGTGTGTATTTTGACACTGTGAGAGTTTGGATTGTAAGTGTGTGTGTGTTGCATTGAGATTGGGTTTCTCTGCAGTTCTGCGCTTGTGTGATTGTGAAAGAGCTAGGCATAGGTATTCCTCATCTCTCCTCTCTCCTTACAAACACTGCTGATGGACGGAGCAAGATCAGGCCTGTCCTGTGTGTATTCCCGCACACTGATGTGTTTCTTTTGTGTACACAACTAAATGTGTGTGTGTGGCGCTCATGTGTTTTGTGGCTTGTTTTTTTACAAATCCCCTCGAGACCACTATGGCAGAGACCAAGACAAGACCGAGACCAAATGAAGTCGATTCCGAGACGAGACCAAGACCATGTAAAAGTGGTCTCGAGACCAAGACCAGTCTCGAGTACTACAACACTAGTGTGTGTGTGTGTGTGTGTGTGTGTGTGTGTGGTAGGCAGTCTTGCTGTGTGGCATAGGCGATGCTTTATGTACCCTTGAATGTCAAAGCTGTATGATCTCTGAGACTATTTGAATCCTTTCTGTAAAGAAATTTGAT
Source organism: Alosa sapidissima (assembly GCF_018492685.1). Classification (NCBI taxonomy): domain Eukaryota; kingdom Metazoa; phylum Chordata; class Actinopteri; order Clupeiformes; family Clupeidae; genus Alosa; species Alosa sapidissima. The sequence continues at coordinate 21,745,859 of NC_055965.1, read as the reverse complement.
TGGCTGTTTCGAATTAAGAAATCAAATTTGTTGAATTGTCTCATACTGACCAGTGTGCACTAAGCAGTGTGGTGTTTTGAACACCACCAGTCTCTGATTCGTATGTGTTTGTTTATAACAGTGTCTGCTTTGTTTACTCTGCACAGTCATTGTTGATCACGACTCGTTCTTCCCTTGCTGTTTGTTTGCGTAAACGGCATGAGTCTGGCATCCAGGTGCAGGGTTTCGTGATTCTAATGGAGATGGTGTTTGTGGGTCTCATGCCATTGACAAACCAGTGAAGGGCTCAGTGAAGGTTGTTGGGTTGGATTGGATTATCAGTTTAGTGCCTGGGTTTTATGAGGTCAGGAGGGTGGACTATGCTTACACACACACAAACACACACATACACACAGACAGAGCCGTTGGTATGCGAAAGAGGAGAAAACTGTTTTCATGATAAGGGCATTGGAACAGGCACGGTCACACAGTTTTTAGTCATCTCATCCGTTCAACCATGTTTGAATAAAGCAGAAAGACCCAGAAAGAGCTGTTGGTGTGCTGTCATGAAATAAATAATCCTAAATACTGTATTTTTTTTTTCTTTTTATATCAGTAGTTTATATATGAATATAGTTCATTGTCTTTATCGTTATCATTATTATTGGCTACATAGCCCAATATGCAGCTCCCCCCTGGTCAGACAGCTTAAAGTGTAATTCACCCAAGGGGGTTTTTCTTCATTAAAACGCATCAAATAAGCCTTGGACACGGTCATTTTTGTTGATCAACCAATGGCCTGGTATATGCTATATGCCCCAAATCGCAAACAGGCAGTAAGCTAAAGGCTTCCCAAATAGCATTTTTTTTTTTTTAACCAGTAATATTGTTCAAAACGGCACCAAACCTCATTAGTAGCTTGCTTAGAGTCTCTACACATAAAATGAAACCCCAACAACCTAGTTAGCGAACGCAGTGTTTATTAGTGTTTTTTTTTATAGAAGACTGTTAAGAACACTTACCGCACTTACCTTTGTGTCAATTTTCGCTGGAATTACACTTTAACTAACATATTTCCTGCGGGAAACGGACTGCAGCTTATTTAACTAAAATTGACTAAAATCAATCGTAGACTTAAAACCGTGAATTGAATCGTGAGTTGAGTGTATCGTTACATCCGTATTGTTTCAACCAACATGTTTTTTAATTCTTGTTTTCTTTTTTGTATTGTAACAGGAATCCACATGAAGATCACATCCTCCTTCCAAATGCTTTAGATTGGACGATCTCCCTGTCTAACAAACCTCAATGTCTCCACCTACTCCCCATAAATCAGCTCCTTTATAACTTCACCAACTGACCCAAACAGTTTCCTCCCCTTGACCAACCCTTAAACCCTGCCCCTTTCTGAATTCCACCCCCTTCCTGCTCATTGGCCAAAACCGTCAACAGAAACAACAGCAGCAAGAAAACCATGGATACAGAAGACGATGACCAGCCCGGCTGCTACTACAACAAGTCGGTGGAGTTCTTCTACAGCAAAAGTGGCAAGAACATCAGCTCGTTCTGGCGCAAGCGAGACTATGTGGTCGTCACGCTGGGCATGGGCGTGTGCATCATAGTCATCCTCGCCAACATCCTGGTCATGACGGCCATCTTCATCAACCGGCGGTTCCACTTCCCCATCTACTACCTGCTGGGGAACCTGGCCGCCGCTGACCTGTTTGCTGGAACCTCCTACCTCTTCCTCATGTTCCACACCGGGCCCTGGACCATCCACCTCACCAAACAAAGGTGGTTCATAAGACAGGTGAGAAAGGACTAACTATCTATGCTTTACATTAATTTATATGAGGGCAATCGTGGCCTACTGGTTAGGGCTTCGGACTTATAACCGGAGGGTTGCCGGTTCGACCCCCGACCAGTAGGCACGGCTGAAGTGCCCTTGAGCAAGGCACCTAACCCCTCACTGCTCCCCGAGCGCCGCTGTTGTTGCAGGCAGCTCACTGCGCCGGGATTAGTATGTGCTTCACCTCACTGTGTGCCGAGTGTGTTTCACTAATTCACTGATTGGGATAAATGCAGGGACCAAATTTCCCTCACGGGATCAAAAGAGTATATACTTACTTGTACTTATTCTCATCATCCAGAACTCTGTGAACAGGAAACAATGTGTTGCAAAGTTACTCTAAATAGTGAACATTATTCTTACCTGCGTTACGGTCCCTTCCAACTCTGTTGGGGAAGCCATTCTGAAATGTGTCCTGGTGACGTCACAAAGGACCCAGGTGCCTCCCATATGATGTTGCTGATTAGAATCATTGGTTTACATACAAAAAGTATTAAAAAATATTTAACATTCCAAAAATATTTTTTTTAATTGTGTAGGGGGTATGTGAATGCCGTGTTGCTCTTGAGCAACATTGCCCTTCTAGAGGGTTAACCTTCTAGTTGTATTTGATAAGGATAAGGCTGAGAGTGTAGCATAGCATCGCTAGTTTCCTTGCCATCTGCTTGTGTGATAACAAAGCTAACTTCCAACATGGGTGTAACCAGCACATGCAAATACTCATCAGTCTGACTTCCTCCAGTTTCAGCTGTGGAGCAGATTGAATGTTGACAACTAGAATTAGCCTACAGGGAGAAATATATAAACAGCACTACTGTTTTGTCTACAGTAAAGAGAAGATAAATACATATTTATCGACCCTGCTAGCCTTCTAATTCCCTGCAGTTTAAAATGAGATAATAATAATTCCTCATTTTCTTGGAGGCCTGTCTAGTTAAGTTATTTCTTTTTCTGTCTTTCAAATTCAGCTTACGTTTCATCGGCCGTAACGTTCTACAGTACAGTACTATTGCCCAAGTATACTGTAGAATTTCTCTCTGAATTGCTCTGAACTAGAAACTGCTCTCTCTAGTTTACATATTGTAAACTAAAACCCACCCTCACACACAATCTCTGCCATGTGTGTGTGTTTCTCTCTCTCTCTCTCTCTCTCTCTCTCTCTCTCTCTCTCTCTCTCTCTCTCTCTCTCTCTCTCTCTCTCTCTCTCTCTCTCTCTCTCTCTCTCTCTCTCTCTCTCTCTCTCTCTCTCTCTCTCTCTCTCTCTCTCTCTCTCTCTCTCTCTCTCACACATATGTTCATTGCAGAGTGTTTGATGCCTTGGTGCTGAGTGGCTAGCATAGCAATTTACTGAGAAAGCTCTCAGCCCTCCCACACTTGCATTCTCGGAGCTCCTGCTTGTCCTTGTCTTTCATTCCTCCCTCTCCCTCATCTGTCTATCCGCCATAACCTATTGCCCCATAGCCTCCTTACAGTGCTATCTCATTGTCCAAATTTGTTTCCTTTTCTCTTTTTTTTTTTTTTTTTTTTGTCTCTTCGCTCCTTGTCCTGTTCTCTCCTCAACCCAACTGCTTATACAGCATTGCATCGCAAATTTGACACCAAGTTGAAAAAAAAAAAAAAAATGGCATCGCGGTGGAGCCTCACCTACGACGGAGTATTAGGGCCACACATAAAGAAAAAATATATTTTTGCCATGGCGAGATTAAACTCGACATGTTGACTTTAAAGTAGACATGTCGACATTAAACTCGACATTTCGAAAATAAAGTTGAAATATCATATCTACTTTAATCTCGACGTGTCGACTTTAAAGTCGACAAGCTGACATTAAACTCGCAATAGGCCCTACTGTTTAAACAGCCTACACAGTTTAAGCTATGTAGCATACACTAATAAACAATAGCCTATGTTACATGAAAAATGGGCTTCAAATAGGTGTTGTTTCAGATAGATTGCTAGATTGCAGATATTCAGGTAGATTGCGTCTTGTCTGTTAACTACTCATTGCAGTCATCGTGAAGTGCTGTCTCGCGGTTATGGAAATACCATGCACTATGCCGTTTGGGCTAAATAGCTAGAAAAATATATGTATCCAATGATATAATGTTTCTATACAAAATGTTATTTCACTCTGTTTTACGTGGGTAAGGCCACTGCACATCCAAATAACTGCCCTTCATGACCTTCGAAAAACAACACTTTTAATAATGGGCCTACAATAAATAAATAAACCGCTAATGACGTTTAGGCTACTTTTGACCATCGCATTTATCGCCTGTAACTCTGTGATGTGACCTAACAGCAAAGTAGCCTATTTGGCTGATCAACGTAGGTTAATATGTTTTATGTTTTGTCCACATGATGTAGTCCTATGTCTAATCATTGTTGCACTCGAACACTCTGAATCATTGTTGCACTAGTTGCATTGTTTCATTCGTCCTCCCTTTCAATCGTCTCGAGCGGTCGTTCTCTCTCCAAAACTAACTTTTTGACATGGTGACATTAAAGTCGATACGTCGAGATTAAAGTCGATCTTATATTTCATTTTTTTTTTTCTCAAAGTCGACATGGCGACTTTAAAATCGACATGTTGAGTTTAATCTCGTCATGGCAAATTTTTTTTTTTCCTTCATGTGTGGCCCTAATACTCCGTCGTACTCACCAGACAACCTTCACCATGACTCAGTCCTTCCACCTAATCATTCTTCTCTTCTTCCTCGCCTCTTCCTCCTCATAAAGGGTCTAATCGACACCAGCCTGACGGCGTCGGTCATCAACCTGCTCGCCATCGCGGTGGAGCGCCACCAGACCATCTTCACCATGCAGCTCCACAGCACCATGACCAACCGGCGCGTGGTGCTGCTGATCCTAGGCATCTGGTCGGTGGCCATCGTCATGGGCCTGGTGCCACCATGGGCTGGCACTGCCTGTGCGACCTGGACGGTTGCTCCACCATGGCGCCCATGTACAGCCGCAGTTACCTGATCTTCTGGGCCGTGCTGAACCTGCTGACCTTCTCGATCATGGTGGCCGTGTACACTCGCATCTTCCTGTACGTGCGGCACAAGAGCCACCGCATGTCGCAGCACACGACACAGGCCAAGCACAAGGAGACTGTAGAGAACCTGATGAAGACAGTCACCATGATCTTAGGTGAGGACAGGACAGGACACACACAAAGAGACACACACACACACAAAGAGACACACACGCACACAAAGAGACACACACGCACACAAAGAGACACACACACACACACACACACACACCACACACACACACACACACAAAGAGACACACACACACACACACAAAGAGACACACACACACACACACACACACCACACACACACAAAGAGACACACACACACACACACAAAGAGACACACACACACACACACACACACAAAGAGACACACACACACACACACACACAAAGAGACACACACACACACACACACACACACAAAGAGACACACACACACACACACACACACAAAGAGAC
>NC_055965.1:21666958-21740326 GCF_018492685.1 Alosa sapidissima | reverse complement strand
CTTGGACACAAACACATTCAGACACCCCCTCTAGCAAACATGGATACTGAATTAAAGACACATGGTGTTTGTAGGAACATTTGAAAGAAAACGTAAAAACAGTAAGTTGTTTTTGCTTGTATATTGTAAACTAAAACCACCCTCACACACAATCTCTCTCATGTCTCTCTCTCTCTCTTTCTCTCTTTCTTTCTTTCTTTCTTTCTTTCTTTCTTTCTTTCTTTCTTTCTTTCTTTCTTTCTCTTTCTTTTTCTTGCGTTCTCTCTCTCTCTTTCTTTTTCTCTCGCTCTCTCTCTTGCTCGCACAAGTACACAGAGGCCTGTGCCAACTTGTTAAACCAGAGACTCCACTAACAACACTCCCTAGAGAGAGCTCAAATATATTCACTTGTGGCCTCTTGTGCTCTCTTCCTCTCTCCCTCTTTTGCTATCCTCCTACCCTCTTCATGCATGCACTCACATACGCACACTCTTCTGTGTTTGACTTGAAAAATCCGAGAGAGAGAGAGAGAGAGAAAAAAAAAAAAGGAATTTGCTTCTACTTGTGTGTGTCTTGTTTATTCATGGGATCATGTCTGTGCGGTTAAGTGTGTGTGTGTGTGGAGGGGGGCTACCTTGCAGAGGAAGTAGCAGTAAGTGTGTGTTACACCTCCAATGTGGCTGTGCATGTTCTGACAGATCAGCATAGTTAAGAGACACGCGCACACACACGCACAACGGTGTGAAATCCAGGCCCCTCTCTCAGCTGAACACACACACACACGCACAACCACTATGTGTGTGCAAGCATGCATGTTTGTGTGAATTCTTAGAGTGTGAAATCATAGTAATTTGATACCACACACACACCACACAGTATGAATTTTACTGTGGTACACTTTTCTTTGTCCAACTTCGGCCCTAGTTTTCTTCTGGTCTAAGATTAGGAATTGTTTATTGGGAGCGAACACGTTACACAGTAAGCTTCTTCAGGTTAGCAGTACATAGGGATTTTTTTTCTTGTCATAATTTTAGACTTTGACTCACTCTCTCTCACACAGGCGCACAGACAGACTCTCTCCACACACATATATAGACACCTTTGCATTTTTCTGTGCTTGTGGGAAGCTCAGCTATGTACTCTTCATTCACTATTGGGTCTCTGTTTTTCCCTGATGCACGTTCTTACTCACTCTCTCTCGCTCTGTGTGTGTTTCTCAAGCTTTTTCTCACAAATTCTTGCCGATGCTTCATTTTTTTTTTTTTTTTTTTTAGCAGTCTGTCTTCTGTTATGGTTTGTGCCCATTTGGTGTGGTCACCTCAGGCAAACATGATTCTGGGTTTTGTTTTCCCTATCTCTGTTTTCCCTCCTCTCGTGGTGTGTGTGTCTGTGTCATCATAAGGAAACCCGAGTGAAGTATTTTGATAACAAATCTCTTTCCCCCTCTTTCTCTCTCTCTCTCTCTCTCTCTCTCTCTCTCTCTCTCTCTCTCTCTCTCTCTCTCTCTCTCTCTCTCTCTCTCTCTCCATATTTTTATCTGTTTTTTTCCCTCTCCATATTTGTTATCCTCCCCAGGTGCGTTTGTGATCTGCTGGACGCCAGGGCTGGTGGTGCTGTTGCTGGACGGGCTGGACTGCACGAATTGCCACGTGCTGAGCTACGAGAAGTACTTCCTGATCCTCGCTGAGTGCAACTCGCTCGTCAACCCAATCATCTACTCCTACCGCGACAAGGACATGCGCCGCACCTTCCGCAAGATCCTCTGCTACCTGTGTCCAGCCCGGTGTAAGCAGGTGGCGGGTGGCAGTGACGGAGATGCCTCGGCCGTGCGCTTCAACACGCTGGAGCAGGAGGTACTGTCTGAAAGCAACGGAACGCAACATGACCACCACCCACACAAGGGCGCCGGCGAGCACAAGAACGGGATGGGCGACCGGGGGGTTGGGGATGGCAAAGGCGCATACTGAAAAAAATATCTCCCTACCCACCTCAATCTCGGAGGCTATTTTCTAGAATGTTTTTAGCACCCCCACCCCCCGAATCTCAGAATTACGTTTTTTTATAATCACTATTTTTAAGCTTGCGTTTTCTTATTTTTTTACATAAAGAACCTTGGACAAGCAGTCATTGTGCCTGACCTGTAATTATCGAGATGTTATGACAACCCTCTCCCCCATACCTGAAAAAAAACAAACAAAAAAAAAAAGACAAAACTGACCCAAACTTCCAAACCCCTGAACTTTCACCTTTTCTGTTGAACCATAAGTAATAACCTGTGGTGCTTACAAAGTGCAATGTTTCGGTGCTTTCCCCCATGCCTGTTGCATTCGCAAACCAGCTTCTCCCATAGCTGCTCCCATTTGTCCCAGTGTCATCATAATGCTCCTGATTGGCTGATCACACCTGAGGTAGCCAATCAGAAGTGCCACTGATTTCTTGTCAACTGGTCCCAGTGTCCTCTTAATACTCCTGATTGGCTACCTCCGGTATGATCAGCCAATCAGAAGTGCCTCTGATGATTTCTTTCAGCTGGTTTCTGATTTCTACTGCTCTTTCCTCACCTACATAACTGCTAGAGATTCAAGACCCCTCCACACCAGGACCAATGAATATAGAATGTTTCAATGACTTAATCCATGTCTGCTGTCTAAGTGGTTGTTGTCATTCATATTGACTAGAGCGATACTTTAAGGATTATGCCAAAGTTCTAGTTACTGGTGTCGACGGGCCTTCTGCCAAACCTCCACTGCGGAGGAGTCACTCCCAAGGGTGTTATTTTGTATACAGTATATACTATGATCTGATATATTTGTATGTATGTGTGTATATAATATACAGGGATATATAGTTTGATGGCTTAGTGCTGGGGTTCTCCATCTTGTGCCTGGAGCCTTGTGCAAAGGAAATCTCCTATCTGCACTCCAGCGAGGTGTTCCAAGGTGGTGATCTGGATGAGTTAACCTGGAGTAAAGGCCTATTCACACCAAGAACGATAACGACAACTATAACCAAAATTCGATGGGTTCTGATTGGCTATTAGCTTATTATCGTTCTGAAAATCGCTCTAAAAAGTGATCCCCAACGATATCGTTCTTCATGTCGTGATTGTTATAGTTTACTTGTGAATGTCGTCATTCATATTAACGAGAACGATATTTATTAATAGTTATCGTTATCGTTCTTTGGGTGAATGGGGCCTTAAGTGTGAAGCCTCCTGAAAGCTAAACAGCACTGTGGCTTTGTTTTGCTCGGACACTGAAGCCATAGGCCATAGGGCACCTCCATAGTAGTCTGGGTGGTCTTTGGAAAAACAATAGGGAAATTTGGAACACCGTGGTAGAGTGTTTACATTTTCAGATTTGGTCCCATAGCAACGCCTCTTGACAACCATATTATTTTCCATCATGACTAATCATGTCATTTGCATTAAATCTCCTGAACCAAATAAGATTACACTGAAATGCTGATGGCAACCCCTACGTTTTGATGGTATAAGGAGGTTTACCACTTACTTTGACTCAACTCCGCCAGGTTTTTTTTTTTTTTTTACCAGACCACATACTTGGAATACCTCCCATTGGTTGAGGTCAGTGTCCTCTTAATCCTCCTCATTGGCTGACCACACCTGCGGTAGCCATTCAGAAGTGCCAGAAATGAGTTCTGTCAGGTGGGATCAGCCAATCAGGAGCTGGTGAGTTCTACCAGGTGTAGGATTGGGAAGCCCTCGTCCAGTGCCACCTCTGTGTAGGGTGACCACTGTTTGTGACCACTTTTTTTGTGTTGTGTCTATGTTTATGTTTTTTTGTTTGTTTGTTTGTTCTTGTTGTCTGTGTCTCAAGTCGAGCAGAACGAGGATTTCTTCCCAGATTCGGGTAATGTGCTGCTTTGCACACCGCCTCGGCATCACCAGTGTAATTATTAATCTGTGATCAGAATCACAATCACAGGCTCAAATTCAGTCTGTTGTCAATCAGGACATCTGCCTAGAATTGCTCAAATAATTTTTTACATTTTTTTATTTTTTTTTTAAAAATTTTATTTTGTTGAAATTTAATCTGATTTTCTTCAAATTTGATCATTAATCACTGCAATCTTGAAGTGTCAAATATTGATCTCTTGGCTACATTGGAGACCACAGGAGTGTATTTCTATGTCGGTACTTAGATATCCTTACCGTTCCGTAGGTTTTGCACAGTTGGCAGTTGGCCGTTTGTCCCAGCAGCAGCTGAAGTCTTATTAACTGGGTCTAGTCCTCTGGTTTAACCACTATAAAGGGCACGAGGAGGGGACCTTTTTTCTCCATTTCACATGAACAGCATCAGAGTGATCTGCTCTGACTCTCTCTCGTTCTCTCTGACTCTCTCGGCCTCCATAGCAGACAGATGTGACGTTTTGTCAAACAGGCTCTTTCTTCTTCAGCCTTTCTGTTACAGAAAGTATGTGACCTTGGGGGGGGGGGGGGGAGCTGGAAAGTTTAACAGACAGCTAAACCTTAAAGGAACATGCCTCCTATTTAACAAAATGTAAATGGACTAGATGATGCATAACGAGTGTAACGTTGATTTGTACATTTTTGGTGGAATGTCAGCTTATTGTGGTGGTTTTTTTGAGAAATTAACAACAGACAGCTTTTTGTTTTCTGGATTTTATTGTTGAGCAAACAGTGCAGAGACAGCTAGAGGACCTGCAGGAGTAATTTGCAGAGTTTAGCAACAAACAAAAAAAGTCTAACGTTGTCTACATATGTTCCACCCTTTCCGCGGCAAAACGTCGACATGTGAATACATTGAGCCAATCGCGTGTTCCATTGCTTTGCTTCCGTTGTCTCCGTCATAAATTTGAGAAATTTTCAACTTTTGCTGCACCAATGGACAGCAACACTAGGCATCAGCCAATCAAAGTATGGTTAGATTCAAGGCATACACAATAGTGCACACCCCCAAGTGTCGGGAAAACCCACTGGCATGCAGTAATGCAATGCAATGCAACGCGAGCATGTGAGCGTAGGGTCAGTCCACACGGACGTCACTCTTCTCCATTCTATGGTTGCATTTCAACATGTCTCCCTCACATTACATGTATTCCTTCAGCTTCTACATACTTCTGTCCAAAGCGACCTACAGCACAAATTGCCACCAGTATGTGTACCCAGTGGGAATTGAACCCACAGCACAGATTGCCACTAGTACACTCTTAAAGTTATACTATGCAGGTTTAGGTATTTTTGGCGAGTGTAGAGCTCCCTCTACAGTTGTGATGTATTTATATGTTACTCTTCTATTGTAAATAGCAAACTTCTCGCGACTTATTCCCCTGTTCACAATGCAAATGCTTTTGTTGTGGAGGTGAAAGTTTTTGCCTGTTGTTAATCCATCTCCAAAGAGCTATATCTACTGACAATGTAATTTTTCATGATTCTCACAAGATTTGGCGGGGCGCCGCTGTTGCAAATTGCATGGCTGTTTTTCTCGGTAGGGAAGTTAATTTCTTTCGTTCGTTACAAGTTTACCATCAAATTGGGTTAGTAAAGGTGAAAATCTGGCATAGTGTGCCTTTAAAACATCTTATACTCCCCGGTGTCCAGATAGGGACAACACAGTTTGTGTTGTTTCCAACACATTTGTTATAAGAGTGTATGTATACCCAGTGGGAATTGAACCCATGATCTTGGGTTGTAAGAACCACGCTCTATCTGTTGAAACTTTGACATGGACATAGCCGCTCTAGATTAATAAAATAAATCTATAGATATTTAAGTCACCTTACTATTCCCCTGAATAGTTCTCTATTCTAGGCCCACCTCTGCTGATTCGGGTCTTGATTAACTGCAGTAAACAGATGTTAAAAGAAACAAGATTGATAGCTGTTCTATTTCTCCCATGACAACTGAAATGTGGTCATAAAAATGTCATCTGATTGATGTCTTTTGTGCTTTTTTATCACTTGCCCTTGTATCTTAGAACCTTTTAATTAAGTATTGTTGACTCCACTATGAATATCCTGTGAGGAGATGTCTACCGGCTCCCTTTTAATCAGATGTGTTGCCGTTTCCAGATGGTACCGATGACGCGTCAATACAGCTCAGTTACGTCATGCTCTCGTGTGTGTGTGTGTGTGTGTGTGTGTGTGTGTGTGTGTGTGTGTGTGTGTGTGTGTGTGTGTGTGTGTGTGTGTGTGTGTGTGTGTGTGTGTGTGTGTGTGTGTGTGTGTGTGTGTGTGTGTGTGTGTGTCCATCCACATACCACCTTAATATTTACTCACACACGTAGACAGAAGTGGTACAGCGTGTCAGGCGTTCCTGTAAGGGATCTGGGCCAGTCTGGTAGGAGACCTTAGCCACCGCTCCGTGAACCAACTTGAAATGATTTCCTGTCAAACAGATAAAGTAGTCTTGCGCGCGCACACACACACACACACACACACACGCTCACAGGTGTTAAGAGGCAGCTGTTTCCTGTTTGGATTGTGTGTGTGTCTGACTCTCTACTTACCCCTAGTGGGCAGGTTCTCTCCTGCTGCTCAAGCTGGTCTTTACATTCCAATAAAAACACTAGTGGACCTTATGAACTAGTGGAAACTTTGGTGGTATTTGAACCCGCTACAGGTCCCGTTTAAATGAAAACAGACTCCTGGTTGAAGGAGACAAACCTACAGCCAGATGTTAAATGGATCGTCCACTCAAGTGGTATACTTTTTCTCTCGTTGCTGTTGTAAAGGTTTGTTTTTGACTGTTCGAAACTTTCAAAAATTCAGATGCAGGCAGCGAACCACAAGCATCTCAATTTGCACGGAAACGGAACCACCACACCGAGTGGTTTGGTGTGTTTCCTGGCTGTGTCATTGAGCTGAGCAAGTTGTGAAATGGGGACCCCTGTTGGTCTCAAATTATAGTAGGGCCCCAAATATTCCGAGGGGTGTCCCAACATGTTTGGTTGTGCTCTATGGTTACCATGGTTGAAATTGTGACACAACCAAGGTATTGGTTGACTTGAAAATTGGCCATAAGTGGTTGAAACCTGTTTTCATCTCTGTATGTAGGTCAGTCCAAAAGTCATTTGCTTATAACGGTCACCAGGCAGAGACGGAGGGATGCTGCCTTGGCAACGCTACGTCATGGCTTCGGTACTCTATTGTTGGGGGGGGGGGTCTCTTTGTTGCTCGGATACAAGGTTCTGCTGGCATAAACAAACTGTTCGTATGGACCTCATGTTTGAATTATAGTCAACAGGAGGTTGGGGGGGGGGGGGGGGTGTCAGTTTATTGCCATGAGTCATATGACAAATGTTAGTGTTTTTCCCCCGTAGATTCCTGTAGACTCCTTTCTTTTAGTTTGGAGGAAGAATGTGGAATGTGTGCGTCAGACTATCTGTATGTCATTTTGTCGTCAACATCTGTGGACACAGTGGTGCTAGAACAATCTGTGTGTGTGTGCGCGAGAAAGGGTGTCAAACTTTGTGTGGTTAGAGAGAGGTTCATGTTCAGCACTCACTCACACACACTCACTCACCTCCTGCAGTCTTCATACTTAAAACACACTTTCAATCCTCCTCTCCCTCACTATATCCTCATCATGGGGTTGAGTGACCTTTCAATCCTCCTCTTCCTCACTATATCCACATCATGGGGTTGAGTGACCTGTCTCTCTATATATGTTTTTATTGTTTGTACATATACATATATAGATATTATATTGAAGAAAGCAATGCTGGGAACTAAAAAGAAATTATTTTTAAAAATGGAATAAACAGGCCTTGCGAAGAGTCAATGGAATATTGTGTTATTGCCTTGTCATGTCTCTATGTTTTTGTGTTTGTTTGTCTGTGTCAATTCAAATGGAGTGATTTGCCATTGCTTGATCATGCCTGCCTGCCGCTAAGCTACTGTTGCTGGGTTACTGCAATCTTCAGTGCCAAGCAGCGCCCATGAGAGCCAAAATGTGGACACACGCTAATACGATAATGAAGGGAAAACCCATCATGGTCAAAGTGCTCAAACATTTGCTAATATAATAACAACATAAGAGCCACACTTTGCATAAACTATTTTGAGCTCAATTGTCCATGTCAAGATTACTGAACTGCTATCTCTGATCTGTGTCCACATTATCGCAATTGGGTTCACACACACTCACTCACTTGGAGGTGCGTTCAAATTGGGTGCAAACAACGGAGAACGTTCGAGGCAAGCACATTTTCTTTGAACTGTTAAATTGAGTAATTTTGTACAAGGATTTCCAAATTGATGGTAACACTTAGTCCACGGTATTGTGTGCTGAGAACTACCTCCTCAGAATGTTTGCATGTGTCTACACTATTACCAAAGCACTGACTTAATTGGACCCGAGGAATCCCTGTCGGTGTGTCAACAGTCGTTTTTTCTGAACAAACATACAGCCTGTGTCCTCTCTCTCTCTCTCTCTCTCTCTCCTTCTCCCTCTCCCTCTCCCTCTCCCTCTCCACCGCCATCTCATGTCAAACACTTGAAACACAAACTGTACTGTAAATATCCTTTTTTTTATCACTTTAATTGCACTGTTGGCAGAGAACCCAAAGCCTAAATACACCATTCTGCACATTGCTTTCCTCTGGACCTAAGCTGTTTGTAAGAGACCATTAATGAGCTTAAGTAGAAGTATTCTTACAAGTGTTCCCGTAAATTTAAAGTGATGACCATAACCGCTGCACATTTCGGTAATTAGGAGTAGAAACGATCGGTATTCCGACTAGCCAAATCTTTTCCTGTGTGGGGTGACCACTAGTGAATCACTTCACCGGAATTAGGGAAGTAAATCAAACAAAACGGTTGGTTGAATAGCTGATAAATATTTGGCAACCGTGGCTTTTCCCATGTTTGGCATAATTGTTCAAATACTTGTAGAGTAGGGAGAATCGTAGAGAGTGCTGTAGTGTACTTTAACTTAGTCATTCTCTACGTGACCTGCTGAATTGTGTTTAATTAATTGTAAGGGTTTAATGAAATCACATTTGGTCCTGCTTTTTGGTTGTTCCATCTCTGGAGACCTGTATCAGGACAAACATCTAACAAACATTTCCATTCCAATATGCTCAAGTGAACCCATTCAACACAGACCATTCAGTACAAATTTGTCTTAAATCGTGTTTAGTTTACAATCATATATAGATATATGTATACATATAAATGCTACACAAGTCAATGAAGGTGTTGGAATATAAAAAGTATCGGAGCATTGAATTCAACTTGTTAATTATACTGAATTGAAATGCAATATTTTACAGGTTGTGTATGGAACGTTGTGGTGAAAATGACCATGAATTATGAAGAAATCCTCCTTACCAAACTCTTTTCCTACCCATGCTCTCTCCCTCCATGCCTCTCTACCTCACCCACCTCTCTCTCTCCCTCCTTCCCTCTCTCTTTTTCTCTCTCTCTCCCTCCCCCCTCTGCTCTGTTTCTTGCTTTCTCTCTTTCCCTCATTCCATCCGCAGCCTGTGAAGAAGGAAACAAACGGAACCCAGCTGGAACTCAGCCAAGGTGACCACCTGCTGACCTCCTCGGAAAGCTAAGCTAACCGTGCCGAGGACGACATGCTAAGCTAACCGTGCGGAGGACGACATGGACAAAAAAAAAATCAGAGCGGACAAAGGGAAGGAAGAGGCACGAGTGACTGACCCACACAAGCGCACTGGACTCCCGGGTCGGGGCTTGGGTTGGCCGGGGTGGGGGGGGGGACTGGACTCCCGGGTCGGGGCTTGGGTTGGCCGGGGTGGGGGGTGGGTTCAGTCCCTGGTCTGAGTGGACCAGAAGTCTGGAAGACGGAAGTCTGCTCCTTCCTGGAGTGGGATGGGTTTGCTGTTTTGGTTTTAATTTTGTCAATTTAATTTTGGCCATTCTGCTCCCAGACTGAGTGTGTGATTCATGACATTCCTCAGGGCCAAATCGAGTGCACTGCTGGGGATGCGTTTTCTTTTTATTTTATTTTATTTTATTTTATTTTCCTTCTGTCAAGTGGAGACATCTGGCACAGGAGTTCTAATGCTGACATTTGTTTTTGGTTTCTGTTCCCACGACTTACTTCATGTTTTATCTTATCAGCTGATATTAATTGTGCCTTTTTAAAGACCGAGATTGCATTTTTAGAGAACATTCCCTCATGTATGAACCAACACACCTAAATACAGTTGACTGCTTAAGTATTTAGGTTATGTAGAGGTTAGTTCTCGAAAAAGGGTGAAAGTGTGGTGTGGATGCGTGTTGTCATACCGCTAGACAATATGATGGCTCACGAAGTTGACAGAGCTACCTTTTTTTTTTTTTTTTTTTTTTTTTTTTTTTTTTTTTTTAATTTTGCCCCAAGAGATGTTTGTCTTTCACCATCTTGTAGCTAAGCCTACCTACAAAAAACCTTTTTACTTGAATTTTTTTTTTGGTTCTTTTGTACTGGTCAACAAAGGGTTGAAAACATAGGTCTGCAAACGCAAATTCATATAAGATATCTGTAAACATACCTATGGTTGCAAAACTTTTTGACCTTGTGTACTGTGTAGAATGTCTAGTTTTGTAGCACTGGCTTTTTAAACATGGCACAACTATAGCAGTGGTGTGCTGCCATGGAGATGGGCCCTAGTTGGCCTGCCTACAACTGTTTTTGAACCGAGTGAAACAACCATAATGTGTAGTTCTGTAGATTCCGTAGCGATGTAAACGTGCCTCGTCTTCGACTGTCTACCATGACACACTGTATTTCAGAGCAGTTCATGAATGTGGATGCTATTAAAGGGAGTCTTTTGACGACGTACCTGTCTTTTTTTCTTTTTCTTTTTTGTTTGGTCAGAGCTGCAGTTTAGTTATTTTCTCTACTGCTACTTATATGCTGGTCAGATATAGGTGTTCTCCTGTAGAAAAGGTTTGGGCTCACTTACCAGTGGTGTGGAAGATGGTCCATTAGAGAATGGGAAGCTGATATGGTTGTCAAATGGAAAAATGGGTGGAATGTCCCAACACCTGCTCCTATAAAGATTTTTTAATGACTTTCACCAGTGTAACGTTTCGAGCTTATGCTCTTCATCAGACTTTATCAGACAGACTGTCACCATATTTAAACAAGTACAAAAAGTCACCTGCCTTGGATGTGCGCACCCAACAAACAACTTTTCACAAGCTGACATGGTTAGAAAGTTTTATTTCAATTGAAATAAGTGTCTTCTAAAACTTCTTATAAAATTCTTCAAACTTTTCAATTCTCTCCCTTTTTCTCTCTCGCTTTCTCTCTGAGGGTGTTTATCTGTATTCACACAATCATGACACTAAAATGTTTGCTGTGTATATATGTTTAATAATAAAATTGGTTTACAGAGGCAGACAAACCCACAACATGTCGAAACAAAAACCAGTCTTCCCGGTCACATCAGTGGCAGTCTAGGAACCAGACTACTCGGACATCATGGTGACCAGTTGGTGGGCAGGCTTGTTCACCGTGCTCAGATTAATTTCTTTCTAGGCTACATTTAGAACCCTACCACTCGTACCCACAAGTACAAAAGCTTTACAGTTATTCTGGGAAAAGATAAACTATAGCCAATCAGTAGTTCAGAGTTGTTGGCCTTTTTTGCTGGAAACAGAAAGGTTTAGAAAATGAAAAGTCCGTCCACATTTTGGGCTGTCCCTAAATTAACAGATTGGTCTTACTCCGCTTGGATCATGGCACAAGATGTAGACCTATTCTGAACATAACACTCCCTACAAGTGATTTATTTATAAAATGGCCTCCTCCAACCAAAATGTCCTTAAAGTTCAAAAAGGGAGAATCTCTTCGAAGGCTGTGAACTTTTCCTGATGTTTGGGACCGAGAATCTCTTGAGAGACTGGGATCCTTTCCGGTTGTTGCCGATAGACAGCTTGCGCAGAACGTTCTTTTTCCGCTTCTGTTTTTTAAACAGCGCTCTCTTCAGGCCATTCCATGAAAGCCCCTTGTCTTGTTTACGTCTACTGAAAAGAGTTGGCCTGGAGTCCGAAGCACCCATCTCAGAAATTGTCCTGTTCACAATAAACATTAAATCAAGTTATTAATGTTCCACATACTGCAACCACAACTAACAATAATAGAATCAAGTTTATAATGACCAGTAAGAAAAAATATATGTTAAATGACATGGAGCACAAATAAAATTTAATATCACATAAATTAAAACAAATATTACTTTCTTTACAAAACTAAGTGTTTGTGGCAGACTAAATCACTAGGCTACAATTAAATGTTGTCCCACAAAAAAAAAAACTACCATATGCTTAACACCAACACTTAATATGCTTTCAACAACACGCCTTAATTGTGATGTTGTCAAAAAACGTTTCAACCTCCCTGTGTTAGAAACTAAGCGAACACTTATCCACTGTATACACCTTATATTTATTCAAATATCCCGTTTAGCCTACCTTATGGTCCAAATAAACAAAGCGTGTCTGGGTGAGTGAGCACTTTGTCTTCAGTCTTGTTCTAGACTGTTCCATGATCCTGATCAGATGTAGGATAAGAGGGGAATGTTTACTGTTTACCCCTCCACAGATTACCCTACCATTTCTTTCTGCCAAAAACACACTGCTGTATGGGCACACGCACACATACATATATTCAGCCTATTCTAATACAGTAGAAGGATCCACAGGTTACAGTGCTGCTGTGTGTGTGTGTGTGTGTATGTGCAAGAGAGAAGTCAATGCCATGAACGCCATCACATGGCTTATGACTATGCCTGTGGTCAGTGTGAAACCGGTTCCCCTGCATTCCTGGTGCAGAGGTATCAGTGCTGTTCAGAACGATCTGTGCCACATGACGTCTGTAGCAGGCACAGAAGAGGCTCCTCCCCCTATTAGAAGAATGCCTTTCTAGAACACCTTCAGTAGTGGCACCACAGATTAAATGTCCCCATGCCTTCGAACAACCGTATTAGTAACTATATTAGTTATAAATACTTTAAAATATCTACTAAGTGAAGGATAACATAAGTCTTATGAATTATCATAAGAATTTCATGAAAACACAGTTGTTTATGTGTCAAATTACACTCCTTCTCTCTGTGCTCCCGTTTGTATCGCCATGCCTTTTTATTAGTAGTACATATTATAAAATGTCTAAGTAGGCTAAAGGACAACATACCCTTAAAGGAGAAGTAATGTGTTGGCTGGCAGGGATTGAATGGAGCTCAGTCTGAGTCAGTAGTTGTTTCCTATTACAGAAGCAGGGGGGTAGGGCTGCACGATTTGGAGAAAAAATCTAATTGTGATTTTTTTTTGACCGCTATTACGATAGCGATTGCGATTTGCAATATGATTTTTGAATGTCAATTAATTGATTCAGTTCAATATTCCAAATGTCTCTTTAATTTGTGCCACCTCTGATTGGTGAGCACACCTGGTGCACAAGAAGCATAGCACCCCGACCGACTATGAAGCTCACCAATCATCAGAATTTCTGTGCCCCTCACACACTACGCACACCCACCAACCAGAAGTAGCATAGTCAAGGAGGATGAAATGAGTGTAAAAGTCAGAAATGTGACATTTAACTGTGCACGATTATAGCTTTTGTGATCAGGTAATTGTATTGGTTCATATTGTGATTACGATTGCGATAATTGTGCAGCCCTACAGGGGGGTATTCCATATACGTGGTTTAGGCATTAGCCCAAGGGGGTATTCCATGTACGTGGTTTAGGCATTAGCCCAAGGGGGTATTCCATGTACGTGGTTTAGGCATTAGCCCAAGGGGGTATTCCATGTACGTGGTTTAGGCATTAGCCCAAGGGGGTATTCCATATACGTGGTTTAGGCATTAGCCCAGGGGGGTATTCCATGCACGTGGTTTAATGACAAACCTGGGTAAGTTAACTCAAAGTAAGTGGTAACTCTCCTACAACAAGAGCCCTATGGCATTGTTTTTGTTGAAGCCATACAGCTCTTCTAAGTTTACCACTTTACTCTGCATTAACTTACCCAGGTTTGTCACTAAACTACGTTCTTGGAATACCCCCCAGGACTGTAGTTGGATGGTAATTGTTTTGAGTGCAAACATGTGAACACGTTAGCAAGATGTGAGGATCAACTAACTGAATTTACTAAAGAGCGTATGGGATAAGAATCACAGACTGTGAATTTAGCTTAAGTTCAGGCCTGAAACTATATTTTTCGGAATGTCAGTAGGGTTCAAAGCCTAATCTTTCCAATGGAGTCTCATGTTATGCCTGTATAAGCAGACGTTATAAAATTAGAATTTGGGTCAAACATTTTCATAATAAAAAATATCTGAGTGCATGGCATACATTTCCAAAAACCTTGTAAAAAATAATTTTGTATTTTTAGCATAAGAATTGTTTTGTTTCAAGGTCACATCAATGACCTGTGGGGACTGGTCAGTGGCGCGTTTAGAGATCTGGGATTCCAGCAGAAATAAAGCTTTTCCATATATCCATCTTATATATACTCTTTTGATCCCGTGAGGGAAATTTGGTCTCTGCATTTATCCCAATCCGTGAATTAGTGAAACACACACAGCACACAGTGAACACACAGTGAGGTGAAGCACGCACTAATCACGGCGCAGTGATGAACTGCCTGCATCAACAGCGGCGCTCGGGGAGCAGTGAGGGGTTAGGTGCCTTGCTCAAGGACACTTCAGCCGTGCCTACTGGTCGGGGTTCGAACCAGCAACCCCCAAGACTGGCCATGATGAAGTATGTGGACCTTTAATGTGGGTATGGCATTTTGTGAAGAAAAAAACTCCAAAATAATCTGAGTTACTTGCTTTATGTTATTTGTTGGTCCCCAGATAATGTGTTACTCTAGTGCAGTGGTTCTAAACCTTTTTTCAGTGATGTACCCCCTGTGAAATATTTTTTCAGCCAAATACCCCCTAACCAGCGCACAAGAATTACCACTACACTTCAACCATGACTCCATTGTTTGAGTTCTGACAGTGATTGACAGGTGATGGCGGGTGGCATGTGACAGGTTGGGTCGAACCATCCTGGTATGGGGTGGGGGGGGGGGGGGACTCTGGGTTTTTAATATAATGAAATTGAATAGCCTACTGAAATATAAAATTCATTTTATGAACTTATATTTTCCTGAAATATTTATTAAATAATTGTTTTTAAAGTATTTTTGCATGGATTCTACTTTTTAAATATATGTATATTTTAAAATCTCACATACCCCCTGGAGTGCCTTCACGTACCCCCAGGGGTACACATACCCCCATTTGAGAACCACTGCTCTAGTGTATACCCCACCTCCCCCAAACCCAGATTTTCAGTCAATATAAGATATAAACACAAATTAAATGAGTACACATATAAAGCATTTCAAAATTTCAATTTTCTTTTATTAAAATTAATAAGTATTTATATTGCAACACATTTCATGATGAAGTTGGCTGATAATTGCGCATTGCTTAGCTTGATTATGTTCAGGCTACATTTATCACCATATTTCCCTCCCACTAGGTGCCATGTGTAGTTTAAAATGTTCAAAATGATCTAATAGCAACAGAATGTGAAGGAACATTTTTTTGACATTATGCCAAAAATGCCAGTCCTTTTTTACGCACCTCCAGTAACAAACTTTTGAGTTACCCAGCATCTTCAACCAGGTGACTACTTACTGTACCTGTTCTTCCCAGTTATGTGACAACCTATTAAGGTATAGAGAGATCAGCCCAAAGGAACCACTGACTACCCCGAGGAAGGCCAAACACGCAGCCATGTTTCAGCTGAATAGCCAAGTGATATTTTGAACTATTTTTAACTAACCTAAACTGGAAAGAACCAGAAGCACACCCAGCCTTACACCATAGAACCCTGCAGAACTCCATGCCTTACACCCTAGAACCCTAGCAGAACGCCATACAAATTGTCTGTTGCTAAATGTCAGAGTGAATTAGACGCCTATACAATGATTTTTTTTTTTTTGCTGTGCTTTCTGTCCTATTACATCATTCACTGATTTCAAAATGTGCAAATAGTGATTGAACTGATGACGGCATAAGGAAATGTTTTTTTGAAAACCAAAGAAAGGTGTGACAGGTAAACTAAACGTGGTGTGAAACGTGGTGCAGGAAAATCTTCAGAGAGAGATTGTAGAAAGACAAAGCGCCCGCTGGTTAATCAAGGTAAAAGTAAAAAGTAGTTCATTTAAAATGTAAGTAAAAGTTACTTAGTTACTTTTTTTTGGGGGGGGGGGGGGGGGGTACCAGAACAACCAAGACTTTCTAATGAGGAGATACAGCACTCAAAAATCCTCCATAGTAATGCATGGGGTTAGTTTGTAACGCCAATATGGCAGTTGTCTACACATCATATGTCTACACATATCACAACCCTTCCGCGCCAAAACATCGACATGTGAATACATTGAGCCAATCATGTGGTGTGCTGTGAAGACATCGTGCCAATCATCTGTTGTGATCTCGCTGCTGGAGCAAGATTGGTGTTGTGAAGCCTTACGCACACGCATTTCTGCTGAAATAAATGCACGATAAGTGCCCAAAAAGTGTTGCAATATGGCCGCCGAGTGGAGGAACTTGCCTGATAAGGATGTTGAGAAATGGAGATATATGTGAAAAATCACCTCCTTTAAGTTCTTTAAGTTTGAGCAGTAGTTGATTTTCAAAGTTAGTTGCACTCATCCTTGGGTCGCTTTGCAGTGAACAGTAATCCAGCACAACTGAAAAGCCCCTCACAGGCAGCTGAGGCAGGCAGGCCAATGTTGAGTTGCAGAGAGTTTTTTTTATATTTGGAAACGAGCAGAAGGTTCAGCAGATTAAAGGGCGTCGAACTAGTGGGAAGTATAGGGCAATGGAGGAGAGGGCCCTTGAAAAGTGGAATACAGGGAGCACAACATTTTCATCAGGCATTAGTAATAACTCAGGTAATCCACACATAAAAACTCCATAAGTAGAGTCATGTGTAATGAAGTGGAATAACACAGGGAATAAGTATTGAACACGCTAAGAAAAAGCACTAAGGCCAGGAAAGGGAAGGAACGAGCTGGAATCTGTATAGAGAGTAGTTATCCTTTCTATCTGCGCAAATTAATATAAGCTTGGTTAGTAGCCTACATATTGATGGGCTATAAAAAGGTTTTTCATTACCAAGGTGTCACACAAGAAACATTTCATGATGGATAAAAGCAAAAAGCTCTCCCAAGACCTTTGCAACCTTATTGTTGCAAAACATATCAATGAAACTGGTTACAGATGCATTTCAAAACTTCAGAATCTTCCAGTAAGCAGCATGGGAGCCATTATCTTCAAGTGGAAGAAACATCACTGCATCATCAACCGGCACAGGGCACAGGATCTCCTCGCAATATTTCTGACCAGGGAGTCAGAAGGATAGTCAATTCCAAGAGCCAAGGACCACTCGGAGAAAGCTCCAGAAAGACTTGAAGGCAGCCAATTCAATTAAATTCAATTAAACAGTTCTGGAAGTAATCTGGAACTAAAGATCAGGATTCACAAGAGGAACCCCTGGAATCTGTTTAGAACAATGGACCGAAATCACACCTGATACTGCGACTAATAAGTTTTGTCATACAGGAAATGTCTTGAAGCTGTCTTTACAAACAAAGGCTTTTCCACAAAGTATTGAAGAAATTTCAGTAGGCATGTTCAATACTTTTTGCATGTGTCATTCCACTTTAATACACAAAACTCTTATGTTTGGATTTTTTATATGTGTGTTAATATAATGTGGTGAAAATTTCGAATAGACTCACTGTAAGTTTAGGCTAATTACTGATTAGGCTAATCTGATGCATCTCGTGATCCAGCTCCATCTCCATCACTTTCAGAAAGACTGCATGGCGTCAGCTTGATTCAGGTCCTGTTGTAGGCTACATGCTGATCATTATCACTAGGCTAGTGGTTTAGGGCGTGATTTTTTTTCTCTCCCTTTCTGTTTTCGTTTTTTACTCAAGTAACGGATGGGATTTTTGATGTAGCGAAGTACAATACTTCACTCAAAAAGTAATCAAGTAAAATTTAAAATACCGATTTTTTAAACTACTTAAAAAATACAAAATACACAGAAAAACTACTCAATACAGTAATGTGAGTAAATGTATTTCGTTACTTTCCACCTCTGCAAATGGGCCGTAAATCATGTCCATATATCTACTTCTTATGGCTGTTTTTCTGTCTTTTCTGATCCACTCCATCTCTCTGATTACATGTGAGGTCAACGACATCTTTAAAACAAATTAGAGAGAACAAAAGGTTACATACAGTATGTAAGGGATAATGTATAGAACGCCGGTCATTATG
Organism: Alosa sapidissima; assembly: GCF_018492685.1. Classification (NCBI taxonomy): domain Eukaryota; kingdom Metazoa; phylum Chordata; class Actinopteri; order Clupeiformes; family Clupeidae; genus Alosa; species Alosa sapidissima. Next base: position 21,722,049 of record NC_055965.1, on the reverse strand, counting down.
GGGAAAATAAGTCCCGACAGGGCGAAGCGGACCCCGACGCACCAGCGGAGGGGTCTTGTTTCGCCCTGAAGGGACTTATTTTCCCATGATGACCGGCGTTCTATACATTATCCAGCTTATTATACGGCTACTTGCCAAAACAAAAAAATAAACTCCATGATATGTCTCTTTACACTTATTTGTTACCGTTTCGTCGTGGCTTTTGCTGAGAAACAAATAGTTCGCAACACGAAATAGTTATTCTGTTTATCCTACTGTGCAGTGCCGAACTAAGTGCTTCTAGGTGAACATACAGTTTGTTGTCAGTCTAGATTGCTAGATTGTTCCAAATGTCTCCGGAGTTGCATTCCCATTTGCCGATACATAAAACAACACAAGGAGTTGGAGTTATTTTACCTTAAAATAACGGCTTGCCGATGCACCCTTTCAACGCCTATAGTAGGGCAATTCCATGGAAAATTACGTTTTTTGTAACATCCATAACGCCAATAAAATGTGATTGTATGGTATGATGTGAATGATTACATGAAATTTGAGCGTTTGCTATTTTTGGCTGAAGAATGTACATCAGAAAAAATGCACAAAAAATTAATGTATTAATTATACATTAATCATACAAATGCCAAGGCATTTCACTGGCACTTGACAATGACACTTTAGAAGAGAAATCTGTTACTTTAAAATCAGGCCTTTGAGCAATTGTTTTAAACCCTGTGCTCTTTCAAGGTGCAATCTTTCTCACAAAAATATAATTAATTGATGAGCTCAACAGGTGTTCCTGAAGGAATGTGTTTATTGGCCAAACGTTAATGGCTCGGTTTAAGTTATCAAAAAAAAGGGATACGGTCCAGTTTTTCTACTATGACTGTTTGCCATTTAAAGATTGCTTTCCAATGAAACAATGTGGGCATAAATGCAGGCTAATGTATTTTAAAATCAAAGCATATTTTATTTATAAAATCTTTCCACATTGCAACAGATTAAACATCAGTGAAATTTACATTACAGTACATTACTTAGTTAATTTATAACTAATTAAAACAAATAGAGTAGAATCCAGTTTAGCATCATCTTATGGAAATTTATCAGCATATTTCAGGAGTTCAGGGGCCGTATTCACAAAGAATTGTAAGGCTAAAAGTAGCTCCTAACTGGCGAATTTAGGAGCAACTTCTAAAAATAATGGGCGTGTCACTCCTAACTTTAGGACTCCTAATTTTTTTCACTAAAAGTAATTCACGAAGCGTTTTAGACCTAAAAGTAGCACCTAAGTCTGGGACAGCTTAAAAGAAGTCGAGAGGACTCCTAATTCACTAAGACCTATTCACAAACAACTTTTTGTGGCATTTCACATTGTGATGTTTTGAAATGCGTATGCTGCTACAGGAGCTTCCAATCGCGAGGGAACAATTTTGCATTGTAGGCATAAAAGGGATGCAATAACGCCACCAACAACAACCAAATCTAGGCCTACCCATTGTCAACGTGTAAATTAAATGTAACGTTTCATTGTGAATCAAATTAAAATGTTCTCTTCTTTGCAAACGTAGGCATAGGCTATGGTGACAGGTTAATTTAATAATGTTGCAAAGATACTGCATCAATCCGCATGTTTAATTTGGCTACTGGGCTATTTGTTTTGCCTTACTCTTTATTCATTTAGGCTAGGCCTTTTTATTCAGTTATTCATCATCTTCCATCCTTTGCACTACTTGTGTAGCGCACGCATTCTCAGACCTGTCATCTGTCACTCATCATCGTAAGGGAGGTGTTTGGAATCATTCCCGCGTTACAATCATCAGCCAATCAAGGTGGTCACTTCAGTCAAGCTCATGCATGAGTAATGACATCATCCATAGCAACGAAGAATCACTCTTAGTTTAGGAGTTGTCATTTTTCCTTACTAACAGTAGGTCTGAAAGGCTTTGTGAATAACTTTAAAAGAAAACTCCTAGCTAAAATCGTTTAGTATGATTTAGGAGTACTCCTAGTGGTAAGAGAAAAGGCTTTGTGAATACGGCCCCAGAAGGCTAACTTTTGCTGTGCTCGGACAGAAACCCCTGGGAAAAATGTTCTTGGATCTGCTCAAATATTGTGGCCTATTTTGATTTCACAAAGGTGAGTCTCAAAGGTGAGTTTGCATCCCCTCTTGCTGGGTTCACTGTGATGGTGCACCATTCACTGACTCAGGAGAGTGATTGATGAATCATAAGGATTTGGTCCGAAGGCGAAGTAAGGTGTGACCGGTGTGCTAAACGTGGTGTGAATTGTCTGCAGCCAAATCCTCTGCCGTGAGGAGATGCCGTAGAAAGACAGTGCCCGCTGGCCAGTCCAGGTACACACCTACTCGCCGAGGGTAGACCCGGTCTGTGCGGGAGGACTGACACTGACTTAACTTGTTCTCCATAACTGACCCCACAGCAAGTTGCCCAGGCCCAGGCCCTCTTGGCCCAGTATGATGGCATCTTCTCCTAGATAGTCAAGTTATTAGAGAAAGCAGCAGCCCGTACTCTTCCCCATATTCCTCGTAACAAAGAAAGGTGGTAGTCTTCGTCTCTGTGTTGATTACCAACAGTTAAACTCCAAGACCTGCCGTGACTCATATCCCCTGCCCAGGATAGAAGAGTCCTTAGATGCTCTGTCTGAGGCTAGACCTTACGAGTGAGTATAACCAGGTCCCAATGGCGGAGAAAGACAAAAAAAGACTGACTTTTGCACCCCGTTTGGCCTCTTTGAATTCAATAGCCATTTTGATTTTAATAGCCATGAATTTGATGGCATTTGGGCTCTGCAACGCTCCCGGCAACTTCCAGCGCCTTATGGAGCAGATGTTTGGAGATTGACGCTATCAATCAGCCCTCCTCTACCTCGACGATGTAATAGTATTCTCCACTACAGTAGAACAACATCTCGAGCTGCTAGGGGAAGTTTTTGCTCAGCTGCAAAAACAGAATCTGAAAGTCAAGTGTCGGTTCTTCCAGCACCAAGTTCAAGTTCGGTTTTATTGTCATATGTATAGTAAGCCTACAATACAGTATTCACATGCAGTATAACAGACAAGGAGACATACAACAGAAAAAAAAGAAAAGACAGAAAGTGCATCAGCTATTCAACAATCTGACCGCCTGTGTAAAAAAACTATTACTGAGACGGGTGGTGCTGGATTTAATGCTCCGGTAACGCCTCCCGGATGGTAGGGGAGAGAACAGAGCATGAGCGGGATGATTGGGGTCTTTAATAACGCAATCAGCTTTTCTCTTGCAGCGGGAAGTGTAAATGTCGTGGAGATCAGGTACATTAGTGTCAATAATCCTGGCTGCTGACTTGACAACTATTTCAATTGTTTGCGGTCATGGGAGGTTGTGTTCCATGTGATGGTATGGTATGATGTGAATGATTACATGACATTTGAGCATTTGCTATTTTTGGCTGAAGAATATAAGTAAGAAAAATGCCAAGGCATTTCAATGGCATTATGGATGTGACAAAAAGTCAATTTTCCGTGGAATTGCCCTATGGACCCTTTCAAGAGAGTTCCATTATCAGCATCATAGTTGGCCCCACAAGACTTCCTTTTTAACATTCCATATGTTATCTTAATGCAGAGGAAGTAGATTGGGGCCCAAATAGAACGTTCAAGCACTGTTTTTGTTTACCTTGTTGAAAGGGTCTATACTCAAAACCATTTTCATTTTTTTATCTTCATGTTTCTGTGCCTCCTAACAGGTAGATCTCGTCTCTGTCCACGCCAGCAGGCTGCATCTGTCTTAACCACATTCTCTGCAGTTTCTAGTCTTAGGCAAGCAGTCTGTTACGAACATTTTCCACTCAAACATGATTATGTTTCAAGCAACATTTCTTACTCAAATATTACCATTTTCCAAGCAGGAGAATAGAATCCTATCAAAATAGAATTTTGATTCTGATCAGAACTCGAGTCTGGCTTTGTCAAGCTAAACATCACCTTGTATTGAAACAGCTCACCATATGTCTTATAAGAATGGTATGAGTTACTGTCACACTGGCACACATTTTAATGTCTCGCCCTGGAAGTAAATAGGGCTTATTCTGTGGAAATTACACATCTGTATACATCTATTTTTTCTAGTACAACTGCATCATTTACAGATTCAAAATGTACGAAGAGTGACTGAACCAATTCCATCATAAGGATGTGGCTTTGCAAATGAAAAAAAAGGTACAACAGGTGCACTAAATGTGGTGTGAAATGTGTGCAGGAAAGTCCTCTTGCCCGAAGAGACGCTGTAGAAAGACAAAATACCCGCTGGCCAGTCCAGGAACACACCGATCCGCTGAGGGTCTGGATTTGGCTTCTTTACCTGTGACATCGACTTTGTACTGACCCGGTCATTGTGGAAAGCAACGTACTGATCCCTGCTGCACGTCAGAAAATACTTTTCAAACGGGTTGAAACCAAACCTTTTACCCGCACTCTTATGTTTCATGCCAATGAAAATCATACCAGTCCAATCCACTTCCCAGTAGAAGCGTTCCCCCGATAGACTTGGGAAACACTGCACTTCCACCTGGTTTTGCAAATTAGTCTTTGCCAGAACTCCCATATCATCATCGTCTGAGTCGAATGGGCTGTAGAACATCTCCAAGTTCCTTCTTGTGGCTTTCTTTAAGTCTTGAGATACGTCCACTCCGTCACTCCAACCAAATTTGAGGTCTACTGCATCTATTTCAAAGACAACAAAAAGGGTAATATAAAACACAACACAAACAACACAAAATTAATCCTATTAATTCAACTTAGCCAGTATGTACACAGAAATTGCTTCTAAAATCAACTTAGCCAGTATGTACACAGAAATTGCTTCTAAAATCATGTAAAACTTTAAATGCACCTACATTTCTTGAAACCCCATTTTAGGTGCCTTTCCCCAACATGATCCATGCTGTGAAAAAATATTTCATTTCCTCATGATTTATTATGGATATAATGCATTATGAAACGTGTGTGAAAATAAATTACAACCCCAAAACAGAAAAGAGGACACAGACAACATATCAAATGTTGAAATATATGTTAATTTCGAATTTGATACCAACAGAAAGAATTTGATTGCAACATGTTTCAAAGAAAGTTGGGATGGGGCTAACAAAATGCTACAAAAGTTGTGTAATGATAAAGAAAACAAAAGGAGGAATATTTCACAACTAATTAGGGTAACTGGCAACACGATTAGATATGAAAAAGAGCATCCCAGAGAGGCAGGGTCCCTTAGAAGTAAAGATGTAGGGGTATTCTTCTCTCTGTGTAAACCTGTGTGCACAAATGATGAAACAATGTATTTTTAATGTTTCTTAAGATGCAATTGTGAAGTATTTGGGGAGTTCATCATCTACAGGACATAATATTATTAAAACATTCAGAGAATCCATAGAAATCTTAGCAAACAAGGGAAAGAGCTGAAAAACAAATTGGATGGCCATGGTCTTTTGGACCTCAGATGGCACTGCATCAACACCAGACCTTTTTCCAGATCTGTCATTGTTGGGCCTCAGGAAAACCTCTGATAACTATTGTCTATGTGCACAATTTGATACTCAATTCAAAAACTGCAGCCAAGATTGTAACAGTCAAAACAGCCAACATTGTATTGAGACATGATACAGAAAATACCACCATCTTATCTGGGCCTAAAATGGACTGAGGTAACATGGAAAAAGGCCCTGTGTTTATACCAATCAAAATTTGCCATTCTTTTTGAAAATCATGGACTCATCTGGGCTAAAGAGGAGAGGGCCTATTCAAGTATCCAACCTATCCAACTTGTTTTAGTGTTCAGTTCAAAACCCAACATCTATGATGGTGTGGAGGAGCATTAGTACCTACAGCATGGTCATCTTGCACATTTGGCAAAGCACTGAATCAATTCTGAATGATGTATACAGGTTTTGAGCAACATATACTCCCATCCAGGCAATGTATTTTCCAGGGAAGACCTTGAATATTTCAGGAAAACAATGCCAAAATTCTGCACATATTTAAATAGTATTTCTCCACAGAGGAAGAGTCCAGGTGCTAAAATGGCATGTCTACAGTCCAGATTTGTCAAATTAGGTGCATAATGGAATTACTAAGAATACCCCATGCTGTTGAGCAACTGAAATCCTATATCGGTCTATACTGGTAACTGGTATCGGTAACTGGTCTCCTCAGTTCCTAAACATGTACAGTATTTTGTTAATTGAAGAGTTGAAGCAGCACAGTGGCAAACATGCTCCCGTCCCAACTTTTTTTGAAACATGTTGCTGGCATCAAATTCAAAATTAACATATATTTTCCATGAAATAGTCCAAATTTTCATTTTCAACATTTGACATATTGTCTTATGTCCTTTTTGCTGATAAATATTGGTTTACGAGACTTGTATATTATGACATTCTGTTTTTATTTGCATTTTACACAATGTCCCAACTTTTTCTGTTTTGGGGTTGTAGAACTGTACATACATATACATACATGCATACTGTATATCGGAATGTAAAGTTTAAAGGTAGCTATCCTGGATTTACATAGATGATATCAAGGCCTGGGGACTTTAGGGAAGTTATGATATATTATATATTGTGTGTGTGTGTGTGTGTGAAAGGTTAGGGTGAAGCAATAAAAGTGTGTGTTTTGTGGTGTGTGTGAGAGAGATAGGACGAAGAATACAAGTGTGTGTGTACAGTGTGTAGATGTGTACAGTGTGTAGATGTGTACAGTAGTGTAGATGTGTACAGTGTGTAGATGTGTACAGTGTGTAGATGTGTACAGTAGTGTAGATGTGTAGATGTGTACAGTGTGTAGATGTGTACAGTGTGTAGATGTGTACAGTGTGTAGATGTGTACAGCAGTGTAGTTAGTCTAGTTAGCTGTACTGTGATTAACCCCAAATGTTAATACGCATCCTTGCCTATTTTAAATGGGTATACTGAGATGGTGATGCTTTTTAAGTGGGTATACTGCGTAGTCCTGCGTATATCACGTAGACTACACCACTGGGTGTGTATGTGTGTGTGTGTGTGAGAGGGGGAGAGTGAGAGAGGATGAATAAATTATAGTTTGTGCAATTTGTGACGTTGGTTAGGGTGAAGAAAATACACTGTGTGTGTATGTGTGTATCATTTCTAACCGCAATTTTTTTGTTTTCAAACTTTTGATTTCCGCTAAATGGGAGCTAACCAAAGCTAACTACTTAGTGCAAGTGTGAGATCACATTTTAATGCCAGATGTGTTGCCTCTGTAACTGTTGAGCAAAGTATGAAATGGCCTTGGGTGGGTGATAAGATATAACATATACATATTTGACTTCAACATGAAAATATTCCCTGAGATATCTGCTATCAAAACTATTTCAACCTCACTTGCGAGTTTCAAGGCTTGTGTTCCTGGGTCCTCTGCTGGATGACAAATCATTAACAGCCATTATTCAATTATTGCCAATTCCACGATCTGCCTTTTATACCACAAGATTATCTTTAACCTACTTCAGTTTCTGTAGATGGCAGTGTTGATCTTCCAGCCTTGCAGACAGCAGCTGTACTCCTGACTCTCCTGGGTGATTGTAGCTGAGATCCAGCTCTTCAAGATGATGGGGATTTCGGATGAGAGTGGAGGCAAGCAAAGCACAGCCTCTCTCTGTGATCTGGCAACCAGACATCCTGCAAAGGAGCAAGTTTACATTTCCATTATTTCATTTTGGTATAGGCTTTTAACAAAGGCACCTTACAAGGAACAGGAACAATAATCAAACTTTGGTAAATTGGGAGACTTTAGAGTAAATACTATGTTGGCTACTAATTCTACTAAGTCTGACAAAGTTCAAAGAGATTAGGTAAAGAAGCCTACAGTAAGTGTGAGCTTAGGCATGGATAGGAGGTGCTCTTGGAAAAAAGGGTTTTCAAATTCAAGCCTATTGGGGATCGCCTATTGCTGTCCCCCTGCCCGGATTCCTGGCCTGCGCAGCCTAGCTACCCACTACTTGCCCTATGACAACTCCTAATCCCCTTGGACAATTCATTTCCTACACTGGACTGTTTGAACTTTCTGACACTAAATAAGATTCATGCATTACATATGTAACCATCCCACCTCTTTGTAACATACACCTCAGGTGGCGTACACCTAACTATCTTATTCATTTATCATGTAAACAGATCTTACTATTCTGCACTGACCCTAGGCAGATGGGTCAGGCCCTTGAGTCGAGGATCTGCTCGAGTCTTCTTCCTACATGTATCTCCAATTGTAGAGAGTTTTTCCTCGCCCCTGTTACTCATGGGCCTTATCTGATTGTTTAACACTTTGTAGAGCGCCATGAGACATGTGCAATGTTTTGGCGCTCTATAAGTGATATTAAATTGAATTTAATTGAAATTGAAAAATTAGGATATGACCAAAGCATAAGCAGATTAAAAACAATGAGATATCACTCTGTTGGATGATAAAGGACAGCATGGTTTTTCCATATCATATTTGCACCTGAGGACATGAAGAGAGCAGTTGGAATTCCTTAGTCCAGCTGATAGTCGTCTCAGTCCTGCGTTTGGCAAATCGTTGTCTGACAGGTCTAGGCCTTTCAACTCCGAAAAAGACCATAAAACAGAAGCCAAAGCCGCACAGGAGCCCTTGTAGAGGTTGCAGTCTTTCAATCTAGCAGAAGGAAAATACATACATATAAGGAGCAAAACAACAGGGTATGTCGCAGCCAAACTAAATCAGAGTAAAGATGATATCGGTACGCTCAAGCCAATCCAAACTTTTCTCATCTGTTGTTCCTTGTTGGTGGAACACACTGCCAGTTCCTACAAGGGCAGGGACATCCTTTTCCACTTTCAAAAAACTCCTGAAGACCCAGCTCTTTAGAGAACATCTACTCTCATAGCAACACTTACAACAAGTCTTACTGATCCTAGCACTCACCAGCCGTTTTAAACTGACAAGTAACTGTTAAAAACAGCACTCACCGACGCACTTATTCTTACTGTACTCTAATGTTTTTTTAAACTGTCCTAAAATTGTGAGAATTGTTCTAAAACTTACTGTTTACCATGTTGTTAGTCGCTTTGGTTAAAAAGCGTCAGCCAAATGTAATGTAATGTAATATCTTCAAGCTAATATCACTGCTACTTAACAGGACTTCTGGCCTCAATGTGAAATTGATTACTTTATAATAATACCTTCGACTTTCATGGTACCCAAGGTCGCTTTACAACACATGGATGGGGGGGACCTCACTAGTAACCACCACCAATGTGTAGCACCCACCTGGGTGATGCACAGCAGCCATTATGCGCCAGAACGCTCACCACACACCAGCTTGAGGTGGAGAGTGAGGGAGTGAATGAGCCAATTACAGTGGGGGATGATTAGGGGGCCAGATTGAATGAGCCAGGTTGGGAATTTAGCCAGGACGCCAGGGAACCCCCTACTCTTAGCGATAAGTGCCATGGGATCTTTAATGACCACAGTGAGTCAGGACCTCGGTTTAACGTCTCATCCGAAGGACGGCATCTCCTACAGTGCAGTGTCCCCGTCACAGCACTGGGGCATTGGGATCGATCATTTTTGGCCAGAGGGAAGAGTGCCACCTACTGGCCACCCACCAACACCACTTCCAGCAGCAACCTAGTTTTCCAAGGAGGTCTCCCATCCAAGTACTAACCAGGCCCACACCTGCTTAGCTTCAGTAATTCAGCTAAGACAAGGTATCCATTGGTCTGGCTGGTCCATTGGTCAATTAACACTGACCTCACTTGAAGTTGGGCACTTATTGCTTACTTGCATTTCAGTATCCCCTCCCTATGGAAGGGATTTGAACTTCAGAGTGAACTCTAAATATATTACTGTCAGATGAATATTGTAACGTTCTGTGCCAATGATGAGACAGTTTATCATTAACCGGGTTTAATGTTGACTGTTGTCGGCCACGCCACAAGAATACACTTTTACACTCACGAATAGGGCTCCAACTCACACACACCTCCTCGTAATCTCCACTACCTATTCCCCCCAAAACTACACACATTACCCCCGGAAGGAGGTGGTACCCCAACCCTGGCCCAGGTAACAGAGCCTATCAGAACCATTTAACACATTAACCATGCTCACATACTTTTAGGAACTTAGACACGGTACTTTTAGGAACGTAGACACGCTACAATATAAATACTGTAGCATGCCAATAGTTGTGAAGAAACGTTGTGCTTTTGGAATTGAATGAATGAATGAATGAATGTATATCCACCATTTCAACACTGGCCCACATGACAGGATACTTAGCTATGTCTGTTACTGCAACAATGCAATCCCTACCCAAAAAGACTGTCTTGTGGCGAGACATCTGCATGATGGTCTATGGCATGATATCAATGTAAATTACACAATAACATGACAGTTACAATAACAATAAAGTAACAATATTGTCAATTACATATTGTATTTCCCAGAATACCAATTAAAATAGATATCTGTAAGGATTAATATTTAATCTCTTCAAAAATATGTGGACTTGGGCTGTGGCATTCTGGGAAATGCAGGGCCGATGGAAATTGTCTGTATTCTGTCACAAGTACGGAATTCGTATTGTTCCATAATACTGTTCGAACTGTTGCATTCGTAATGTTTTACAAGCTCATACAGCAGGGATCACCAAATGGCGGACCGCGGTCCGAATTCGGACCGTGATGTGATCCTATCCGGACCCAGACCATAATAGCGTAATTTAGATTTTCACGTGATTTCAAATCTGCACTAAATGTTTCGTTGGTTATGATAACAGCATTTAGCCTACTTCAGGAGCTTCAGGAACCATCATTTAGCTTGCTACTACTCAGCCAGTGAAATTTGTGAATTCTGATAAAGTCGAGTCAGTGAGTAAAGTAGCCTACTATGGAGAAGAGACTGATAGCCTGAAACGAGCGAGGAGAGGAGACGGGACGAGAAACAATCAGATGGATATCTAAGTTAACGATAAGTAGGCCTAAGTTATTTTCAAATCATCGATTGCTCAAAGAGGAGAAAGCTAGACAGCGAGAACAGAGCTTTATATAACGATACGGGGGCAATACCACGCAAACTGTCACGTCCGTAACGCCAACTAAATATGGATGTGACAGTTTTGCGCGGAATTGCCCTGGACCTCTTCTATATATTCTGAGACAGGCGATTTTTAAAAGCGCCAATTTGAAGCACCTCTACTAGGCAAAGCATATATTTTGAGCAAGCATAGGGTAGGCTAGGCCCATTCAACAGTGAACTGAGACCACAGAATATTTTATGATTTAAGAAGGCAATATGATTGATCCACCACAATCTAGTTAAGCCTACATGCATTCACTACCCAACAATGTTCCTGGGTTTCCAGGATTTTGGGTCAACATAAAAAAACTAAAAAAATTAAATTAAACTTGCTGATTAATGGGTTCAAGGAACCAGCTGTGGAATATCCATCCTTGTCTCAGCTCAAATTTTATTTTATTTAAGATCCAAGGCTACTCAGTTTTTCTCCCCAATCACTCTTATCTTGCCTTATTTCTCCTCATTTCAAATGTTGCCTTTTAGGCTACTTACAGTATTTTATTTCACATTAAACATTAGGCCTAGGCCTACAATCTTCTATTTCTTGAATTTCCCCTTGGGGATCAATAAAGTATCTATCGATCTATCTATCTATCTATCTATCTATCTATCTACAACTAGGCTCCATCCATCCATCCTAATATTATATATATATTATACATACATACATATACATAGCCTAAACATTATGATGCTCCGGACCTTTGCTTAAGGAAATTTTCCGTAACTGGACCTCGCTGAAGATTAATTGAATACCCCTGTCATACAGGGTTCACTTTAGCATTCAACAATACTCACCCCAGTGTGCTTAACCGACAGTGGGGACTCATTAGTCCGGTGCAGACCAGCTTAACTCCTTCATCTCCTATCGTATTGCCACTCAGATCCAGTTCCCTGAGACTCGACTGCTGAAGGACCTTGGCCAACGTCACACAGGACGTCTCAGTGATGTGACAGGCACACAACCTGGTAACAAAATAGGCCAATATGTGTAAGAAAACCCACCAGTGCCTAACATAGAAACATATTTTCCATTATATTTATACAAGACGTCTATTTCTACAAACAAGCAGGTAAGTGACATAATACCTCAGTGTTTCCAGGTCACGCTTTTTGCTTAAAAGTGCCTTTAGTATTTTCTCTACTCCAGCATCTGTCAAGGGGTTGTAACTCAAGTCAAGTATCTTAAGCTGGGATAACGGCATCTCCATGGCCTCGGCCAGAGTGTCACAGATATCTTGTTCCAATTCGCACCCACAAAGTCTATTAAGGAAGAAAAAATACTTTGTCTGTTAACCTAGCTTTGCTATATTTCTGGGGAACCAGAACGTAGCATAAACATAGGGCAGATGATGACAGATAACGAGAAAAGGAGAATGAACTAAGGACATGTGACGCCAAATAAGCAAGTACACTACAACAAGTTAGATGTTAAACCAGATAAACCAAGACCAGACATCAAATGTAAAAAAATCAAACCCAAAAGAAAGACAGAGAGAGAGAGAGGAAAGGAGAGAGAGGGGTATCCAGAGGCCAGAGAAGAGAAGAGAGTGACGTGTGACAGTTAAATAAATGCTCAAAGTATTCCTTAGTATAACTATCTCCTGTCCTAAATGTAAATGTAATCAGGTTTATAGGCCAAGTATACTTGCATATACAAGGAATTTTGTCTCTGCATATATCCCATCCTTGAATTTGTGAAGCACACAGAGCACACAGTGAGGTGAAGTACACAATGAACACACAGTGAGGTGAAGCACACACTAACCCGGAGCAGTGAGCTGCCTTGCTATAGTGGCGCTTGGGGAGCAGTGAGGGGTTAGGTGCCTTGCTCAAGGGAACTTCAGCCATGGATGTGGGCATGAGAGAGCAGTGCTCAACCACTTCCACCACCCACATTTGTCCTACTAGTTGGGATCGAACCGGCGATCAAACCATTCGGTTTCAAGCTCGAAACCTTAACCAGTAGGCCACGGTTGCCCCACATCACAGCTGACAACAGTTTGATGTTATTGAATTGTGCGGTCAGTTAACTTTATTGCCTTTTGACTTTGCACCAGGCTAACAATGTTCCACTATAGCACTACGTTGTGTGAAAAGTAGCTGATTGGGAAGTAAGATGGTTCACTGGGGCCAAATACATTACGAAGAGAAAGGCAAATTCGCCCAAGGAAGAAAGAAAAATTAACTATCTCAGAGAGGTTAAAACATGAAAACAACACATGGAGGATAAGCACATAAACATAAAAAGGACATTTGGCTTAAAACTTCATCAGCTCACCGACACTGAACACAACCATGACGTAAGTTGCCTATTCTTCTGACCATGGCAATAAACTTGTTATGCTAGTGGCCCACTTCTAACGCTCTATTCCCCAAAGAAGTTATTATAAGCTACTCAACAAAGCAGGCTAACTTACAGTGCTTATACAAAGTATTCACCCCCCTTGGATATTCCCCCATTTATTGCTTTAATAAATGGAATCTTTGTCAATTTTTTTTTACAATAATTTACAGAAATCCTGTCCTTAATGTCAAAGTGAAAGTGAAATTGCTACATCGCAATGTTAATTAATTAAAAATATATCATGCAAAATAAGCAATTGCATAAATATTCACCCCCCTTAAAGTGACTGACCTAAATCAACAGCTGACCAGCCAATTGGTGTTAATAGTCTCACAATTAGTGAAATGGAGATTGCCTGAGTGCAGTGAATGTGTATGAAGACACCTGCGTCTGGTAGGTCCAGTCACTGGTCAATCAGTATTCCTACCATGAAGACAAAAGACCACTCCAAACAACTAAAAGAAAATGCTATTGAAAAGCATAAGTGAGGGGATGAATACAAAAAAAATGTGAGTCACTAAACATCCCCTGAAGTTCAGTGAAATCCATCATTAAGGAATGTAGGGAATATGGCAAATGTGCAAATCTGCCTAGAGCAGGCCAGCACCACAAACTGAGTGACTGTTCAAGAAGAATAATGGTGGGCGAGGACACAAAGGCAGTTAAGAGCTTCAGCAGTTGAGATGGGATAAACTATGCATACAACAACTTTTGCCCGAGTTCTTCACCAGTCAAAGCTCTATGGGTGAGTGGCAAAAGCTCTTATTAAATCTAAACTAAAGTTTGTCCAAAGACATGTGGGAGACTCCAAGGTCTAATGGTGGAAGAGGGTTCACTGATCTGATGAGACCAAAATTGAGCTCTTTGGCCACCAGACCAGATGCTATTTTTGGCGGACACCAAACACTGCACGTTTGAAGCATGGTGATGGTACTGTAGCAATGGTATGGTATAAAGACAACAAGAGGCAGAGTCAAGAGGCAGAGTCAAAGCCCAGACCCCAGTCCAATAGAAACTCTATAGCTGGACTTGAAAAGGGCTGTTCACACCTAATCCCCCTTCCAACCTGACAGAGCTTGAGCAGTTTTGAAAAAAAATTGAGTAAAATTGCAGTATCAAGGTGTGCATGCCTAACTGAGACCTATCCACGCAGGCTCCATGCTTTAATTGCGGCCAAAAGTGCATCTACTAAATATTGTCTTGAAAAGGGTGAATATTTATGCAGTCGCTTATTTTGCATTTTATATTTTTAATTAATTAACATTACTTAGTAGAAAGCTTTCACTTTGACATTAAAAAGGGAATTGTTTTACAAATTATTGTAAAAAAAGGCCAAATTAAATTAATCAAGATTCCATTTATAAAAGCAGTAAAAGTGGAAATATCCAAGGGGGGGGGGGTGAATTTGTTTTATAGGCACTGTATACCATCAAACTGTAGTGTAGAAACATTAAATCAGCATTTTCTCTCCAGGGTGAAGTTATCAACCAGGACAATACTAACTTGGCTCTGATGCAGCGTCCTATAACTGGAATCAGTCTTTTCCGACCCTCTCTTGATGTATTGTACTTCCTCAGGTCAAACTCCTCCATCACCTCATTTGATGTGGTAATCATGTAGGCAAGGGTAGTGCACAGGGCTGGGCTTATCCTCTGATCAGAAAGATTCTTCATGAAATTCTGAATTTCTTTCACCAGTGAGTTGTCTTTGAGTTCGGTGAGGCAGTGGATGAGATTGATGCAACGTTCTGGGGATGGAAGCTCTCTCTCGTTGTCCTCTCTGAGCTTGGTTTTAATGAGCTGGCTGGTTCTCATGATGCTCTCTTGATCTATGGTTGTTTGTAGCTTGAAATACCGCCACAGACTCTCATCCACCGAAAGCCCAAGAAGAAATCTGAGAAAGAGATCCAGATGACCGTTGGTGCTCTTCAGAGCTTTGCCAATTGCAGCCTTGTGTAAATCATGCAGAGTTCCCATTGTGTCTGTATCACCACTCTGTTCACCTTCCTCTTCATAGTCATATGTGTTGCGATTATATCCGACTCTGGGATATGACTGTCTGTTTTTTTGTACTGGAAATGGGTTTGACCCTTCAGAGACAAACTGGTAGAATGTGTAGAATGCAGCAAGATACTCTTGTATGGTGAGATGGACAAAGCTGTACCACTTATCTCTGAACATGGGATCTTCCTCTTTAACCACTTCAGTAAACACCCCTGAATGTACGGAGACATCAGTGACGTCAATCTCATACTTCCTCAGGTCACTCTCAGAAAACACTAGATTTTGTTCCTCTAAGTTTGCAAAGGCCAGCTTACCCAATTTGAGGATGATCTTCATGTCTGTCTCTGACAGTGGCACCGTATTGTGTTTTCCATAGTACTTCTCATTCTTCTTCTGCATCTGATAAAGAAGAAATCGGGTGTACATAGTAGTCAGGGAGGTAGGGATGTTTTCATGAGCAGTGTCCAATATCTCAGGAAAAGAAAGCACTGTTGCTGAAATCCAACAGAAGACTGGGATGTGACACATGATGTGTAGGCTTCTTGATGTTTTGATATGTGAGATAACCCTGTCTGCTAAATTATCATTATGGATCTTCTTCCTGAAATACTCCTCCTTCTGTGGGTCACTGAATCCTTGTATCTCAGTCAAACGATGTGTCGTTTGTGTCCAGTTGCTGACTTTGTGGATGGCTGCCGGTCGAGAAGTTATCCATATTCGTGCAGATGGCAAAAGACGATCAGATTGTATGAGATTTGTAATCAGCTCATCCACTGAACACCTTTTTGTGACCTTAGACACCCTCTTGTTGTTATGGAAATCAAGAGGAAGACGACTTTCATCCAGACCATCAAAGATGAACACAATGTTGAAGTTCTCATAGGTCTTTGGGTCTTTGACATCCTTAAGTTCAGAACAGAACTCCTCCAGCAGCTCTTGAAGACTGTACCTGTCATCATCGTCAATCATTGTGTTCAAATCTCGAAAGGGAAGCACAATCATGAGATCCACATCCTCGTTGGCTTTCTCTTCGGCCCAGTCAAGGATAAATTTATGCACAGAAACTGTTTTCCCAATACCAGCAATTCCTTTAGTCAGAACAATTCGAAAATCTTTTTCCTCTTCTTGATCATTTTCATTAGGTAAAGGTTTAAAAATGTCATTGAGGTCAATTGGAGTGTCTTGAGATGATTGTGATTTGGAGATGCTGTCGAAGTCCCAAACCTCATGTTCATGGTTTATCCCCTCTTTCTCTCCCTCGAGGATGTACAACTTTGTGTAAATATCATTGAGCAATGTTGGGGTTCCTTTCTTTGCGATGCCTTCTAAAATGCTCCCAAACGTCTTTCTCAGTTTTGATTTCAGTTTTTCAGACACTGTTTTAATGCAAATATCTGTTAAAAAGAAGGCAGCATTGATATTAATATCAGATGAACTGGTGGTTTGAAAGTATCAATTTGAATATTTTGGGCACAAATAGTGTGCTATGAGTAGGGGTGTGCAGTGGAGCAACTATTTGTATTTGTATTTAATACAAACAATATTTGTATCTGTATTTGTATTCGGATACAACCCAGAAGTGAGTGGGGCTTAAACCAAAAGTATGTTATAAATTATGTTGAAACATTTTTTGAAACTCATTTAGCAAATAACTTCACTAATGATAAAATGTCTGTTTTAGTATCTGGTGTATTGTGTGAATCCATGCCTTATATTATGAACAAAAACAAATAAACATTAATAAATTAACAAAACACGATCCTGTGACATCAGGCAAAAAAGTCATTGATGCCATTATCAAGGGGTAAAAGAAGGTTTACTATACATTCTGATACTTCAAGCTGTAAGAGTTTATACATAGAAAATAGATGAGGTTTGAAATTGTTATGCCAGGGGGTCAGGATTTGGAGGGTTAGCTCAGCCAATTAGCATAGCATTAAGCATTAAGGCCCCCAACATTTATTAAACATCCTCGCGCGTCCATGTTGGTTAAGCATTTCTGGAAGACGACAAATAAAACGACTGCCTACTTGGATTAAGCTAAGGATACTTAATGTTACAGGCATGTTTTAGGCTGTATTATACCAGGCTTTGTGGTATTATAAAAGAAAAAAAGTAAATGTTCTAATAGTTACTATTATTTGTACTATTTGTGGGTTGGCAAGATAACTATGACAATACATGTTAGCAGATTCATAGCAATGGCCTTAAGATTAAGGGTCTGGCCACGAATAATGAAAATGGCCCAATTCAAGGGGCGGCATTTGAAAATCTCACTGCACGCAATTGGACTTTGACGCAATTGACCTGTCGCTAAGCTCCGCCCCCCATTGTTACCGTGTGAAAACTCGGACAAACAAACCAGACTTGAATAGAAATACATTGTGGACAATGGCAGCTGACAGTATATGAAAGCAGGCTTTGAGGACGTTTTGGTTGATAAAAGATTTACTTTCCTCCAGAAGCTATCAAAAGGGACTTAATTATGCTATGGAGGGGTGTATTCAAAACTTTAGAATACATACATGGTGACAAGCATATGTGGCGAGTAGCCGTGCAAATCACCGTGCAAAAAACACTTACGTTAATGCTAGCTAGCTAGTGGAAGAATGATACTAAGATATGTTATGTTAATATTTGATGTAGTAAGAATATTGTAGTTGGTTAATGAGCATTTTCATCTTGGGATTTAACAGGGAACCTGTGCCCACGTTGTTGACCATGGTTATCCGTCATTTTTTTTTAGTTAATAAACTCCATAAATAACGATTAATTTGTCATTTTATGCCTCCTCCCTGTTGTTTACTATGGAGTTGTACGAGCTGATGTCCGAGTCCCACTGAGGCAGGACTGTCATCGGCTCATCAGCGTTCTAAAGGTGGAGCATAGCGACAGGTCAATTGGATAACACTAAGACCAATGTTTACTGACTGATTAGTTTCAGTGCTGTCGTCATCTGTTTAGCTCGCCTCATGGCCTGCCTTATCAGATACACTGATGTGATTAGTTCCTCGCAAAGCAAGGGGTAAAAGTAACGTGCATCATTACTCATTGCCAGAGTGTCTCGCAGAGATAATTCAATTGTGCTTTTGCAAGAACTCTGGAATTTCCAGGGTAACATTGACATGATTAGACTATGGATTTCATTTGACTGGTCAGGCTGCCAGTTGAGGCAAAAGCCAAATATCCAACAACCCTGACTGTCCCCTTTATAGATTAGTAGATATATATAGATAGATATAGATAGCATCAAAGGAAAGTTTCTGATAATGACAGCAGTTGCAGACTCCAAAATGTCTGGTTGCTTGAACCACAATACACCTGAGGGATGTGCGCTTCTATCTGTAAGTTTAATTTGCGTTGGCTTCATTTTGTCTGTCTGCAAATGTAGCCTAGGTTTAACAAGCTGCAAATTCACACTGGGTGCTGAGTGCAGCGTAAGGTGCGTTTCTTACGTCCCATGTCTACTTAATTATCATTTTCGTTGGATAGCCTCCATATTGCACACTTAGTGGCCTAATACAGCCTGTTCAAATATAGCATTTAGGGATCATTATTTGTGTAGCCTAAAGTAAGTCCTCACTCAATATTGATTCGCATTGTTTATTATTACATATGAACATCACATTAAATAGCCTAGGACTTCGAGATATGGGGCAAACTTCTACCACCATTCCCAAATTGTTATCCCAACCAATTAAATAAATTTGTGCCTATAACAAGGGTAGGTGAAGCGCATTCCCAAACAACGTCTTTTCCTCTGAGGGAATATCTAGTCTTCATAAACGACGTACCGTTGTACCTTACGTTGTCTCTTTCTGTAACGTGGAATCCAATAGGCTAATTCTAGCTGGTGGCGGAAACAGGCATCCATGAAACGCAATTTTTTGGCTGAACTAGCTAGCCTAGCATGGGCCATTGAAATGAATGGGGGCGGGACTTAGTCACTCTTTCTAGTTATATATAATACCTCCATGCTCAATGCTTAGTTGCATTATATGTCTGTGTACTTCCTGGGATGGATTTCATCTTCACCCTATAAGGTTGGGCTTTATAGGTTTACTATGAATGGATATAAAAGCTGTAGCAACTGGACCAATAGTTGTAAGAAGGAAGTTTATGTTCACCATGTCAACACTGCACAGCTAAATTTGTGTACATGTTCCTGTCACCAGCACAATCAATACTTTAAGTCCTATGCACAGGATTAAGGTGCTGTGGATGTTCATCTAGTTGATTGTTTGTAGCATCAATGAAAAATTACACGATGACATGACAACAACAGTATATAGCCTTTAATGTCACTTAGTTGTATTTTATTTAAAGATTAAATTTCAGTAAGGTTTAATATGGGATCTCTTTATAGAGATCTCTTAATATAAAGACTGAGGCTGGCATTCTGGGAACAAACTTCTCCATCACCATCATAAGTAAATTGAAAATTATGACAGTAATTAGTGTTAAACTAATACTTGTGCAGATTTAAAATGTAACAAGTTAACAATTCCAAGTGTAAATTGCAACTCTGTGTAAAGGTGTTTCAACACTGTATCTGAGTTGCATTTTTTACACTTTATGGATTATTGAATTAACACTGACAAGATTGGGACAAAATAAGCACTGATGGGCCCCATCATGACAGTCTAAAACGCCTGGTCACTAGCAAATAATTTAAACAAATTTCGGGGTTTGTCCAGTCCATATTGTGTGTGGTTTAGTTATGAAACGTCCGATGCAAGGTGCAAGAAGGTGGGCCTTATGTTTCTTAATCAGTCATGGGTGTGTTGTGGGCATATAACATCATTTAAACCAATGAGAATGACATCTGTCATTCCCTTTAACAAAGCGAAGCACAACTTCAAACAGTGCATTGGTATTTTGATAGTCAGTGGCGCATTTGAAGGAATCTGCTTGCACATGACACCGTATGGAACAGTCAATCCACTAAACCATGCTTTACTAAGACCTATAGCAGAGTATAGCCTATATACGCATTTGCACTCGTTTATTATTTGAACTCATTGGCAAAGTGTAACTAACTTCACCGTGGTCTCATAGTCAATGACAAAACATTTATGCACCGTTACTTTCACTATTGATTGGAAATACCACTAACATCGAAAACATAGCCTGAACACTTACCCCAATAATGTTCGAATGACTGAATAAAAAACATAAGGACATTTATCCTGCAGAGGAGTTGCTGCTTACATCTCGTAACAGTACGTCTTCAACTGTGCTTCATATTTGACTCTCCCCTCACCTAATCACTTTTATCAGTCATTACCAATTTGCTAATGATGGTGAATAACTACTCGTTGTGAGATGTATTTCGTAATATAGTATAAGTATAAGTATATATACTCTTTTGATCCCGTGAGGGAAATTTGGTCTCTGCATTTATCCCAATCCGTGAATTAGTGAAACACACTAATGCAACACAATTAGTGAAACACACTAATGGGGAGCAGTGAGGGGTTAGGTGCCTTGCTCAAGGGCACGTCAGCTGTTTCCTACTGGTCGGGGTTCGAACCGGCAACCCTCCGGTTACAAGTCTGAAACACTAACCAGTAGGCCACGGCTGCCCCTATATCTATATCTTACTCTAATTAATAATATCTTATTCTAAATATGTTTCCCATTGTAATCGTGTAATTTACAATATAATGTTTTGCATGGATGTGCGCCGGTGCATGTTTGTTTATGAGGGAAGCATGGTGTGTTGTGCACACGCCCATATCACTGTTGATAATGCACTCTTAAAATAACATATAAACAACTCGCCATGGACTTCTGACCAGGTTTCTCTTGGTCAGTGGCGTAATGCGTTTTAGGTAGTGTACGACAGCGATTTTTAGACAACGCACCAGACCCCTCCTCAGGTTGTTAATTGCCACACCCCTTGGCGCATTGCTCAAAAAAAGAGACGTGCAAAATAAGAAATAAACTTTGCGCTGGAAAAATAACCCGTTTTCTGCCATGTGCCAGGTCGGAAAGTAGGGGCCATAGACTATGTGTTAAAATCGACGATTTAATATCTATTTTACTAGCTGTTGTTGTCATACTTTTCAGTTAGCTTAGGGAGAGAAGCTATATAACTAGTCGATTGAAACATGCTATTTTTGTCAAGTTTTGAAGACATTTTTCAGTTGCCAAACTACATTTCAGTAGAAGTAGACTTTTGTTTATTGCTGGTCAGATCATATGGCTAATATCCACATCACGTTGTGCTCACAAGTTGCGTTTACAGCAGGCTAATCAGTCAGCATGCCATGCATAGCCATAGTTTGTTGCTAAAGTAACTTATAAAGTTAGTTCATAAAGTATCATGGTCCATGCATAAGTCTGTCCATACAATTGTAAAATGCAGGCATTTAGGCTACAGGAAAAGTAAACACTGTCATATCCTGATGCAATAGTATCCTGATGCAAACAGATTAGGTGTGAATGATACTCTATGTGTCAGATGACAAATATACACTACAGTAGGTAATACTAGAAAGATATGCAAATTTGTGGCATTACTGTATGTCTCTGTCTTGTAGTGATGAATTCAATGTTTTAAAAAAGATAATGAAAGAGCAACTTCTACATATTTTCTATTCAATTTCACTGTGATGTGGAGAACATCCCACTTTTGGAAATGGGTTGCCTGTGACAGACTGTACATGAGAGCGGAGAGCCACAGAGACACCATAAGCTTTGGGGGAAGGTAGCTACAGTACCCTGGCAGAGCCATTGATAGGTGGACAATGACAGCCATTGACACATGGACATTGACAGGGGGAGGGGGAAGTTACAGGTGTGACACACCCATCTAATCATTACTCATTTGAAATAGCCACTGGCTTCAGAGAAAACATGGTTAGTCTGAAGTGTTTAAAATTTGTACTGAAACTACATAACATTACTGAATGCTCGTCCTACTTTTATATAGTCAACACTTATGTTTACAAGGTTCAGATTTCAAAAGTCTTGCCGAGATTTATGTATAGTGTGAAAATAATTTCATTACATTCACTTTACTCTCATATTATTATTGTTGAGGTTTTCCAGAATATAACCATATGTGTCACTTTTGCATAGGTATTTTTAGTGGGATGAAATACTTAAAAATGTCAAGGTGTAGCAGACAGGCATGGGACCTCGAAGGGTTAACACTGAAATTGTTGCTGTGTACTAGTATAAGGTATAGGTAGGAAGCATGCAGGTACAAGGGAAAGATGTAGAGTGTGCATTATGACCTGATTTCAGAACAGGAGCTGAGGATGTGCTGACATTGATGTTGACAGATCCTTCAATGTGGCAAGAATGAAGTTGAGGTACCACTGCAACCCCACCTGTGTGAGCCGTAATGGTGGATTGGACAGGTCCAGTCTGAGTCGTAATGGCCGACTCACTGGAATCGGAATCGGCCATTACTAACAGCCAGCTGTCATGGAATGAGAGAAAATGCAGGTAAATTACAGGTAATTGCTAAATACAGTGCAATCTGTAGGCCTTTTGTACATTTTATACTTACGTTAGTACCAATTTCATAAAAAAACAGTTGCCTACTGTTTATTATTATTATTATTATTATTATTATTATTATTATTATTATTATTCAACTATTATACTTAATGAGAGCTTTGTTCGAGAAGAATGCATTCTTGAACATCCTGTGCTGCATAGATCATTGAAATGTGTCAACAGTCCAGCAACATGGTTTGCATCAGAAACATTGTTCTGTCACTGAGAACCTCACAAATGGACCTGAACATTATACAAGCTCAATGTCATGTATAGAGACATGTTGTAGGGTCAGAGACAGGATATGAATATGCTTGTGTCTGAGTGTATTATTTTGATTTGAAATAATTTTAAATAATTCAAAACATGCATCACTGCATTCTATAAAAAATATACAACCTATGTAGTTTGTATATTTACAATACACAACAACAACCATCGTCTCCTTATCTGCAAATCAATCTTAGGCATACTAGAGACAGAATAGGCTACACAATCCAGACAGATCCATTTACACCCACTAGGCCTAACCTGGATATTAACAATGTTTCAACCTGCCCCGGTCAGACTGAAACATTGGCGAACTTTGGCTGAGCAAGAAGGAAAATGTCTCAGGCGAGTGTTTCTAGGCCCTAGAAACACTCGCCTGAGACATTTTCCTTCTTGTTCAGCCATAGTAAGCAATTCTATTAACTTATTTGCAATTTCCTGTACAGGGTATTTGTTTTCCGAGCTGATGTCATGAACACACCCTTTACAGAGGTTGGGATTTTAAAGTTTATGGCCACCTTACACCAAACGATTTTGACAAGATTTGGGAAAGATTCTTGAAAGATTGTAGTCTTTTAATTAATGCCCCCCATTCAAGCTTTACTCAAAAGACTCCAATCGTTGAAGAATCTTTCCCAAATCTTGTCAAAAATGTTTGGTGTAAGGCCATTACTTGAGTTTTTTCTGTCGGCTATGACATTATGTGATTCATTTGCATGTTAAGTTTCCATTCACAATTTCTTGTTAAGGCTGCTTGTGCCACTAACGGTAGCACGCGTGCTCAGTAGTCTAGACATAGCCTATTTCCGAGAATATATAGCGCATTTTGTTATAGCAATCAAAGTGTTAGTTATTGAATCAAACTACATGGAAGTTGCTATTTAGGGCTAGCACGACCAACACTAACCCAATGTTTTTTGCGCTGTAGCCTCTGGTGCAAAGAGTTTTTAAGCTAGTCCTTTTTTTAGAAACGTTAATTTTCTCATTTATATTAGGCCCATCGACTTTCATCGATCTTTCAATTTGAATTAATAAAGTATCTATCTATCTATCTATCCATCTATCTATCTATCTATCTATCTATCTTTTCGTGGTTTGCGAGGTTGCAGACCTAGATTGGATTAACAAAAACACGCTACATAAACTCGATAATATTAATTGCAGTATAATACAAATATACAATTCCTTCATTGTGTATGTATGCATGTTGACAAATGTAGTTCTACCTGTTCAAATGTCAGTGGTCGTCGAGGCACTCGTCTCCGCATTCTTCCGTATTTGTATCTAAGGGGTAAAAGTAGCCCTGGAAGCAAATGTAATTTGCTGCCGCTAGGGTGCGTCTAGATTTCCCTCCAACAGATTTCTAGGCCAGGGGAAAAGTATTCTGAACACTGCACAGATCAAGTCAGCCAACCACTGTGTCCCATAGAGGGCGTAAGAGTGCAATGCAAAGTTAGACCTGCAGATGCCGTTTGCAGACAACATGTAGCC
This sequence comes from Alosa sapidissima, assembly GCF_018492685.1. Classification (NCBI taxonomy): domain Eukaryota; kingdom Metazoa; phylum Chordata; class Actinopteri; order Clupeiformes; family Clupeidae; genus Alosa; species Alosa sapidissima. The sequence continues at coordinate 21,697,331 of NC_055965.1, read as the reverse complement.
TATTACAGTTTTTCTCAGTCGCTTTGGTGCTTTTCTCATATCTGAATGAAAATTATCATAACTATTAGTTCAACCTCCACAACATTTAGTCATTTGTGCACATCATAGCAATTCTCCTTCCTCTGAAAAAATCTCCTTCCTCTGAACAAATTGCAAATGCTTTTGAACATGTATCAGTTGCTTTGTCATGTCAGTCAAAATGAACTATATGTATGGATGCTGAATAGTCGTTCCCAATAAAACTACTAGTCTTCATTTCATTGCTTGAGTCATTACAAAATTGGTGAACTAGTTATCAAATTCTGTCACAATGCTGTAGAATTGCAAAGAGCATATACAGTAAAACTGTGAAACGTACATATTCAGTGTCTTGTACACACTTACTCTCCTAACTACAGCAAATTCTAACTTTCTAACTACTGTAGTTTTAAAATGGCTGTACAAGTACTGTATAGTGCTGTCTTGAGCATGTTCAGGTAGTGTCACTGAGTTCTGACCTTTTTTTGCATGGGAAAACACTGAGAGAATAAACTGCCATAATGAAAACATGACAAAGCCATTTGACTATCTTATTCATAAACAATGGTGTCATTTAGTTTCATTGACATGAAGACTTGCTTTTGAGGAATTGACTATCCATTTTGAGCAAGTGACGTGCTTTTGTAGGTTATCCACTAGGTTTTGCAGTTTGCACTAATTGTTTTGAGAAATGCACTAACTGCTGTGCAAATGTTAATAGTGATGTGAGAAAAGCACCAAAGTGACTGAGAAAAACTGTAGTACAACGGCTAAGGCCAAATTTGTACCTGAATCGTTCAGTTTTGGCAGAAAGCATGAAACTTGGTACAGTTATAGTAGACAACAGTTTACAAAATAAAGCAATAAGCCCCGAAAGGCCGTAGCTTACTCGAACAGCTAAGGGGCGTTGAGAGGCACGGCTACAGGCTATAGCTGTTCTAAATTCAGTGTAAACGGAGTCGAGTCTTATTGCTTTTCTAAAACGGTTAAATATCTGTCAAGATTTCATAAAGTAAAGGCACAGCAACGAAGAAATGTAGGATTATTCATAAATTCATAGGCATTACTTCTGAGATAGTAGCCTATAGACCCTTTCAACAAGGTAAACAAAAACAATGCTTGAACGTTCTATTTGGGCCCCAATCTACTTCGGAGATAGTAGCCTATAGGCTACTGGGGCGCCTCAAGGCTGCGTTCTTTCACCTGTCTTGGTTTCTTGAACACCAGTGAAATGCATAGGCCTACTATGAACTCTACCTGTCACTTGTATGAGTATGCTGGTGATGATATGGTTGTGGTTGGTTTAATGCAGGCAGGGAATAGGCCTACAGCCAACCAATCCACATATTTTAACTGTATTGAGGAGCTTAACTGGTACCATGGCAGTGCTTTTTTCATTTGAACTAAAGAATTCCTGCCATGACCTTATACCTGTTGTAATTAATGACCAACGTGTAGAGGAGGTAGAGGAGTTCAAATATTTAGGAACATTCTTTGACTCCACCCTAAGTTTTACTAAAAACACTGAGCACATTTTTAAAAATCAGATACACATTTTAGAGACTGTGTATAGGAGTCTGATTGAGAGTGTGCTGACATTTGATATGTATACTTGGTTTGGAAACCTGGGGGTTAAGAACAAAAAAAATAATCGAAAATTGTTAAGATGGGCAGTGAAATTGTTGGTAAAGGGCAGAGACAATTGGCAGACATACAACACACATGAGACGGAAGGCCCAGCATATTGTGTCTGACCCAGTGCATCCTTTGTTTACACAATTCAGGAAATTGTCATCAGGAAGGAGGTATACAGCTGCAACACCCTTGTTGCGTGAATAGAACGTTCAATATTTCCGGGTGGTCGAGGTAGGCCGCTCGACTTCCGGTTACGTTAACGTTTTCTCCTGTCAGAGAGAGTCAACAAGACCGGTAGTTTAGTTAGACAGCAATTATGCCTATAGCAACCAAAAACATTTACAAAAAGTCATTCATACCAAGTGCAATCACTACTCAATTCAGAAATAGTCCATGCAAGATATCCATATTCGTCCTCTTGATATCAGTGTGTTGTGAAAATGTTATTTATTGTTATTACACTGCTCTTCAAAGGCAAGTAGAATGCTCCATTGGCTTGAATGGGATTTCCCAAAGTTCTACTGTAAAATATTTTCATATAATATTTTTTACATATAATTACCGCTGTCAATGTCAACGGGTTTTGTGCTTCTGATAGTACTGTACGTCTTTCATATCACTAAGCAAGGACTGGAACTTCATTCAAAAGTGAAAGCAGACGGTTGATCAGCTGTGTTCTAAAGAATGTTTGATTCAAGTTCAGCGTGTGTTCAGCGAACTATTTGTTTCTCAGCAAATGCCACGATGAACGGTATCAAATAGGCTAGGCTATGTAGGCTAAAGTCATATTGTGGGGAGTAATTATTTTTTTTGGCAAGTAGCCGTGTAAGCGGGATAATGTATAGAACGCCAGTCATTATTGGGAAAATAAGTCCCTTCAGGGCGGTACAAGCAGGCGCGCCTGCAGGTGTACGTCGGTACGCACTGTGCGTACCATCAGGCTACTCAACAGCGAGAGAAAATGTCCCTTGTGTGTGTGTGTGTATTCACACCAAATTGGCCTACCATACTGTACCTTCCCAACTATGCACAGTATCCCATTAGCTGCATGCCATCAGGCTATTTACCATTTTCTATTACGTAAAGTTAGTGAACACATTTTGTTTGAGCAGGAGAGAGAATATGCACGCAGACACGCAATAGGCTACTTGTTGTTTTCTTTTACTCGGCTATCTATATATGGTTATCAGCACACAATAGTGAGCTAATTCACTAATTCAATACTCATCATGGATATCACACGTTTAAACAACGAAAACAGAAAGGATGGAGGCAGCAAAGCTAGAGGAGTTATTCCAGATGGACAAGAACAAGGTAGGCAATTGGTGTGCTTGTCAGAACGTTAGACTTCACGTTACGTTAGAACAAAACTAAAGGTAACTTTTACCTGTATAGGGCTGTATCAAGTTGTCCAAATGAATAGCCTAGGTCATTGTAGACGTTGTCGTTGTATTATTGCATGCGCGTCGGGGTCCGTTTCGCCCTGTCGGGACTTATTTTCCCAATAATGACCGGCGTTCTATACATTATCCCTTACTAGTTTTTAACTCATTGAGTGCCAAAAACGTAATATTACGTTTTTAGCTATTTTTTTAAATTACGAAACTAGACACTCTAACACACCTTATATGTGATTTGGGGAATTCTGTGATTGAAAATGAAATATATGACGATCGTGAAACTCATGAAAACGCACAATCTGGACATTTTATCTGGACATTTTATCATAACTCGGTTGCTGCTTTGGGTCGAATCAGTGACGGATGCACGTCAGGTCAAAACCAGGCCATTTTCGTGGGTCTATCAATAGGTGGCAGTCTCGCCAGGTCTCGCTGATCACTTCCCGGAAAGTTTACACAAGTAAGTAACAGGCAACACTTCATATTTCATGAAAGACGTTATATCTCCATTTCTAGAAAAAAAACAGCGATTTTGATGAAAACTAGCCACTGTTTAGCTTGGGATTTCTCAGGAACAGAGGCGTGTAGAAATACACGGTTTGCACCCACCGAGAGCTTAAAGTCTCACCTTTTAATCGAGCTATTGTATGTGTTCATAGCTATAACACAGAATATGCTGTGGCTGAACAAAAATCATCAACAATGGTCTAGATTGCTGGCACTCTAGGACAAAGCTCCAGCTTGGCATTCAATGAGTTAAGGGTGATTGTGTTATTTGTTGTTGTATTTATGGTCTATTTATTGTGTCTATGTTTTAGAATCCCACCTGTGGAGTCAAAGACAAATTTCCACTTTTTGTGGACAATAAAGCTATTATTATTATTATTATTATTATTGTTTATTATATGTTTATATTCTAGAAAATGTTCACTAGGTTTTTACGTGGGTTAGGCCACTGCACATCCAAATAAGTAGGCTTAACGACCCACCGGCCGTCAGTCTCCATAGGATAACATGGGAAAACTCGACCCCCTACCTGGTGGGCCCAAATGTATTTTCAGCCGTGGCCTACTGGTGAGCGCTTCGGACATGTAACCGGAGGGTTGCCAGTTCGAACCCCGACCAGTAGGAACGGCTGAAGTGGCCTTCAGCAAGGCACCTAACCCCTCACTGCTCCCCGAGCGCCGCTGTAGCAGGCAGCTCACTGCGCCGGGATTAGTGTGTGCTTCACCTCACTGTGTGTTCACTGTGTGCTGAGTTTGTTTCACTAGGCCTAATTCACGGATTGGGAATAAAATACTTGAGACTTGACTCGGACTTGGAAGTTAAAGACTTGGGACTTGACTTGACTTGAGACACGATGACTTGAGTGTTATTCACGTCATGTTGTCAGTTTGAATATAAAATATATAAATTATTTAAAAAAATAAAGATGATTACCCAGCTGGAGCGCAGGCTGAGAATAGCGTGGTCATGACTGGATCACGACACTATCATCAGTCATTCCCTCTCGTACCTTATGTACACCATGCCCACTTAGATCAGATATCACATCAGAGTAGTCTCAGCTGGAGTGGTAAGTTTGTGTCAGTGAGCGCTTTTCGTTTGCTTTGGAAGCTATTTATATTCAGCCACAGCTGAACTGTGACCACACTTATACCTTCCTTAATATATATATATATATATATATATATATATATATATATATATATATATATATATATATATATATATATATATATAGATAGATATAGATATATAGACTTTATTCTTGCACTGTTGCACTGTTTGACTTACTCATTTGCACCATCACCATGACACTCACTCACACAGAGCACCTTACCTCACCTTACCTTATGCACAGAGAATCACAGGCTCAGTCCCTGCCTCAGTCATTGCAAGTGCGTCTTGATTGATTAATCACCCACTATGTGGATACTGTTTTTTATAATTGATTTAGATTAAGGGTTATTTAGTATAATTTGTATTTTAGTATATTTAGTATTTAGTATATATTTATCTTCTACTGTCCTTATTGCTTAGTTGTGTTTTTTATATTATATACTTTGAATTACTTTCTGCTGTTAGTGAATGTGTGTGTGTGTTGTCTGTATGCTACTGTGACCTTGAATTTCCCCAGGGATCAGTAAAGTATCTATCTATCTATCTATTTGTTTGTTTTGGTAGAGCGAGGGTGTCGGTCCGACGGCCGTCGGCTGGCCAGCACTTTTGCTTTTCTTTCATTTGTTAGCAATATGCCAGGCTCTACAGGAAATATTGAGAGTGATATGGAGGAGGAATCTCAGGGTCCAAGTGGGCGCGCAGGGACAAGAAAAATAAGGGGAAGTGGTGGTGGTGGTGGGTGGTGGTGGTGGTGGTAGGTTGTGGTGGTAGTGGTGGTAGGTTGTGGTGGTGGTGGGGGTGGTGGTGGTGGTGGTGGTGGCGAAAGCCCAGCTAGTAAAGGTAGAAGAATTAAGGAAGACGAGTTCAAAGTGCTGATGAAATTCAATGTGGATATCTCTAAACATGACATTTCCAATCCAATGCGTTTAACTAAATTGATTAGAGATGCTGTTGGAGAGGTGGCATCAGCGAGGTATATTACACAACAAGGTCATAGTGTTTTGCAAGTCTAGCCAGCAAAAACAGAAGGCCTTACGCTTAAGTAAACTACGGAAAGAGGATGTGGAATGTGTGGAGGTGGGGGTAAGAGATGGAATAATAGGAGTCATTTCTTGTGTCCCCATGAATATTTCTGAAGATGTAATGAGAACTTGTATGGAGGGAGGGACACTAGTGAAGGCAACTCGGTTTCACACTACCAAGGAAGGGAAAAAGGTTCCAAGCACAATGATCTTGCTGCATTGTAGTGAACTGCAGCTAAAACAGGTAATGATTGGATATGTTTGCTACTCAGTCCCTGATATGCGGTAAATAGGACTAACACCGTAGTAGGAGAAACATCCCCATATCATGATGCTTGCACCACCATGCTTAATTGTCTTCACTGAGTACTGTGGCTTGAATTCGGTGTTTGCAGGGCGTCTGACATACTGAAAGAGGTCATGCTGAAGAGGAAATGCCTTTGAGGTGGACCTTTCAACAAGATAATGACCCGAAACACACCAGCAAGCGAGCAAAAGCATGGTTCCATATGAACAGGATTCAACTGATGGAGTGGCCAGCACAATCCCCCAGACCTTAATCCCATAGAAAACTTGTGGGCTGACATAAAAAGTGCAGTGCATGAGGCAAAACCAAGAAACAAAGAGGAATTGTGGAATACAGTACAATTAACCTGGGCTGCAATACCTGTTGAACGATGCCAGAAGTTGGTTGACTCCATGCACCACAGATGTGAAGCAGTTATCAGAAACCGTGGTTTTGCAACAAAATATTAGTTTAGGATACTCAGCCAAGTTCACAAGCCTGTCCTTAGCTTACTGGCCTAATTTGGAAGGCCACAATCAAGGGAATCCTGCTAAAAAGGTGATAGAGCCATGCTGGGAGTATGAGGCCAAGAAAGGCAGGGGATTTGGGTGGAGGGTGAGGGAATGGGTACAGGAAGTGGGATTGAGAGGGAATGGTTAGCCCCACAGTAGCTATATCACCAGTGCCACCTTGGTTATTCCCCCTACCTTTAGTGGACATGAACATTTAGGAGTATGCACAGGAAGAACAAGAGAAACAGTATGTGGCTGGGTTTGCACTGGATCATATTTTGAACACATATGCAAGACATGTCCAGGTTTATACAGGTGGATCAAAGGATCCTGTATCTGGGAAAACTGCAGCTGCCATGGTGGTAAAGGGGATGAGAGAGACTGAGATCATTGCCATCATAAAAGCGCTAGAGTGAATTGAAGAGACAGGACAAGACAAGGTGCTAATTTGCACTGACTCTGCAGCAGTGTTGGGTAGCATACAGTCCTATGTGGGGATATGAGGCAATGAAAAGGTGGATGGACTAGCCAAAAAGGCCCTAGAGAGACCAGATCCACAGGTCAATATTAAGCTTGGGAGGGGGGAGGTTCTATTAGGAGGGCCCTGACAAAGCAGTGGCAGACCCTGTGGAGCACAAGTCCCAAAGGCAGGCACATGTATAACATCCACAGAGAGGTTAGGAGAGAAGCTAAAGTGGGAGGATGCAGGAGGGATGAGGAAGGATGCAGTCGTCATTGCCAGGCTCAGAATTGGGCATGCACTGCTGAACAGCACCCAGTGTAGGGTTGGTAGAGCAGAGACAGGATACTGCTTGTGGTGTCCAGACCAAGAGGAGACAGTGCAACATGTATTGCTTGTTTGTCCTAGGTACCAGAGTCACAGGGAGCAGTGGAAAGATCAATTACAAAGAGCTGGATGCTCAGGCTTTAATCTAGCTGCAGTTCTGGGATCTGGAGTAAGGCCAGCAGAACTGATCAGGTTCCTCAAGAGTGCAGGGCTATATGCAATAATATGAATATCTCTTCTGATTATTATTTCCTTTCTTTATTTTATTCTTATTTTCTTTATGTGTGGGAGTATGTATGTGTATGTGTGTGTATATGTATATGTTCTTTTTTCCTCTCCTTTCTGCTTTTATTGATTTATTATTGCTGAGACGCCATAACATGCAGTGGCAATATGTTGATCTGCAGGTGGCGGTATGTGCCTGTAGGTGTAACCCGCCATTAAACCGAAAGAAGAAGAAGAAGATATCACATCAACATGTCAGCCGGAGGGGTACCAGAAAATGTCTAATAAGGGGAGAACTGCCACTCTCGGAAAACTTCCGGTTTCTGAACTGGTTGCAGTTCCTTAAAGGTGTTCTAAGCCATTTGTTACCACGGGTGGGTCGCGATAGTCACGATTTATGTCGTGTAATAGCTAAATACCATTCAGCCAGGAAAGCTAGCAGCTTTCTATTAGGATCTAGCAGGGCTGTAGTACTCGAGTCCGGTCTTGGACTCGAGTCCGGACTCGAGACCGTTTTTCTATGGTCTCGGACTTGTCTCGGACTCGCTAGTATTTGGACTTGGTCTTGTCTCGGTCTCGGCCACTGGTCTTGCCAAATATGGCTTTTGGTCTCGACCGAGTCCAGGTGTCTTTAGGGCCATCAAAATTAACGTGTTAATCGCCGCGATTCATTTTGAAATACATAATGCGTTACAAAATATTAACTTAATAGTGTTTACCTTTGTGGGGGGCTGATGTCACGTAACGGAAGCCGCAAAACCTAAAACCGCAAGCCTGAGAGTTTATTTTACTGTCTGTGGAGTTAGCTAAAGATAAAGAGGAACCAACATTTAGCCAAATAGTAGCTTTACTGCAAACTGCTTTTCACTCTTCTTAGATAACGTTTACAATGTCAAAATGCACCAACTGCAACAGTTACATAAAGATGATACTTTTCGGCTCCTCTCCATTAAGATCCAACTTGAACGTATGCTACTCCATTTAATTAAGAGCGCGTCTGAACGCACACGAGGAGAGAAAACGATTGGCAGGCTCCAGCTGGCTTGTCGTTGTTGATGATAATTGATATCTCCTTTTTAATATAAGAAACTTATAAAAGGAAGGCAACAAAGACGAGGTTAGAGGAGATTACGGATTTATCCGATTTCCACTACTGACCAGTTATAAACATGTATGTAGGCTGCACTCACTGTGATTTGAAAAATGGACAAAAATATGAAGAGTTGTCTTTGCCTTTGTGTAATGGAACTGGTGAGTCTTGAAGTCTTCAATAATTTGTTTACATGAAGCACATATTATGCCGATTGAAACACATTCCATTCAGATAGCTAGGTGACTGGCTCAGGCTCATCATTCACTTTTAATTGCAAACAGAAAATGTCTAGCTAGCATCATGTCATTACATGCTTCTATTTCCAAAGGAATGAAAACTGTTCATACCAACTTAATATCATGCTTATCATTGTTAATATTGTACAATACATGTGGTACAAACAATATTAGAGCTTGTGGACTAGCTATAGGCTATATTTCAATGGAGCTGGTAAAAAAAAGATCATTATGAGAACGTGGCCACAATGGGCTTAAAGTAACAGTGCACCATTTACAAATGAGTTAAACAGCATCATATGTGTAGTATTTCTTAAGAAATTAATACTTTAAAACACAATTACTGTGTCAGTATTATCATTTAAATAATATAAAAGTGTTTTACTTTTACCTTTGTGGTTACTCATTAATTTTGTGATTTATGTTGAAGCTTTAGTCTTTAGGAACTTTTTAATTGCGGTTAATCGAGATTAATTCATTTCAAAATATATATTTTGAATCGTTTGACAGCCCTATAATAATATTGGAGAAGGGGAATAGCTACACTTACAAATCCTGGGTGTGTTCACACTGTTTTTGCTTTTAGATAATAATAATAATAATAACCCAAAATGATTGTCTTGATACTGTCATGCACAAGACTTTTTTTCCTATCCTGGACTCGGTCTTGACTCGGACTCTAACCTTTTTGGACTCGGTCTTGTCTTGGACTCGAACCTCTTTGGACTCGGTCTTGACTTGGTCTCGACTAGTCCTGGTCTTGGACTTGTCTTGGACTCGACAAAGGTGGTCTTGACTACAGCCCTGGGATCTAGTTCGTTTATCACAGTCATATCTATCTGTAAATTTGTACAAGTATGTAGAATAGCCTAAAACAGTGACTCAAACTGAGCAAACACGTTGCAGGGAGATGCCAGCCATGGATATCTCACTCGCAAAATGAAACAATATTTCTGTGGGCCGCCTGGCATGGACCTCGCAGACAATGAATCAGTCATGAATCAGCCTATCTTTGCATTAACAATAACAGACACCAGCTCTTCAATTTGGCAGATTAAAAACTAATGTGTTTTTTTGAAATCGCAAAGACCGCGCTGTCAACGAAGCAAACAGACCGAACAATTTGCGTCAAAAGCTGATAGTTTCGATATGCCTTTTCTCTTTACAGTTAGCAGCCTCCTCACATTCTTACTTAGGGCTGAGCTACACCAGGCGCGTAACTGAAGCGTTCCGTTCGCGACGCGTAAAATCCATTTTTAAAGGTGCCATGTGTAAGAATTGAAGTAAAAATATCCAAAAAATAAGCTACACGCATCAAAAGAATGAGAAGAAATAAGGGCGATGATGTCATTGAAAAAATGACAAGGTATAGTGCTGCAGAGATATCAACCTGAATTAGCATGCTAAATTACTAGCCACAGCCCGACAGGTGTCATAATACCAGTTTCGGCCATGGGAGGCGGTATGCGGGCAACATAACCGCCAGCCAAACTGCAATACACGTGTCTCGGTTGTTACTCTGGGGTAGACCAACTCACTTTCTGGAGGTATAATGCCCCATCTTTTATAGAATGTGGAGTATGAATTGATTTTTTGACAGACATTACACATGGCACCTTTAAAGACTTGTCTATTTTTTACGCAAACAGAGCGCTTCAGTTATGCGCCTGGTGTAGCTCATACCTAAACCTCACATTGCTGGTATTGTAGCATAGGGCATGGTGCCAAAAAGCAAAGATATTCTACAAGGTAGTGTGCAAAAGTGGACCACATAAACAATACAACATTATAAAACATTTTTAGGCTGATAATTGATGGGCAATTCCACGGAAAATTGACTTTTTGTGACATCCATAACGCCAGTGAAATGCCTTGGCATTTGTATGATGTGAATGATAACATTAATTTTTGTGCATTTTTTCTCATGTAATGATAGTTTAACACACTTTTTTGACTGTAACACAAGATGACTTACTCCACAGTTTACATTAAGCCATTTCCACTTCAAGGTAAGCAAAACAGTTTTCACTGGATGGCCACACATAGACCTGTGAGGTTCTATATGAGTATATATAATCGCTTGATCATGCCATAGCTGATTTTAACCTTAGACTGTATAAAATGGGTTTTAAGTCTACATTGGATGGTTACATTTTTTTATGACTTATAATCCAGTTCTCAAAGGAGAATGTGAATTAGATTACTTCCAGAACCTGAGTGGGCTGTGACTGTTAAGGTCTTGGTATGAATGGCTCCCTGCAAAGTTCCCTTGTTATACACATAGCATAACACTGTTTGAGTATGTACAGGCTATATTTTGCTTCCATTTTGGTAAATCAAAAAGAAAAGCCAAATGAATTTACACAAATACTGACAAATTGCCAAGTTATCTCATTTAATAACTTTATGTGTACTTCTGTGAAAAAGTTTAAGCACCTGTCAACGGCAAAAAGCCTGTAAATTCAGAGCATCCGATGAGATGTCATCTCCATAATATATAGTAGAATTTGATAAAAAATAATATGAAATCCATTTAAAAAATAGTATTTATGACAAATGATGAAGGAAAGCAAGTTTTTATCAGTTAGATGTATCAAATGAGAAATGGAAAAGTTAACCAATTTGATTATTTTTATACCTTAATAGGGCAACGTATCCCAGGAGATACAACTCATGAAATCCAAAATATCCAAAATATTTCAAAAATGAGTGTGGAAATGTTTTCCTTAGGTGCAAATGAGGAATTAACATAAAATTACAGAATGTAACATAAAATGATTTACTACTATTTTTTTTACTCTTGCCTGTTTAAGGGTTAATACTTCAATATCAATATACTATCAATTCATGCCTATTAGTGTGCTTGAGTGTAGGCCTAGCCTGCTCTGCCAGTTCTTGTCTACACCCATTCAGAGCACAAAGTGCAGAGATCTCTGTTAAATCAAGTTTAATAGACTTTTACATAGCTAGTACCAGCTGAAGTCTGTAAGGCCTTCCATAGGTTAAAAAAAAGGATCAGATAGACAAACAGACAGGTGAGTGTGTGTGTGTGTGTGTGTGTGTGTTCACCACATATGCTAAGATCTTGGTTCTATTAGAGTTAGGAATGTGAATTGTAGCTACGTTTTTATGATCCTCAAACCCTTCTGACCATCTCAGGTTCTTTTTTAGCATTTTTGAGCATTCCAGTCTGGAGAAAATCAACCTTATATCAGGTGTGCGCCTGTTATTTATTCTGCTGCTGTTGGCCAGTTGCTACGTATGCTCATCAATATGTCAATGACATGCCTCTTTATGCAGACAGGAGTCGATCCCCATTTTGCGCCTATAGACATGAACTACAACAAACTATCTTGCCATATACAGTCTTTGGGCCTACTTTGGGTCGATGCCCTTGTTTTTTCTTATTGTGAACCAAAAACATGGCAGAGTTATTATAAGTTATAAGACAGTGTTGAGGAATGGAGGTACGCTATAGGCTAATGTTTACTAATGGTAAATTATGGTAATGGTTTTAATTGTTGTAAGTAGCCACTGTGTTTAATGGTGATTCCAATTTCATTCTTTAGCTAAAGACACAATGAAAAATAGGTGAATTTGTGTTTCCTGTACTTTAGGCTGCGGTTAGCTTTTTTTGCTGTTTTTATATTAACTCATTGAATGCCAAGCTGTTTTCGGAAGCTTTGTCCTAGAGTGCCAGCAATCTATACCATTGTTGATGATTTTTGTACAGCCACAGCAAATTCTCTGTTATAGCTATGAACACATTAAAAGGTGAGACTTTAAGCTCTCAGTGGGTGCAAACCGTGTATTTCTACACGCCTCTGTTCCTAAGAAATCCCAAGCTTAACAGTGGCTAGTTTTCATCAAGAAAAGATATAACGTCTTTCATGAAATATGAAGTGTTGCCTGTAAACTTTCCGGGAAGTGATCAGCAAGACCTGGCTAGACTGCCACCTAGTGATAGACCCACGAAAATGGCCTGGTTTTGAGCTGACGTGCAAGCGTCACTGATTCGACCCAAAGCGGCAACCGAGTTATGATAAAATGTCCAGATAAAATGTCCAGATTGTGCGTTTTCATGAGTTTTCGAACGTCATATATTTCATTTCCATTCATCACAGAGTTCCCAAAATCACATATAAGGTGTGTTAGAGTGTCTAGTTTCGTAATTAAAAAAAAAAAGCTAAAAACGTAATATTTCGTTTTTGGCACTCAACGCATGGGAAGGAAAAACGTAATATTACGTTTTTGGCACTCAATGAGTTAACCAATGTGGATAGATAACCTATGAATTTTCGTATTGTTATGTTATTTCTGCATTACAAAAATACAGTTTTAAGTATTCATCAGAACTCCACCCTCTGTGTCTTTCTTAACGTCAACTAATTAACAAATTAATTAAAATCGACTAGTTCATAATAGTAGTCGACAACTAGTCGTCTACTGACAATCACTAGTGAGTAAAATGAACAGTTTTGTTGTATTCCATTAGCCTGGCTAACGTCAGACCTCATCTCATTGAGATGGGGTCTGGGAACTAGACATTCATTTTCTCGTATTTAAAACGTGGTTTACGAATGCCCAGAGCCGTTTATTGGGCGCTACGAATGTCTATCAAATGCGTCTGTACACAGCTCATAACGGCTTCGGTGTGTCGTCATCGTCTTGCTCCCTCCCTCCGTTCTGTGATTGGTTCCTTCGTTGAGGTGAAAACGAAGTCCATAGAATCCAGGCTGCCTAGCAGCGTGAATAAAATCGCGCGCGTAAGGCAGCATGGGAAAACCCAGGCTAGTATTCCCTCAACTTTTGACAACATTTCTCCCAAATTTCAAATTGCGATTCAGCCAATCATAATCAAGGATCAGAACTAAATGTTTTAGAATGTTCCATAATGTTACTGATTGAAGAACTATTTCTTTAGGCCCAATTCCCATTGTAGCATAGTCAGCACTCCAATACGGGTCAAGCCCCGAAAAATTGACCACCACCTGCTATATTGATGTTTTTTTTCTTCAGGAGCATGCCTAAGCTGCTGCAATGGATTCCCCCCCGAGCAATCAGAAGGCATCCAGCAGAGAAGAAGGAGGGACTATGGATCCTAGAGGGTCCATCAACTTGCCCTACCCACAGGGATCTGCAGACACACCTCAAACCTCTATTACGGCTCAAACATGTGGGGTGGTCAATGCATCGCAGTCCACCATTACGGCTCAAACGCATGGGGTGGTCAATGCGCCGCAGATTGCACACAGTCATATTGAGGGAGCTGTCACATTTAATATGGTGACACACATGCATAACACAGGTATGTAACATATCTTAGTACAACCAATTGAAATGGATTGTGCACATCATGTGTGATGGTGATGGATTGTGCACTTCAAGCTTCCAATAAGCTGTCAAAACGCCTGACAAAAAAAAAAATTCAAAATGTGTTTGATGTTCAGAGATGTCAGAGAGAATTTCCTGATTTCTGAATGACTGATTATTTTTCAGGAAATGCAAGAGAGGATGATTTCGACAGAGGACATGGGGCTGTTAAAGGAGGTATGGAAAGCTTTAATTTCCATACAGTCATACCAAACTTACCTCCACAATTATTGGCACTGTTGGTGAAAATGAGTAAAAGGGCTTTTTTTTGTTAAATTCAGTTATTGGTGAATTTGCATAACCCGGCCCAGCCTGTGCAATTTGCATAACCTTATCCAACTTTTAATTTCATGTAACTTTATTTCGAAAAAAAAAAAAAAAAAAACAACCCCTCAACAAATGACTATTTTTAACACAATCCCTCATGACATAATTATCAACATATCTAGAAAAAGAAAAGAAAGAAAGAAAATGTTGTGATTTATATTGTATATATGTATATAAGTCTCATATTTTGAAATATAACCTGACTCAACCTGATTCAACTGAAGATGCATTGGGTTGTTTTTTTGTTGTTTAGATGCCAGTGTGCATAAAGTGTCTTCCAAACTAAAGTCTAACCTGAAGTTGAAGTTTGAGAATATATTTGAGGGCCTTGCCAAACGTGGAAACCCAACACTGCTGAATCGGATGTTCACAGAGGTCTACATCACAGAGGGAGAGAAGGAAGTTGTTATTGGTGAGCATATCTATTTCCAGATGATTGATGGAAAGAGACCAACAGGCTTTTCCAGAGAAGATGGTCGTCTTGTGATTTACTATGAAAATAGCATGAGGATGCTGAACACAGCACCTATAGATCAAAGCTATTACCAGATGGTTCCTAAAGGAAGACAATGTGAGAATTTTAAAAGTCCTTTTCATTCAGCGACAGACAACTTGAGTGAGCATGAAGTATGGCAGCTGAACACAGCATCCAGGCATCAAACCTGTCATGAACCTGCTATCAACTGCAATGACATCTTCAAGCCTCTGCCTGGTCAGGATGTGCACATCAGAACTGTGCTAACAAAGGGTGTGGCAGGGATTGGAAAAACGGTCTCTGTTCAGAAGTTCATTTTAGATTGGGCAGAAGAGAAGGCCAATCAGGATGTGGATTTCATTTTTGTTCTTCCTTTCCGTGAGCTGAATCGTTTTCAAAACAGCAAGTTAAGTCTTCATGAGCTGCTTGAGATCTTCCACCCTGAGCTGAAAGACATGAAAGACATGAAGAAGTACGGTGAAGCCAAAATAGTTGTCATATTTGATGGTCTGGATGAAAGTTATTTACCTTTAAGCTTTCAGAGAAACAGGATTGTTGCAGACGTTGCAAAGAGATCATCGCTGGATAAGTTGCTGATTAATCTCTTCAAAGGTAATCTACTTCCGTCTGCCCACATTTGGATAACATCACGCCCGGCTGCTGTTCACCGGATTCGGTCTGACTGTCTTCATCGAGTAACGGAAATACGCGGCTTTAATGACCAACAGAAGGAGGAATACTTCAGAAAGAGGGTTTCAGATGAGATGCAAGCTGACACAATCATCTCACACCTCAGAGCATCAAAGAGCCTTCACACCATGTGCCACATTCCAGTGTTCTGTTGGATTGCCTCCACGGTTCTTGGAGGAATGCAAAGTGATACGATCGGAGGAAACCTTTCATACACATTGACAGGAATGTACACTCGTTTCCTGCTCATCCAAACAAATGTGAAGAACCAGAAGTACTATGACAAAGATGAGCGGGACTCAAGGGAATTGTCTTCATCCGATGTCCAAATCCTGCTCCAGATTGGCAAACTAGCCTTTGAAAACTTAGAGAAGAGCAAACTCATATTCTCTGAAAGAGACCTGAAAAGATATGGATTGAACACTGTGGAAATATCAGTCCACTCAGGACTTTTCACAGAGATTCTCAAAAAAGAAGATCCCATGTTTGAAGGGCAGTGGTACAGCTTCGTACACCTGAGCATACAGGAGTTTCTCGCAGCTGTCTATGTGTTCCTTTCATTTGTCCGAGAGCAAGTGGATGTGTCCCAACTAAATGCAAAAAAAGGTGTCACTTCTCAAAACTCTAGTTTTGACAAAAACTGGCTGCGAGATTCAATGCAACCTTGTGAGAAATCTGGAAAATCACTACTTACCCGTGAGCAGTACCAATCCTATGTACTAGACGACTCTGACTGTGATTCAGAGGATGAGCCGTTGAAGAAGTCAGACATCCAGGATGAAATGCAACAACAGTACACACCCCAAGACTTCTCCACACTACATGAGTGGCACAGGGTTGCTGTGGACAAGTCGTTGAAGAGCAAGAATGGGCATTTGGATCTCTTTCTACAGTTCCTCCTTGGGCTTTCACTGGGGGCCAATTACAGCCTCTTTAGATGCCTGTGCTTACCAACTGGGATCTTTCAGGAGGATATCTGGAAAACCACAGAGTACATCAAACACAAGCTCAGATTGGAAGACCAGAGGAAATGCCCTACACCTGAAAGATGCATTAACCTGCTCAACTGTCTCACTGAGGTCGGCGACACCACAGTGACCGGGGAGATCCAGTCATACATCATGTCCAAGAATGTTCCAGAGAAGAAACTGACTACAGCTCAGTGTTCTGGCTTGGCCTACATGATGTTGACGTCCAAAAATGTTTTGGATGAGTTTGACTTGAAGAAGTACAGGACCTCTGCAGGAGGTCGCAGAAGACTGGTTCCACTGGTTAGGTGCTGCAGAAAAGCACTGTGAGTATAAAAATGATACTACAACAACAACCATAGCACCCACGGTACGGCATATGCTACAGAACAAACTACCTCTTGTGTTTAATTGTAGATTAAATATGGGTGTCACCTAGCCTGACGTGTCATACAGTACTCAGATTCTAGGCACCTAAATGCACAAATAAATGAATAAATAAATATTTTCCCCCCTGCAGACTTGCCAATTGTCAACTCACGCGAAATTGCTTTGAGACAATCTCCTCAGTGCTTCAGACTTCTGACTCCCTCCTCAGAGAGCTGGACTTGAGCCACAACTTCCTGGTTCCACAGACATTGGAGACACTCTGTGCTGGTCTAGTCAGTCCCCACTGCAACCTGGACTCTCTGAACCTCAGCTGCATCAACCTGGAATACACGGGTTCGATACTGCTGAAGGCGGCATTGCTGGGACCTCATCACCAGCCCAGCTGTCTGAGGTGAGGCATACTCTCCAAACTCAAAAGGAATGCTCAAGTGGGCAAGGGTTACAGGCCTGGTATAGTCCTGCATCTGTGTCCCATGCAACAAGAACAATGCAGGTGTGTTGTGTGCTTCCCACCACAAATCTTGAGGTGTGAGCATCAAGCTAAACTTGGTTATTATAGCACCCCCTATTGACAGATATAAGTGATTTTAGGTCTGTGAGATCATGTCCTGATTTGGGACATGATTCACTGATGGTGAAAACATTGTCTATTGTTGCAAAAACAATAGGCATATTTCCTCTGCTTGGACCCTTAAGAATAATCCTTACAAACACAATAGGGATCCAGCATCTTTTCTGCTTGGACTCCTTAAAAAGCTAACTAGGTGCTACTGAGCTAATTGGAAGAATAGACATTGTAGTAGTAGTAGGCTTGTAGTAGTTGGGCCCAGAACTTGGACTCGCACCTTAATTTTAAGAACTTGTGACCTGACTCGGACTTGAGCACCAATGACTTGGATTTGGACTTTGAGTTGTGCATTGACTGCATTAGGACTCGTAAATTGTAAACTTCAGTGAAGTTTCCATTTAAAACAATCACAGTACATGTCAGTTCAGTCAACTTCATTTAAAGCTGTTTTATGCTTCTGCGTAACTCAAGACATATTTTGGTTACAATGACAGGGTTATCCATTTGTTAAGTCTCTATTTGTCGGTAATGTTTTGAAATCAGCACTTCGACAGCAATCAGTACTTTGTGAGCAGTTGTGGGAAAGTTAACTTTCACGATATAGCATAAACTGGCTGGCAGACACCTTGCAATTTACCTCAGACTTATTTTCTGGTTACAATGACTAGGTCATTGGAATGTACTGTGTCTATTTCTCGATAACTTTTACAAAATCAAAGCAAGAAAAGGCCAAACAAATAAGATTCATATTTTAGCACGGCTGTCTATGGAGTTTGCCATTCTGACTACCGTTCCGGTGATGAGCGGTGCAGACACAGAAATTCAAAAGGGTCATGCCTACACCGAGACAAGGGGATGGGCATTGCGTGGAGTTGACGCAGAAGCATAAAACAGCCTTTATTCACAAACCAGTTTACTGAATGAGTACTACCTACTACCTACTCACTAAAGCTCCATTTTGTAGCCTACGTGGCAATAGACTCACTGGACAAACATGCTCAAATCTTACATTTTGTTTGCTGGCTCCCTTCCTGGGACTTGCAACTGTGCATAGGATCCACATGAAAAGGGCATATGCAAGAAACACAGAAAGTACATGCGCACAAAGATATTCTGATTGATAAGGCTGTGTGAATGCATGCCCTACACCAATGTTTTTTTAATCGTGTTAATTAAGTGCCACCATAGATCCTCTATTTCACACGTCACTGTTGTTGTTAGCAATGAGGTACGATATGCTCTATGCTTTAAAATCTTTGGCTGCTACTATTTTGACCCTTTGATGCACCTTTACACCAAGTTGCCACAGGTAGGCCTACCTCCTAGGGATAAACAGCAACACAGTTCTGAATGAATGATGCATTTTACTTACAAAAAAACCCTCCCAGATAGCTCAGTCGACAGGTCAATGTCATTTGAGTTAGATTGGACTCGACTCAGACTCAAGGTTTAGTGACTTGACTATAACACTGGTAGGTAGTAATTGTTCCTTTCATTCTCCTGTCAGAATGAAAAAAAAAAAAAAAAAAAAAGAATGAGCATGTGTGATTTTCCCATAGACTCAACGGATGTTATCTGGAAGACGACTGCAGTGAGTTTATACTCACAGCTCTTCAATCAGAGAAATCCAGACTGACCCTACTGGATCTCTCCTATAACAGCCTGACAGATTCTGGAATCATACAGATCCTGATTGGACTTGCAAATCCGAACTGTAAACTTTACACACTGAGGTAAATGATTCACTGTAATTGATACATGGGTAAAAGTCTCTATACATCTCCCTGTGTCTTTCTATATAATATTGTGTTTTTTTTACTGTTATGTAGTATGTTATGTATCTAAAAACATCTCTCTAAATAATCTGCATATCTGGATAGCCCTGACCGTCTATTTAGTCATCCAACATTCTACATGCTCAAATTTGTAGGAGCCCAATTTTCCGTTTTGTTCCTGTAAAGTTTTCTTGTCTCTGAGCAGGTTGGGAGGCTGTGCGATTACTAAGGTATCCTGTGAGGTGCTGGGTTCTGTTCTACAGTTCTCCACCCTCAGAGAACTAGACCTGAGTGGCAGTGGAGTGGGAAATGAGGGGGTGAAACGCATCTTTTCCAGAACGTCGACTCAGCTGGAAACATTGAGGTGGGTTTCATATTGCTGTGCATGAATGTTTGACCATTGCTCTCCAATGCACAATATTTATGCATTTACATTCTGATCGATGTTAAAATGCAGTTGCGTAAAATTCAGGATAGGTTGGATAATGTAAACATTTTCATATTACAAATATAAATTAAACACAGAAGACTAACAGATGAACACTTTTCATTCCTATTACTGTGTTATTTACAGTGATTATATATGTATTAGTGTTGATATTTATGCTTATGCATTTGTTTTGTCTTTAAAAAAAACTTGCGAAAGATTTTAAACAACAAAAACGTATTTATTTTAAAAATTAAGGTGTCAATAATTAAGGATGATAATTTTGTCTCATAACAATAATGTGCTAATGCTAATGTGTTTTTGGTTGATAATTCAGGCATGATAATTCAGCATGATATATTAAAGTGCAATACAACAGTCTAAATATTGATTAAGTGTTATGGACGACAATGTAAACCACCAATATTTCAGTATCCTAAATCATTGGACCCTGTTGTCTTTTTCCCTCTTTCAGACTAAGGGAATGTGGTCTATCAGACGGTGCTTGTGATGTGCTGGGAAACACTCTGAGTTCCTCTGGGCTGAAGGAGTTAGAGCTGCGAGACAACAACATCAGGGATTCAGGAGTGAAGCTGCTCTGTGTTGGCCTGGCAAAGCCAACCTGCATCCTGCAGTCCTTAGGGTAGAAAAAAACACAACATTGAACAAATTTCAAATTGTATTTTTATAACATAATCAGATTAAATTATCACATAAAGCAGCTTGGCACAACACTTACAATTCAGTTCATACACGGGAGGCCCTTTAGCCAGCTCATATATTTGACCCCGTAGAGGGTCAACTGTCGTTACGGCATCTTCTGTTACATTCTGCTCCTTCCGTGTTCACTTTGACACTGACACTGAATATCCTGTTTACGCCCAACAAGGCAAGTCTTTATTCAACTTTGACACACACATAAATCACTCAGCATCGCGACATGCTCATTCACTAGCCTAGAAATCCAGACCCAAATCCAAAAGATTAAGTGTCTGGCTAAGAGTAATAAAAATGGCCCAACTCGAGGGGCGGCACCAAGCATGCATTTGAAACTCTCACTGCACGCAGTTGGATAACACTATGACCAATGTTTACTGGCTGATTCCGGACTACGACGCAAATGTAGCAGTTGAATAGTGGTGCACGCAGTGTGGGCGGTGGTAGTGTTAGTGGTTAAGGAGCTGGGCTAGCGTGCAGTAGCCTGTAGGGCGGTGGTAGTGTAGCGGTTAAGGAGCTGGGCTAGCGTGCAGTAGCCTGTAGGGCGGTGGTAGTGTAGTGGTTAAGGAGCTGGGCTAGCGTGCAGTAGCCTGAAAGTTGTCGGTTCAATTCCCGGCTTCCACTGTTGTGCCCTTGAGCAAGGCACTTAACCCCAAGTTGCTCCGGGGACAATGTGATCCCTTGTAATATAGCTGACATATGTAAGTCACTTTGGTCAAAAAGTGTCTGCTAAATGTAATGAATAACACTATGACCAATGTTTACTGGCTGATTCCGGACTACGACGCAAATGTGTGACACTATGACCAATGTTTGTGATTGGTGCAGCTCGGCTCCAGGGCATAGGTAATGAGCATCGTTACTCATCGCCCGAGTGACTCGCTGAGCAAATTCAAATTGTGCTCGCGTAAACTCTGGATTTCCAGGGTACTCATTCGCTAGGTGCAACACCCAACCCGTGTAAACGGGTACACTAAAAATAGCCACTACAACACACCTGACGCTCCACTGGAAGCAAATGTGCTGACTATAGGACCTTCTGTGCATAAACTGAATTTACCTTAAAATTAGTAGAGGGTTACTATGGACTTTGAACATCTGCATTTACATTCGATTATGCATTATTCCCTTGTTGCTAGGCTCTCTGGCTGTCTGATCACTAAAGAAGGATGCAGATATCTGGCTTCTGCCCTCAAAGCAAATCCATCTCACCTGCAAGTGCTGGACCTCAGCTACAACCACCCAGGGGAGTCTGGAGTGGCAATTCTTTCAGAAGCACTGGAGGATCCCAACTACAAACTGGCAACACTGAAGTAAGCAAACATTTCAGTATATTTTAGTACAGGCTTATTGGATCAAGCTCTAATGATGACTTAGTTCAGCATGGTGTAGCCCTCCTTCTCTCTCAACTATTTGACAAGGTTTTTGTTATGTGATTGGTTGAAGCATCAAATTGTTTTCACTAAGTATATATACTCTTTTGATCCTGTGAGGGAAATTTGGTCTCTGCATTTATCCCAATCCGTGAATTAGTGAAACACACTCAGCACACAGTGAGGTGAAGCACACACTAATCCGACGCAGTGAGCTGCCTGCAACAACAGCGGCGCTCGGGGAGCAGTGAGGGGTTAGGTGCCTTGCTCAACGGCACTTCAGCCGCTTCCTATTGGTCGGGGTTCGAACCGGCAACCCTCCGGTTACAAGTCTGAAGCGCTAACCAGTATGCCACGGCTGCCCCCAGAAAATGTCCTTGTGTTAGGGCAATGTATTCAGTGCTGGACAGACCTTTCTGACATTTATGAGCTCTCTCTCTCTTTTCGTGTGTGTGTGTGTGTGTGTGTGTGTGTGTCTGTGTCTGTGTCTGTGTCTGTGTGATTACCTACAGTTCAAGAGATGGTGGTCTGCACAGGATCAAGCCCATGCTGAGGAAATGTAAGTGTTTCCAGTGTGCTTATAACATTTCTTTGACAATCTTTTTAGTTGGTTGTAGGCTGTATTCAATAAATACAATATAGAACAGGTCTGCATCTGACCGAAGCCGTGATTTTCATCTTGTTTATGTGGGTAATGTTGGTTTGCATTTGAGGCTTCTAGAAGTGACCTTAGCATTGCAGGAAGTTACAGAATATTCTGATTTGAAAGGCGAACAAAGTGCAAAGTCCAAGATCTAACTAAAGCTAAGTTAAAAATGAGCCTAAATCAGTTGGCTAATTTAATACCATGAGGAAGATCCAAAGCACAAACATCGGTGGGTAAGCTCAATGGGACTCATTGGCCGATATCTTTTCACAGTGTAGGCTACTCAGACAATGGAGAGTTTGCGGATCGTGAGGAGATATTTGCTAAATGTTATAAAAAGTGTTGCATGTTAAAACTCGCTTAGCATTGCTTAAAACACTGCTTGGTTGAATTTCCTATTTGTTGCACAAAAATAGGCCTAGTCTAGTTCCAGTTTTTGGCCACATTTTGTAAACTAACTATTACTACTAAACTATTCACCAAACTCATTACAACGTTTAAATCAACTGTCACGTAGCATCAGAATTAGCGATCTGACAGAGAGCCACATTGTAACATATGACTGACCTGGCAATGCAGTAGGCTAGGTAAAAAAGTTATTTTACAAACTTAAGGCTCAACAGAATTCTGGGATGTGCGTGTGCTCATCACTGTATTTTTTACAGTCTATGGTGCTCACTTGACAGTGAGAGAGATCGAACTAACCACTGGCCTTTGGCAACCATCTATTTAGTACTAGTTACGGCAGTTTCTCCTGTAAGTTCAGAAATTGTCAATATGTGGCGGAAAGTAGCAGTTCAACAAACAAGACAGTTTTAGCGGTCAAAAGGTGGAAAATTATAGCAGCAAATTAACACGATGCAAATGTGTCAATAATGGTATAAGCAGGGCAATGGACTCCACGGTGTTCGGGTATCAGAAGAATAATGCACTCGGCCACTCTCCTGCGCGTTGCGGCTGCATTGCCACCTTGAATGTCCATTATTTTTCTGATACCCAAACGCTGTGTCGTCCATTATCCCTTAATTACCCTACCTTTAAAAGAGGTATACAATTTGAGTTGTCTTGAATGCACCGTTCCACCATGATCATTTTAGTGGATATCAGGGAAGCACATACCACAGGTGTTTTTGACATTATGTGAAAAGGGTTATACTTTGAGGCTTTTTGCCTTTATTTGGATAGGACAGTGAAGTGTGACTGGAAGTAAGTGGGAGAGAGCGAGATGGAGTGGGATCCGGGAACGACCGAACCTTAGTCTCTGTGGGCACCTGGACCCGTACATGGCCCCAGTTGCTAGTTCTAGGTCATTTGAAGTAGGACATCACCAACATATTATCAGTTAAAAGGCTCGGTGCATTTTGCCAGTGTCAAATGTGCTGATGTTGATGTTTGATAGGCAATCAAAAGTGATCAAATAAAGAGAGAGAGAACAATAACAGTACATTTGATTGTAAATGTTTATTTTTAGCTTAAGTGAATGTTTTAGTGAATGATTTAGTGAATGTTTCATGTTTGAATCTCTCACTGACATCACACTGTGCGTTATGCTGGTGCTGATAAGAAAGCAAAGGGTTACCTTCCCTATCATGTTTAGATACCTCTTTTTTTACGTTTGACATATTCTGTTATTTGTAGATGCTCATGTCCTCACCCTGGACCCAAACACACAGGATAAATCAACTCGCTTTTTCTTGTCTGAGGACAAGCGGAGGGCATATATGGATTTTTCAGACGTGCAGAAATTGTACTCATATTGTCGAACCTGGTTTGGGGTGAGCTGCTGTGAAGGCCTTACAGGAGGGCGCTTCTACTGGGAGGTGGAGTGGAGGGAGGAGGTTGTGATCGGTGTGAAGTACAAGGGGAAAGACTCCAGGTACCACAAGGAGTCCTGGAGCCTCTACTGCAACTCCCGTACCGCTCACTACGAGGCGAGCCACAACAACAGCTTCTTCAGGATCGCCATGGCCGACGGAGAGTCCAGACGTGTAGGGGTGTGTCTCGATTGGCCGGCCGGCACGCTGTCTTTCTATTTAGCAGCTTCTGATAGGCTTAGACACCTTCACACTTTCCACAGTGACTTCTCTAAGCCTCTGTACCCTGAGTTTTATCTAAATGACAGTTGGCGGTCATCTGTCAAGATTGTTACCCTGTGAGTTTATTTATATCCTTGTACACAACTGGTCGGAATTATTGGATATTAACGACTTCACAGCTAACAGCAGTGGTTGGAATCCATCTGTCAGAATTGTCACCCTGTGATGTACTGTGTGATTTTTTTTCTTGATTTTGTATTTTATGATTTAATGATTTATGACCCTTAGGGTTAGGTTTTATGTGTGATGTGCTTATGTGTGACATGTCTTACTGCATTTACATTACATTTGCATCTGTTCATTTAGTAGACGCTACTACTAGTATAAGTGACCTACATATGTCAATTATATTACAAGGACCATTGTCCCTGGAGAAACTCTGTGTCTTGTTCAAGGGCAAAACGAAAGCCCTGGAACCCACAACTTTTCAGGCTACCACCACCCACCTTACTAAAGAGTTTTTTTTAATGATTTATGTTCCTTAGAGTTTGGTTTTATGTGTGATGTGCTTTACATTCACTTTTGTCCAAAGCGACTTACATATGTCATTTGTATTACAAGGGCCATTGAGCAACTCAATGTTAAGTGCCTTGCTCAAGGGCACAACGATGGAGACCTATGAACCTACAACTTTTCAGGCTACTGCATGCAAGCCCAGCTCCTAGCCACTATGCTACCACTGCAAAGAGTTTCGACTTTACCCAAACCATGTCTTGTGAGGATCCCCAAGGGAAACGTTCTTATAGCCTACATGAGGAGGCAGAATCTATGTCTCTGGGATTGATTATTTTTACGTTTGCATAGGTTGCCTATGTAAAGCACACTGAAATGCCTCTGTGTTTGGAATGCTCTAAATAAACTTGTCTTGCCTTGCCTAGGTTTGAGTATGTGTTGAGTCAGATTTTCAACGGAAACAAAACTCATACACACAACACACTACTCATATACAAACACACATATACACACTCCCCCTCTCCCTCACACATGTTCCCAATCTCTCTCCCTCACTCACACATATAGTCTCTCTGCCTCACTCACACACGGTTTCTCCCTCCCTCCCTCAAGTAATACTCATACAGTACCAGACGGTGTACTCTCATACACTTACTGTACAGTACATTAATAATAATAATAAAAATAATAATAATAATAGCTTTATTGTCCACAAGAGTGGAAATTTGTCTTTGACTCCACAGGTGGGTTTCTAAAATACGGAAGAGGATATCTTGCATGGAGTATTGTGAATTGAGTAGTGATATTGCACTTGGTATGAATGACTTTGTAGATGTTTTTGGTTGCTATTGCAGCTGTGTTCCTCCTTCCTGATGGCAATTTCCTGAATTCTGTAAACAGAGGATGCACTAGGTCAGACACAATGTGCTGGGCTTACGTCTCATATGTCTGCCAATTGTCTCTGGCCTTTACCAACTATTTTACTGCCCAGCTTAACAATTCTGGATAGCTTGTTTCTGTTCTTAACCCCCAGGTTTCCAAACCAAGTATACATATCAAATGTCAGCACACTCTCAATCAGACTCCTATACACAGTCTCTAAAATTTCCTTGCTGACCCCATATGAGTTCAATTTCCTAAGTAGACATAAATGCTGCATTGCCTTTTTTAAAATTTACTGTTTTTAGTAAAACTTAGAGTGGAGTCAAAGAATGTTCCTAAATATTTGAACTCCTCTACTTCCTCTACATGTTGGTCATTTTTTCTGTTTCATTATCACCATCTCTTTAGTCTTCCCCTCATTAATAAAGAGAGCACTGTCATGGCACCAGTTAATAAGCTCTTCAATACAGTTAAAATATGCAGATTGGTTGACTGTATTCCCTGCCTGCATTAAACCAACCACAACCATATCATCAGCATACTTATACAAGTGACAGGTACTGGTAGAGTTCATAACATGCATTTTGTTGGTGTACAAGGAAAACAAGACAGGTGAAAGAACACCGCCTTGAGGCGCCCCAGTATTTAGGATCACTGTCTCAGAGGTAATGCCACACTTAACTTTCTGGGTTCTAAAGCTCAGCTATATCTGAAAGCTGTTTTATAGGACTAGTGATCTTGGGATGCCAAATAGTAGTGTTTGGCTGTCTTGGTCTCTGCTTGTCTATCTGTTTCTCTGTGTTGCAGAGGGCGGAGTCATGGCACAGGTGCTGCTAGTCAGCTGATCAGGTCACCTAGTCTATATAAGAGGCTACCTGGCTGATCAGGTCACCTAGTCTATATAAGAGGCTACCTGGCTGATCAGGTCACCTAGTCTATATAAGAGGCTACCTGGCTGATCAGGTCACCTAGTCTATATAAGAGGCTACCTGGCTGGGGTTCGGGGTTCCCTCTCTTCATGAGAACATGCGTCGCCTTTGTCTCTCGTTTGGTTTTTGCACATTACTCTGATTTACCCTGCTCCTTTATTTTCCTCACCATTTCACTAATGACTGGTAAGGACTAAGGACTGCTAATTTAACTGCTTCTGCACATGAAAAATGTCAATTGTGCATGAAAATAATGAATTATTGAAAAAGCAAATTGGGCAGTGGATATGTTTGAAAACTAGGCTACAAACTATGTACGCATGCTTTCTGTATGAAATGTTCTTCGTAAATAAAATTATCTTAGGTTTATGTGCAGTCATCCGACAGCATGTTGCAATTGTGAAAGACATGAAATGAAGTTGATAGGGCTACATGATGCTTAGCAGTGTTACATCGAGAGGTGGCGCCAGATATCTATAACTAGAATTGATGTGTAGGTTGAGAATGAACAGGATGGGCACGCACACATTTGACTGAAAGTACCCCCCCCCCCCCCCCCCCCCACACACACACACACACACACACATGCAAGCAGACTGAATGAGAGGTAGTGCATGAATATCTATGGCTGAATGCAGCACAGTGAACCAACTCGTAGTCTAAAGGTGATGCGAGATTTAAGGAGATGTTCCTTAAATTATGATTTTTTTTTTGCTTTCCCCTTCCCATTACACGCAGTTCTTTTCATTTCTTCCCCCCTTTCCCTGCACATCTCTGGCTGGTCGTGCTGAGGAGTTAGTCCTTTATCAACAGAGACCGAGAAGTTGGAACAAGTGGGGCATTTTTGGCTGATTTGTAGCCTCCAGTACATTACACCTGTCTTTGTCTTCGGCCTTCCAGGGACCATCACATCAGGGTACCGCCCATATTCACCCCTGCCCGTTCCGTCTCATTTGTGATTGGTGGCTGGCCGTTTGAGTGACGCGACAGCGTGGGCACCTGAAATTCGGTCAAGCTGCGGCACTGTGCGCTCGCTGTGACTGTCCACCCAGCTGCGCGAGATGCGGGGACAGGACATGAACCGACCGGACGGGTACTGATGAAAGGAGGGTTTGGGGATTAACATGGATGTCCCGGTGGCCTCTTTGTCACACGCACCTTCCGCATGAAGATGCGGATTCGTCGGCGTTTCACTCGAAATAGGCCTACAGGACTTTGACAGGCATCGCAACGTCGTCTCTTCTCGAATACCAGCCCTGGAATCAGTGATAAAATGTCAGATTGATACATCCGCGTTTGCCCTCTCTGTCCCTTTTTTCTCGTTCTCCTTTTTTGCCTTCGCTCTCTTTCCCTCCCCTCCCTTTCTCATTTATTTCTCGGCTGCGTCCGAAGATTCTGCTATGGTAGACACAAACGCAACGAGGAAAACCTCTGCGGTACCGGAGATTACGCCTCTGGATCGGTACGATTTCGGCCGGGCCAAGATACACGCCAGTGTTCGATGGCTGTTGGTCAAGGCCTATGGGTCTGGAGGTAAGCTAATTTGAGGCAGCATCAATGTATTACGTACGTTGTGACATCTTGAGACTGTGTGTCTACATGTATGTATGTAGCCTGGTCCGTATTGTTTGGGTGCGTCAGCGTAGTGATAAACGTGTTTAAATGAGCCTGGACACTGTGCATGGGCCAGCCGAGAGAGCGAAATGGCTGTGGTCTTGATCGGGAAGAAATATGGGTCAAGGCGGTGTTCTCATCCGAGTAACGCTCCCTCCCTCCCTTCCACGATTCCCGGCGAGCTCTCTGCGGGGATGTTGCTGTTTATTGCGCTACCGCATCCTCCAAAACAAAAAGCTCAGGCTGCAGGGTCACCAAGCATTTTGCAAAATCACAACAGCTAGAAATTTAGCGTCAACTCAACTGAAGACAACTTGCTTGTTTGCCTCAAGTGTACTCGACACTCACTCTGCTCGGTCCTCCCGGCTGTCAATGAAAAAGGGGACCTATTTCTGATTCTCCACCATCAATTAATATGCGTAGGGCGGCGTCACTGGGTTGGCAAAGCCGGATTTCAGACCATTTAACTGAGTGCTGTGTGTGTCTCAATGGCCCTGTTCTATCAAGCTTTCAATTCACACGCGTTTCAAATGGGTAGCGACTAGCAATCGGAGATGTCAGGTCAATGCTTTATGTAATTCGATTGTGGTAGCCTAGTAGGCTACCGCGAGTATCCTAGGCTACCGGGTTGGAGTGATGCTGGATTCGCACGCATGTGAGGTTGACGCTACGCTGCCCTTAAGATTTCCCACTAAACAAAGGTGCATTGTAAATGGCAAGGATCGGCATTTTACTAGCCTAACTGTGTATGTGTGTGGATGTATCTGTTACGCCGAATGTGTAGTCTACTTTAAGTTTTGCCAGGGGAGGGTTTTTGTCTTTGTCGATGAGGTCCCCGGTTAAGGGGATGACTTTTGCACCAATAATGACGTGATTAAGATGACGGCGTGCATGTACCTAAACCTTAGTATCGAGCACACACACACACACATACACAGTCGGAAAGCCCATTGTTTGTCGCCCACGCCCACTTTATGTAATTTTAATGCACCTTCGGAGTGAGAGAGAAATGATGGAAGCTGGGCACGAATTCAGTCAGTTGAGAATCGCGTTGGCGTAGCTAGGGCTAGCTCCTGTAGGCTACGTATTAAAAAGGCCTGTCAAGTAATCGCATAGCGTTTCCACGTGGCTACGTGGTGAAGCCGAGAGAGCGCATTCCCTATAGCAAAATACTAAATGGATAGAATAGCACTCATGCACTGGCGAGACTTCAACTAAGGAGAAATCTGAACTCTTTCATGTGTTTTAGGGTATCTCCCCTGTGCACGTTTAACTGTGAACATAATTGATAGGGGAAAGATCGAGTGACTTCACAGAGCTGATCAATAGGAGACCTCATGAGTATGTGTGTCCATGACATACAAGGACGGACCTTTGTTAACTGTGTTCACTTCCATTTTTCTCTCTCTCTCTCTCTCTCTCTCTCTCTCTCTCTCTCACTCACTCACTCACACACACACACACACACACACACTGCATTGTCCCTCTCTCTCTTGCTCTCTGTCATCTGTAGGTCAGTCATTAGAGTGTGATACTCTTAGATATTATATATTCTTTTTCATGTAGTGTAGTTTTTCGGGTCAGATAGAAAGCTGACTTTTAGCTACGCTGACCCAGAGCTGTATATAAAGAGAGTTTGGCCAACTAGGGAATCGAATGGGCGCCATGTTGGATGCCAATATTTCTGTAAAGGCCTTTTACATATTGACAAACGTTGATGATAACATTTCTGTTATAATGGTGAAAATAGGCAATTTATTCGCCCCATAGAGTTATGCTGTTAGTCATCTGACGTTGGTATCCAACACTGCGGAGTTGGCTAAACTCTCTAAA
>NC_055965.1:21599458-21661958 GCF_018492685.1 Alosa sapidissima | reverse complement strand
CGAGCTGTACCGCCGCGCCTACGCCAGCGTCCAGCAGGGGGCGCCCACCGCCCAGGGGCCCAAGGACCACGAGGGGCTGCTGCAGGCGCTGGCCAAGAGGGGCCTGGAGGCGGCCGTCAGCGAGGGGGAGCTGGCCTGCCAGCCAATCAAAGTGGTGAGTGGTGTGGAAAGGGATGTGCGTGCGTGCGTGTGTGTGTGTGTGTGTGTGCATGCATGTGTGTGTGTGTGTGCGTGTGTGTGTGGGGGGGGGGGGGGGGGGGGGGGTATTGGTATCTCGGTATGTGTGTATGGAGGGGTATTGGTGTCTTGGTGTGTGTGTGTGTGTGTGTGTGTGTGTGTGTCTTCAGAAAGTATTCGGTGTAGATTTAACTTATTCTACTTATTGAGAACCTTGGGTCAATTGGGTCAAGTGTGCTATATAAATAAATGTGACTTGACTTGACTTGACTTATTCTGCTTGAAAGTGGAACAGTAAGTGGACCTGCCTACTTTGGCAAAATAACTCATTGTTTCTACCATGCCTGACTTTCTCTGGAACCCTATTGATTGACGTGGTCTCTGTATGTCTGGTGGTTGGTCACAGGGTGCCCATCTGGCTGTGATTGACGCGATGATGACACTGGCAGCCATGGAAACCGTCGGTGGAGTAAAGATGGCTAAGGAGGTGGAGCAGTTTGGGGGTGGACCCACCTGGGAGAATGCACTGTTGTTCTGGGTCAACAAGGTGAGTTCAAGAACCCTCCTCGCGATTCTAGAACACTCTGGAACCCTGTTAATGACTCTAGAGTCCTTAAAATGGATGTTTAGAACTAGGACTTTAGATTAGGATTTTACACCATCTAGTACTGTATGTGGAGACCATATATGACTCTAAATAAAATCAAGTGCCATGACAAACACTGGAAAGGAACAGGGCAAATGTCCGCGTAAGAACATGCATTGCAGACACTAAAATAAGCTATAGAAAATGACATTAATGTAGGCATGCCAACACACCTATGCACCTGTCCACTATGCATATGTGTGTGTGTGTGCGAGCGTTTGTCTGAATGTGTGTGTATGTGTGTGCGTGTGTGTGTGTGCGTGTGTGTGTGTGTGTGTGTGTGTGTATGTGTGTGTGTGTGTGTGTGTGTGTGTGTGTGTGTGTGTGTGTGTGTGTGTGTGTGTGTGTGTGTTTCTACAGCTGATTCAGAAGTTGAGAGAAAGCACAGACACAGAGGAGGTCCCAAAACCTCAACCCACCTGTACAGACCTGCAGCCTGTTCAGCCATCGGTGAGCACACACACACACACACACACACACACACACACACACACACACACACACACACACACACACACACACACACACACACACACACACACACACAGAGACACGCATGCACACTCAGACACACATGCATGCTCAGAGATAGACACTTAAACACATGAGTGGTTGAGTGGTGGGATAGAGTGGAAGAGAGTGATTCACCAAGCAACCTGCATGCACGCATACACACACACACACACACACACACACACACATATGCACACACACACGCACACACATGCACATACACGCATACACACACACACACACACACACACACTCACACACACACACACACACACACATATGCACACACACACGCACACACATGCACATACACACATACTGTACACACACACACACACTCACACACTCACACATACACATATGCACACACACACACACACACACACACAAACACATGCACACACACATGCACACACACATACACACACACACACACACACACACACACACACACACACACACACACACACAGAGAGACACGCATGCACACTCAGACACACATGCATGCTCAGAGATAGACACTTAAACACATGAGTGGTTGAGTGGTGGGATAGAGTGGAAGAGAGTGATTCACCAAGCAACCTGCATGCACGCATACACACACACACACACACACACACACACACACACACACACACACACACACACACACACACACACACACACACTCACACACACACACATATGCACACACACACGCACACACATGCACATACACACACACTCACACATACACATATGCACACACACACACACACACATATGCACACACACACACACACACACACATACACATATGCACACACACACACACACACACACACACACACACACACATATGCACACACACACGCACACACACACACATATGCACACACACACGCACACACATGCACATACACACATACACACACACACACACACACACACTCACACATACACATATGCACACACACACACACACACACAGATGCACACACACATGCACACACACATACACACACACACACACACACACACACACACACACACACACACACACACACACACACACACACACACACACTTCCTTACTCTCACAGAAAAGTGCACACAAACTAACACACAACACAAGGAAGGCAATAAATGCTAAATGTCTTGACTAACTCATACCCTCTAACACTTGCACACCCTCCCCCCTTCTCTCTCTTTCTCTCTTCTCCCTCCTTTTCCTCTCCTCCTGCTCTCCTTTGTCTAACAGTGTCCGACTCGCTGGTACTGGAAGTTGGTCCCTGTAAGTCTTACTTCCTGTTTATTGCCCCCCTCTCTCTCTCTCTCTCTCTCTCTCTCTCTCTCTCTCTCTCTCTATCTCCCTCTTCCTTTCTCTCTCTCTCTCTCTCTTATTTTAACTCTCTGTTTTCCTCTACTCATGCCATGCTCAGAATAGTCAGAATAGTGCAGCAGTAGTAGGAATAATAATAAACACTGATTATCATAATAATAATAATAATAATAATAATAATAATAATGTCATCGCTTAGATATGTAATTGTATAGATAAGACATAAGTGACACATAAATGAAGGATACCAGCATTCCAAAATAATGGACAGTAAATATATACACCTTACAGCCACAGGGTAGTAAATATATACACCTTTCAGCCACAGGGTAGTAAATATATACACCTTTCAGCCACAGGGTAGTAAATATATACACCTTACAGCTACAGGGTAGTAAATAAATACACCTTTCAGCCACAGGGTAGTAAATATATACACCATAAAGCCACAGGGTAGTAAATATATACACCTTACAGCTACAGGGTAGTAAATATATACACCATAAAGCCACAGGGTAGTAAATACACCTTAAAGCCACAGGGTAGTAAATATATACACCTTACAGCCACAGGGTAGTAAATATATACACCTTTCAGCCACAGGGTAGTAAATATATACACCTTACAGCTACAGGGTAGTAAATAAATACACCTTTCAGCCACAGGGTAGTAAATATATACACCTTACAGCTACAGGGTAGTAAATATATACACCTTTCAGCCACAGGGGATTAAATATATACACCTTACAGCCACAGGGTAGTAAATACACCTTACAGCTACAGGGTAGTAAATATATACACCTTACAGCTACAGGGTAGTAAATATATACACCATAAAGCCACAGGGTAGTAAATATATACACCTTACAGCCACAGGGTAGTAAATATATACACCTTACAGCTACAGGGTAGTAAATATATACACCTTACAGCCACAGGGGATTAAATCCAGGTCCAGGGGTCCTGTCCAAGATTTGGCATTAGCCTGCCGCACCTCTCAATTAGTTCATTTTTCACTCCTCATGGACCAGTGGAACTAAAACCTGCCAGGACTCCCACTGCCTGACCCTGGGCTGCTGTGCCCTTGGCTCTAGTATGGCTGCATTTGCTGTTGTTGTTGTTGTCCTCGCCGTTGTAGTTTGTTAATGAAGAGACCATTATGGCCGATTTGGAGTCCATATTGTCTAGGGTAAGTGGTAGCCGGTTTAGTCTTAGCCGCATGGAGCCAGGCCTTGCAAGTCGCTATGGCGACAGCCTCAGGGAGAAAAAATAAAGTCTGTGCAGTTGGGATTCCAGAGAGGCTCCGTCAAAATAGTTCACATATTTGAAAACAAACAAATAGTATTTTGCCTGTGTTTGAGAGTCTCTCTCTCTCTCTCTCTCTCTCTCTTTCTTTCTGTCTCCTAACACTGATCTATATTAATAATCATTATTATAGATCGGTGGTTAACATGTTAATATTTGCTATGTGTATGTTCAGTCTGTGCTTTTGCCCCATTTTACCATGACAACAATGTCATAATGTGTTCAGAACCTAAGTGCCTTATCTGCATCACTTAGCCTGGATAGCCAGCGCTGTCTGATTGGCTGATTGAATGACTGATTGACGGGTAAAGAGAGTGATATTTCCCCCATTTCCTCCTGTGTGATGATCACCTCTTAATACCCTATACGGCCTCCTTTCTGCCCTATTCAAATCAAATACCCCCCACACACTGTTTTGCCCCTGAGTCAGAGAAGAGAGTGCATCCAACTCTACTTCTTAAGAATGAATCCGTCATATCATGGGGGAGGCAGAGAAAGCCCAATAGATCTGCTGGCCATCTCTCTCTCTCTCTCTCTCTCTTTCTATCTCTCTCTCTCTCTTTCACTCTCTCTCTCTGTCTATATATTGCTATCCACTTGTTTTTTGCTCTTTCTGTTTCTTACCTTTTCTCTCACTCACTGTCTATCTCTCTCTGTCTTCTTTCTTTCTCTTGCTCACTCTTTCTGTGTCTCTATCAATGCCTTCACGCTTTTGCTGTCTCTTTCTTACATTTTCTCCGTCTCTCTTAATTTCTCTCTCTCTCTTTCTCTCTCTCTCTCTCTCTCTCTTTCTCTCTTTCTCTCCATCTTTCACTCTCTCTCTTTCTCCTACTTTCCTTCGCCCCCCTCTGCCCCGCCCCGCCCCTCCCTTATCATATGACTCGTTTGAGCGTTTGGTTGCTGTGGCGACCATCCTGGGCATTTACGCTTGTCCCCCTCCTCTCTCCTCTCTTTCTCCTCTGTTCTGTTCTCTCTCTCTTTCCCTCCCTCTGTCTTTTTCACCCTCCTCTCCTCTCCTCTCTCATCCTGCATTCAGCATGCCATCGCTTTTTGTTTGAAGGAGTCGGGGAATAAGCCGCCTGTGGTAACGTATCCAAAAACAGCCTTCTCTCAATCCTCTCTCTCTCCCTCTATCCCTCCCTTCACTAACCCCCCCCCCCCCAAAAAAAAAGAAAGACAAGAAAAGACAACCCTCAACTATTGATTTATTTCTATTTCCTTTTCTAACGTATACACAGTGTTTCTTTATTTTCGATCAGCTATATTGACGTTAACTCACTCTCTTGCCTCTCAATTTAATTTCGATAGTTTAAAATTGCATTTCTCATATTTCTTATATTTTGTTGTTTTGTTGTGTATTTACTTATCATATATGAAATAGACATAACTCATTGTTTCATGGCCACTTTCATATCACACGTCTATTTCACAGCTGACATTGTTAGTGTCTAGTGCTTCTCTGCGTGCTATTCGGACATGAGTGCACCAGTACAAGAAGTAATCAAAGCCAATGTGGAAATTCAGCAGTAAAAACCAGGGCCTTTGTCAAACAGTAGTTTTCCGGAACGTTCTACTTCGGTCCCTTTGTTGGTTGAAGTTTAAGTGATATTTTAAATTGATTGGCCATGAGCTTTTCACATAACTCTGTATCCTGGCAAGAATCCTCCTGTCATGATTTTCTTGCAACTGCACCATAACCTTTATAAACATCTTATGTTTGTTTTATTTGAAGTTCATTCTAAAGTTTCATGCTCATGGTGTTGTTTTGGACATTAACTTAAAATTCAACCCATCAGTCATTTCACACACTGTGTTTGGCATCTAAACGTGCACTTACCCAGGCCTACTCAGAACTCACATACTGTACACTCACATACTCATATATACTCACATACTCACTTATAAACTCCCTCTCACTCATATGCACTGATTACTCATATATCCTCACTCACTCACATAATGTACACTAACTCACTCACTCGTCCTTGTCTTTTTATTCATACACTCAAGTCAGTGATGGTTTTCTTGCTGCCTGTATTTTCACTGCATGACCACAAGAGGGCACCCTTGGCTGGATGGCTGCAGAGCACACACTGATGCAGGTTTTTTTTCTTTTCTTTTCTTTGAGTTCTTTCCTTTCTTTGAGTCCTTTTTTCTCCCCCCATCCCTCGCTCTCTCCCTTTACTGCACCCACATGCACACCCCCTGACCCTTGTCTGCTCTCCTAATTTTTATCCTTTCGAATTTTGTTCAGTTTTCTACCTTTTTTCTCTCCAAAATAACGTAATGTGTAGGTGTGGTGGAGTGAGGTGGTTGTTGGGGTGTTTGTGTGGCCACCATACTTCAGACTCACTCTTCATTGTGTGTATAATTGTGTGTGTGTGTGTGTGCCCGTGTGTGCCTGTGTATGCACATTCATATGCCTCTGTGTAAATGAGCTTTTGTGTGTGTGTGTGTGTGTGTGTGTGTGTGTGTGTGTGTGTGTGTGTGTGTGTGTGTTCTCGCGTACGTGCGTGTAGAAGTTTTTTTTTTTTTTTTGGTTAATATTTCATTTCTGTTGTTTCTCACTTTCACAATGAACCTCTGCCTGGCTTTGGACTGGTGTGTGATGTGTCCTGTTCTGTCTCTGTGGCTTCTGACTGTTCTGGGATCTGTAGTTTCTCTGTCTCAGTTTCACAGACGGGTTGTAGTGGGGTCTCATGTGAATGATGGGAATGTAAACAAACACACACACACGCACACATCTATATATAGTCTTCCTGACACACATAGAGTAGACTTTAGTCTTCTACAATGAATCACAGATAACAAACCCGTTCAGTTCACTTTCCCCTCCCAATGGATCAGGTTACAAAAGAGTCGATTCCATGCAAATCCAGGGAATCGATGCCTTAAGGGTTCATAGCTGAGTTAGTTCAGCCAGACTCAAAGGAGTTGGGGTATTGTTCAGTGAGTCATTAACTCTGCAGGCTGTTCAGATACACCAGTGAATCACTCATGCTACCAGTGATTCTCAGGGAGTCTAATTCTGAGAATCTAGCTTCAGAGAGACCCCATCACCTGTTTGATGAAACCCAATAGATCAGATTGAAGAGGGGTAAACAGGAAGTCTGCTTTGTTGCCGTGGGAGACAGGAAAAGGAACCTGATCCATTGTGTTTGGAGAAGAAGGTGATGTGTAGATGTAGTAGCTCCTGTAAAGAAACAGTCCACTGATGTCTTTCTCCACTGTCTATCTTCAGTCCACTGATGTCTTTCTGTTTATCTCCTCTCTCTATATCTCTCTCTTTCTGTCTTTCTCTTTTTTATTTTTCACTCTTCTGTTCCTTTAATATTTCTGTCTTCCTTCTCTGTGTGCTCTTATTCTCTCCATTTTTCTTTCACTCGGTCTAACATTCTCCTTATATTATTCACTCACTTCCCTCTCTACCTGTTCTCCTTTCCTCAAAACTCATTTATTACATCCTTAACCCCCCACACACACTGCATACTTTTTCTCGTCCATGTCACTCTCTCTATCTTCTCTATCTGTCTATGTCTCTGTCTCTGTCTGTCTCTCTCTCTCTATCTGTCTCTGTGTCTCTCTCTCTCTCTCTCTCTCTCTCTCTGTGTCTCTCTGTCTCTCTATCTCTCTGTCTTTCTCTCTCACTCTCTCAGATTCGCTACAGGAAGGATAAGGTGCAGTCCAAACAAACTCCTACGTTTCCGTTTGTGTCGGAGATGAAGGATCTGTCTAATGGCTGTGCAATCGCCGCCGTGCTGCACTTCTACTGTCCAACGCTGCTCCGACTGGAAGGTTTGCACACTCAAACACACACACACACACACACACACACACGAAGAGACACACACTCAATCGCACGCACACACGAAGATACACATACACACACTTCAACATACGAAACACAAATACACAACTAAACATGTTCACACACACACTCAAACACACACACACACACACATGCACAAAGACACACACGCACGCACGCACGCAAACACACATACTTCAACATACGAAAATAAAAATAAACTAAACATGTTCAAACACACACACTCATACACACACACACACACACACTCAGACACTCAAAAAATTCTGTCCCATGTTCTCATCCCCCCTGTCTGTGTCTGTGTAGACGTGTGCCTGAGGGACACCATGTCGGTGGCGGACAGTCTGTACAACCTGCAGCTCATCAGGGACTTCTGTGAGCGCTGGCTGAAAGGATGCTGCCCCCTGGTGTTGGAGGACCTACTCTACACCCCACCAACACTAAAGGTACAAGGCACTCACTCACACACACACACACACACACCACACACACACCACACACACACACACACACACACTCACTCACTCACTCACTCACTCACTCACTCACACACACACACACACACACACACACACACATACATAGACACACACACACACACATACCACACACACACACACACACACACACACACACACACATACACACTCTTTACAGACACAGTGAAGTGGAGTTGTGATGATGTTTTTGTTGGCAGCTGAACATCATGTGCTTCATGGCTGAGCTTTTGAAATGGTTTGAGGTGCAGAAACCAGACATCGTCCAACCATTACTGACCTTGGACCTCACAGGTATGATATATTCACCCACACACACACACGGAAAAAGAGACACAAACACATACTCTGAAATATATGAAATAACAATTTTTATGAAATTACCTGAAATACACAATTAAATAACATGATTTATTAATGTTTTTTAAAATGGAGATATAGTGTTTTTGAACCAAACTCGTCATATATACTCACACACACACACACACACACACACACACACACACACACACACACACACACACACACACACACACACACACACACACACACACACACACACACACACACACTTTATATATGAATGACTTCAACATCTTGTTGTCCCCTCAGATGCCTCAGGTCTAGATGGCTGTACAAGCCCAATGAATGGGAACAGTAACAGGTAATATACGCCACTGTTTAGATGCGTGTACCTCAAACAGGTAATATACGCCACTGTTTAGATATGTGTACCTCAAACAGGTAATATACGCCACTGTTTAGATGCGTGTACCTCAAACAGGTAATATACGGCACTGTTTAGCTGCTTGTACCTCAAACAGGTAATATACGCCACTGTTTAGATATGTGTACCTCCCATAGACACACATGAGTCCCCTATAGAGCACATGGTGTACATGGTGTATGTATCAGAACACATAAGGCACACACAAGTCCCCCCATAGATCACATGGTGTACATGGTGTAGGTATCAGAACACATAAGGCACAAACGAGTCCCCTATAGAGCACATGGTGTACATGGTGTAGGTATCAGAACACATAAAGGTCCTAATTTAAATGCTGGAGAGATTGCAAAGTCTAGCGTCTCACTAAAGCTTGCTTACCGTAATAATGATGCAAAATGCAAAATCTATCTACCATGAGAAAGATCTTTAGTACACACAGTGGTGGGTCAGCTAAAAGCTGTCTCGCTCCACATGGCGGCGTTAGTTCATGCACGAGAACTTGACTCATTGACTAACTTTGCACTTTCCCCTAGCATTTAAATTAGGCCCATGAGAATTAAATTCATGTATCACAAAAAAATCCCCCCTTTTTTGAGTTTGATCAATTTGGTGCAGTTTTGGTCCCTGTTGTTGAGTTGTAGTTTTTAAAGGTTTCCCATTTGTCTGCTATAGTGGCTCTCCGTCATTCATCTTCAAGCAGCCCTTTCTGCCCATCACCTCTCCAGTGTCCCCAGCAGGAGGATCAGGTGAGAGCTGAAAGGTTTCTGGGATATGTAGTTTTGATAAAGTGAGAAAGCTCAAAGGTTTCTGGGATATGTAGTTTTGATCAGGTGAGAAAGCTGAAATTTCTCTATATAATGTAACAAATTTGTTTGATATTACGTTATGTTATGTTATGTTATGTTATGTTATGTTATGTTATGTTATGTTATAGTATGTTGCTATGTTACATTATGTTACATTAAATATGTTAAGTTACATTACATATGTTAAGTTATGCTATGCTATGCTATGTATGTTATGTTACATTACGCCATGTCATGTCATATATCAGATTACAATCTGTTATGTCATATTTTATCAATCAACTATGTTTTGTCTGTGCAGAAGGGAAAGGCTGGACAAAAAAGCAACTCAGGTAAATATGTCATACACCTGCATTGATTCTGGCTTTACTTCTGTTAAAGGTGCAGTTTTCAGATTTTAATATGGACAGATACAATATCTATGATCTATGATTATCTATGAAAATGCCTTCAGTTGTAACTGATGGAAACTGATGAAGACTTATGTTGAAATATGACTTTACACACTCTTCCAGTGTGTTCTCTGCATTATTTTGAGTCAGGCAGAATATGATTGATAATATAATTTCAACTCCGGGATGGAGGAACAACATGCATAGAATCCAGCAGAATATTTGTATTGGGCATTGTGTTTTATGGTTTCTTGACAAAAAAAACCCCTGAAAATTGCACCTTTAAAACGCTTGCTTCTCAGTTAAAGGTGGAATCACTTATTTAGCTCCTTTTGTTGTAACATTTGAAAACGCACACACACACACACACACACACACACACACACACACACACACAGTCAGACACAGACACTGCTGACCAAGTTGCTGACAGTCTGATTTCCTCAGCAGGCTTAATACGGCATTCACATTTATTTATTTAGCTGACACGTTTAAGCAAAGCAAATTACAAAGAGACATTAGGAGACCATAAACCTTATACAATTAACTGCCTTTACATGGAGAGAGATAGCATAGCAAGAAAAGAGACAGACTATCTAAAAGCTTTGGGTTGGCGGTTGAGTTCAAAACCGGCTCCATTTTGAGAACAAATACAAACCCCTGACCACCTTTAAATGCATACAAGTCACCCTTATTCACTGCTGCTTTTATTTTTTGTTGACATCCCCATCTCTCTCTCTCTCTCTCTCTCTCTCTCTCTCTCTCTCCATGATTCTCTACACATTCTCTCTCTTTTTGTTTCTCCCTCTTGTTTTCTTCTCTTCTCTCTCTATCCACGTCTCTCTCTTCTCTCCTCTTTCTCTCTCCACATCTCTCTCTCTCTATCTCCTTTCTCTCTCTCTCTCTCTCTCTCTCTCTCTCTCTCTCTCTCTCTCTCTCCGTCTCTCCATGTCAGTCGCCCTCTCTCGGCGGTAGCCTTCAGTATCCCTTTCCCTCTGGACAGTGACGTGGACGTCGTCATGGGCAACCCGCTCTTCCGCTCCGTCAGCACCGACAGCCTGACCGCCGTGTCCACGGCGATGACACACCACCACCCTTACACTCCGCCCGAGGACCTGAGTCACATGATCCCCCCTGCACAAATGGGAGAGCTGCCCACCATCGAGGAGGCCCTGCACATCATCCACGCGCCCAACGGCGGTGTGGCTGTCCGGCAGAGGCCAGAGGGGGCGCCAGCGGGCTTCTACCTGCACTCGCCCGGCGAGGACGACCCGGGGAGCGAGGAGGAGGCGCCTGGAAGTGGGAGGGGCAATGGGAAGATGAAGGGCGGGTCGAGGCTCAGCTGCTCCGCCCCGTCTCGCTCGATGCTGCTGCGCCGGCCGGTGGTGGGCGTGGACTCCCCCTCGGAAGGCACCGCCCCTCCTGTCGTCGTCACGGTGACGGCAGCCTCGACCACAACGGGAAGCCACAACAACGCCTCGCCACCCGTCACCCCAGGCAAGGCGCGCACGATGACCAGCTTCGCGGAGCGCCGTCGGAGGCAGCCCGAGTCGCCCATGACTCCGTCGGAGCCTGCGCCCACGCCTGACGAGCGCGAAGGGACCGGGACCTCCTCACCCAGACGCCCCGCCCCCAGAGGAGGAGGAGGAGGAGGAGGAAGAGGAGAGGATGGCGGCGACGAGGACAGCCCGAGCGTGAGCAGCCCCGCCGGGCAGGCGGAGGCCTGGGAGCTGGCCTCTCGGCTGGAGGAGAAGCGGCGTGCCATCGAGTCCCAGAAGAGGCGCATCGAGGCCATCTTCACACGCCACCGCCAGCGCCTGGGCAAGACGGCCTTCCTGCAGCTCAAGAGGGAGCAGGGGGAGGGAGAGGGGGGAGAGAAAGGTGGAGGAGGAGGAGGAGGAGGAGGAGAAGTGGATTCGATGAGTCTGGAGGAGCGCCTCTCGCGCATGGAGGAGGAACTGCAGCGCGAGGAGGAGAAGGAGAAGGATGAAGACAAAGAGACGGCGAAAGAGGAGAAGGAGAAAGAGAGGGAAGGAGGAGAGAAGGCGACAGAGGAGGAGGTGGGAAGTGGGAGCGGCAAGGCGCCCAGTGGGGCGGCGGCACCCAAGCTGGAGAAGCAGGTGACCTTCTCCGTGGAGACCAGGAAGGGGCAGGAGAGCGGGGCCGCACCCCTGAGCCAATACGACGACGCGGTGACCAAGCTGAGCTCCGCCCTGCAGGCGCTACAAAAGGACATGCAGAAGCTGACGGAGCAACAGCAGAAGCTCATGGGCGGGGCCAAGAAGACCACGCCCACCAAGACCACTCCCTTCAGGAAGACTCCGCCCCCTAGCAAGGCCTGGGTCATACCGGCCAGCCCCAAAGGCTCGGCCTCGGCATCGGCATCGGCCTCTGTCCCTCGCCTGTCTCGAGAGTCCACTCGTGATATGTCCCCGTCCTCGCCCTCGCGGTCCGCCCACAACCACCAAGCTCTGCCCAGTGCCGCGCCCAAGTCCCCTCAGGCGACCGCCACCGGCTCTGCCTCCGCTGGCCGGAAGACTCCCAAGAGCCCCTCGTCCACTGTCCCCAAGAGCCCCTCGTCCACTGTCCCCAAGAGCCCCTCGTCCTCTGTCCCCAAGAGTCCCCGTCGGCAGAGGGCGCCCGCGCGTCCTTCCGACCTACGCTTCCCGCCGCTGGCCCGTGTCCTGACGACACCGCAGAGCGTCGACACGCTCCCGCACCTGCGCCGCGTCTCGCCCAGCAAGTGCCAGGTGCAGACGTCGTCCTCGCTCCGCTTCGGCGGGCCGCAGACCCCCACGCCTCAGACCCCCACGCACAAGGGACCTTCCCATGCGCTCAAGCCCGAAGAAAGCACCTCCGAGTCGGGCTCGAGCGACGAGCACGTGGCCATGTTCAGCCTGGAGCTCGACGTGGGTCCTCCTCCTGCTCCTCCGGCTACCATTACCGCTGCTCAAGCTTTAGCAACCGCTAATGCTAACGCTAGCGCTAATGCTAGCGCTATTGCTATTGCTAATGCTAATGCTAATGCTAGCGCTATTGCTACCGGAGCTGCTTTCCCGAGACCTCCAGGGTCGGTGGCCGGCGGGAGCAGTGTAGGGGGAGGCAGCAGCTCGGGGGCCCCGTCCGAGTGCTCCTTTGACAGCGACCTCATGATCAGTGGCGGCCTGACAGACGGAGAGGTGGAGGTGGAGACAGAGGGAGAAGGAGGAGGAGAAGGAGGAGGGGAGGATAGTGAGCAGCTGCTGGAGGAGGCGCTGTCGTCCCTGCAGGGGCCACTAGGGGGCGGCGAGGAGACGGATCAGGAGCTGGGGCCGGAGATCTTCTCGTCCGACTCCATGAGTGACCAGACAGAGTCAGACACCAAAGGAGGCGTCGGGTTCTTCTTCAGGGTGAGGCAGAGAGACAGAGTGTTCACATCTGTGTATGTGCATGTGTGTGGCACAGAAATTTGTGGAGCAGATGTGTGTTTGAGAGAGAGTGTATGTGTGTGCGTACATGAGAGAGAAATAGAAAGAAAGAAAAAGAGAGTAAGTGTGCGTGTGTGTCTGTGTGTGTGTGCTTACGTGTGTGTGTGTGTGTGCGTACGTACGTGTGTGTGTGTGCGTACATGTGTGTGTGTATGTGTGTGTGTGTGCGTACGTACGTGTGTGTGTGTGTGTGCGTGTGTATGTGTGTGCATGTGTGTGTTTGCATGTGTGTGCGTGTGTGTGTGTGTGTGTCAGTCATGGTACAATCTGTTCTCATAGTGCACCTGTTTCACCTGAGGGCATCTGCAGATGAGAATGTAAGAGTGGTAGAGCCAGTAGGGGCACAGATTATGTTATATAACATAAGAATAACAATCATCTATAATATATATAACACAACATCATCTATATAACAATCATCTTTAATATACATATAACATAACATCATCTATATAACAATTGTCTATTATATACATAACATCCTCTATATTCAATAATCATCAGACACGTAATATGGTCAATGTATCATCACTACAGTCAGAATTGGATTGAGTATGTTAAATGATACTGTGTGTGCATGGACTTTACATAAATACGTATTGCAGATGTGCATGTACTTCAGATCTCTTTCTAAGAGTGTGTTTGTGTTATGTGTGTATCTGTGTTTATGCATGTGCGTGTGCGTGTATGCATGTGCGTGTGCGTGTATGCATGTGTGTTTGTGTGTGTGTTTGTGTGTGTGTGTGTGTGTGTGTGTGTGTGTGTAGGAGGAGGGCCTGTCGGAGGAGGAGATGGCCCAGAGGAAAGCAGCTCTTCTGGAGAGACAACAGAGGAGAGCCGAGGAGATGAGGAGACGCCGCCAGGAGCAGGAGAGAGAGAACAGGTATCCTTCTCACACACACACACACACACTCACACACGCACACGCACACGCAC
Organism: Alosa sapidissima; assembly: GCF_018492685.1. Classification (NCBI taxonomy): domain Eukaryota; kingdom Metazoa; phylum Chordata; class Actinopteri; order Clupeiformes; family Clupeidae; genus Alosa; species Alosa sapidissima. The sequence continues at coordinate 21,647,337 of NC_055965.1, read as the reverse complement.
ACACACACACACACACTCACACACGCACATGCACACACACTCACACACACTCACACACATACATGCACACACACACACGCACACTCACACACACTCACACACGCACATGCACACGCACACTCACACACACTCACACACATACACACTCACACACACACACACACACCCACACACACACCCACACACACTCACAGAAGCATGCACATAGGCACACACCAACGCACTCAAACACGCGCGCACACACACACACACACACACATAAGCATACACAAACACACACACACACACACACACACACACACACACAGCAGGCATGCATGACATCATACACACACATAAGCACATTCAGTGCACACATACAAAGATGCATGGATGCACATTCATCTGCAGGTGCATTCATACATACATACTCATGCACAGACATACACACTGACACACACACAAATACTACCGTGTACACATGTAAACACACATAGATGTGTGTCCACAGGTACATAGGCGCATATACACACACTCTCACACATACGCACACACCCACACACACACTCACGCACACACACACACACACACGCATGCATGCACCAACACCACACATACACCTGTTACCGCGTGCATGTACAACAGAAACATAAAAACACACTTACATAGATTGAAACACAAAACTGAATAGCTCATGTTCTTTTCACACTCCAATTAACCTGATCATATTTATTGTGATAAAACGTGTTTGCTAATTCAGGGCTGCCATATTCACGCTTCAGAAACCTCAGCACATTCCTTGTGTGTGTGTGTGTGTGTGTGTGTGTGTGTGTGTGTGTTTGTGTTTGTGTGATAAAACGTGTTTGCTAATTCAGGGCTGCCATATTCACGCTTCAGTAACCTTAACACATTCCTTGTGTGTGTGTGTGTGTGTGTGTGTGTGTGTGTGTGTGTGTGTGTTTGTGTTTGTGTGTGTGTGATAAAACGTGTTTGCTAATTCAGGGCTGCCATATTCATGCTTCAGTAACCTTAACACATTCCTTGTGGTGTGCAAGCCCTCAGTAGATTACGTGTTGAGGCTAAAGGCGTTGTTGGTGGATGCATAGCAGATACTCACTGAGAAGAACTAGGTCAACTGTCAGAGTATTATTATCTCCTTATGAAAACGGGGCCCTCATAAATAAGTTAGGAAAATGAACATTGTGTGTAGTGTTTTGAAAAAGGTGTGCTTTAGAACTGCAGTTTGAGTGTAAAGCAGGAATTGTGCTTGTAGTTTAGCAGAATTGGTTCAGGGCGTTGGTGCACGAGTTACATGTTGTGGTCATTGTGTCTCAAGTACCAGTAATTGTGTGTAAACAATTGAGAAAAACTGTATTATCTCCTTGTGAAAACGGGGCTCTCGTAAATAAGTTAGGAAAATAAACATGAATCACATGCAAGAGTAAAGAGGCATTTCCACAGACATGTCTGCAGTGTTTCTAGGCCAACGTTGCTTTTGTTTTTGTTTATTTATTTGACGGTGTATACTTAGGTGTATACGGTGTATACGGTGTATACTTGGGGCAGCCGTGGCCTACTGGTCACTGCGCCAGGATTAGTGTGTGCTTCACCTCACTGTGTGTTCACTGTGTGCTGTGTGTGTTACACTAATTCACGGATTGGGATAAATGCAGAGACCAAATTTCCCTCACGGGATCAAAAGAGTATATATACTTATACTATACTTAAGTTACATTTTACAGCTGGGTGGACTGAGACTATGCAGATGACGTACCTTGCATCATCTGGGACTCAAACCAGCAATCTTACAATTGACAGCCTAACCCCTTAGACCACTATGCCCCCATGTGTTAACCTTCCAATCTGAATAAATTTGGCAAAGTCAATGTGTAAACCTCTGTTAATAGGCGAGAAATCACAGTAACAGATACGTGTTTTGTATCCCTGTTTCATGTTTGATATAATTTTCTTTACATTTTAGTTGCATTTATTATATGACTCATCAGAATGTGATTAGAATCCCCATTGACTTGAATGAGTCTATGTTTTATAATGAAGTTTGCTGTCATAATTAGATTTTTATTAGATAAGTGATGAATTGCTTTTGGTAGTTTTTTTTTAACTTCTTTATCTTTGGTAGTTTCTTATCACCCTTCTTCATATTTTCCCCCCCTTCCTTTTCCCCCCTGTTCCGCCCACAGTCGGGCGTCGTCTGCAGACGAGCTCCGCCTCTCCCAGTCCCTCCCCACTTCCTCTTTCTTTGCCCCGCCCCCTGTCCAGCGGTCACAGGCCACACCCCCGTCCACTCCCCAGAGGCGGGGCGACTTCACGCGGGAGGAGTACGAGCGACGTCACCAGCTGAAGATCATGTCCGACCTGGACAAGGTGCTCCGGCAGAAGCCGTCCACCAGTAAACAACAGAAACAACAACAACAAAAACAACAACAACAACAACACAAACAACAACAGCACAAGCACCGCGCCAACAAGAGTCAGGACAACAATGCCGTCATCACCAAGAGCCCTGCCAAGAAAAAAACTGGTAACTTCTCTTCATATTTTGTTTGGTCCACAGTGCAGAGTGTTAGCCTGGAAAATCCCGACCCTGGTAATCTCGCGAGAACTCTGGATTTCCAGGATAGCAGAGTGCTACATAACTGTAAACAAAACAAACAAAACTGCTGCCCTGATTTAAAAAAAAAAAAAAAAAACAGTGCAACTAATCACAGCTGGTATTCTGTCTATAATGGAGTGGAATAGAATTTTCTAGGGGACCCCAAGCTTTTTACCGGTAGTGTACTTGTACCTGTAGTGTAGTGTACCGGTAGCATTAAGCCCTGAGAGGCCGTAGTTTACACTGATTTTATAACAGCTAAGGGCCATTGTTAGGCTCGACGCGCAATTGGACCTAAAACCCTTAGGTGTTCTAAAATCAGTGTAACCTACAGACTCGGTGGTAAAGACTGGGAGAACGGCTACAGCCCCCTTAGGTGTTCTAAAATCGGTGTAACCTATGGACTCCAGTGTTCTAAAATGTTTACCACATACATGCATATCTGGCAAGATTTCATGAAATAAAGGCACAACAACGAGAAATAAAATTATTTATTCACAGATAATCATTCGTCCGCCAATAAGTATATTTCCTCTATCTGTATGGTTGCCAAGCAACGTCGAGATCAGCCACTCTAACTTTTCTATGAAGTTGTAGTAGCGCAGTAGTATAGAACGAAATGCGATCATGGTGTATGTTTGTGCTGGATTTTACAACAGCATCAAACGCGATTCAGCCAATCATATTCAAGGACCGGAACTATCCGTTTTAGAAATACATATATACATATACGGACACACATATACATGCATACATACATGCATGCTGTTTGGACATGACTACAGACATGACTACAGACAGCCAGTATGTCAAGATATATATATATATATATATATATATATATATATATGTAACAAGGTTAGAAGGGTGGATGGATGGGCTGTTTGATTCATGCAACGGAGGAACCCTGTAACCTGTTTGTCACCCAAGGGCCCTTTACCCCCCCCCCTCCATCCTGCACCTGCGCCTGCAGCCACCCCACCCCTGCCCCGTGCCTTTCTCTTGTGTGATGTGCCCCGCTCGTCTTGTTATCCCCTCTAGGCCTGTGTAGCTGGCTGATTACAAAGCTACAGATCCAGATCAGACGCTCACCCGTCATCTCAACTCTTTGTCACTGTGACATGATCTATCTGTTCTGTTGTTCAGGGCATCGATGACTCAATCCTTTCATTCCATCTAATCCCCTACCAATCACCAGTGGTTACATGAGTCTAGCTGTGGGGTAGACTCCTGTGTCTTCTTCACCTTTTTTTCTCTCTCTGTCGCTTTACTCTCTCTCTTTTCTTAGTTCTTCTCACTCTCTCAGTAAATCTAGGTCATTAGGCAGTTGTGGATCATTAGGCAGTCATCATCTATCATTATCATCATATCAGTGGTCATTAGGCAGTTGCCCATGGATTGGCGAGAAGTTAGTTCTAGGGTAATCCCATATCCTGTAGACATAAGCCGTTTGATGAATGGACAGTGTAGATGGGATGTTCAGGTAGATGGAAAGTTGTCCAAATGACTGCCCTTACGAAAAAAGAGCTAGCAGTGCAATTTCTATAGTAGTTCTATGGTAGAGTGTAGTACTTCTGTGATGTTCCGTAATACCTCTAGAATATCCTTTCTGTCTATTTCGAAATACTATAAGATTCCTATAATATCTGTAGTATTCCGATAATGTTATCATGTGTCCCAAAATACTATAAGATTCCTATTATATCTCTAGTATTCCGATAACATTATTGTGTCCCAAAATACTATAAGATTCCTCTAGGTCTTTCTGGTAATAAAGGTGGGATGGAGGGTCCGTGAGTCGAGTTCATGAGGCAGCGGTAGGCCTATTGCACACAGCATCCCTGATAATAACCCTGCCTAAAGAGAAAAAAGGTTACTGTTAGCCTTAACAGTAGAGTGTGGTTAGACACATGCTGCTAACATAGATTAGCAGGTACACCCCTAGTCTTTAACCCCAACCCCCCACTCTGTCTTTTTTATTTTTCCTCTATCACTCACTTTTGCTTTGAACTCTGCCTTCTCTTCTCTCTATTAAATAATGTAGTTCATGAGCCAGTAGTGTGGTAAACACCAACTGCCAAACATGGATTAGCGATGCGCTAGCTGTAGCGATGCGCTAGCTGTAGGCTCTTTTATTGCCTGACTGACTGACTCTCCCTCTCCCATCCTCTGAGGCTGTGTTGTGTGTGTGAGCCCATCGCCTGTAGCAGAGACCCAGTCTGTGCGTGTGCTTGTGTGCATGTGTGTGTGTGTGTGTGTGTGTGTGTGTGTGTGTGTGTGCGTGTGTGTGTGTGTGAGTGAGACCCAGTCCTTTTTCTGGCTGCTGATACCACTGAAACCTGTTTCTCCACCACCTCAGGCTGGCACAGCTATCTCTCTTTCTCTCTCTCTGTCTCTGTCTCTCTTTTTTCTCAGAAATGCAGGTTTCTCACAAACAGTTGCTTTCTCACAAACAGTTTGTGCTTTTCTCACAAACTTTTGGCAATGTTGCAGCAAATTAGGTTTGTTACCAGAAGTTCACTGGAAGTTTGCCATTATTGGTGTATGGGGGGGTTTTCCTGCCATTAATACAATTAAAATGAAAACAGTGAAATTAAAATGAAAAACTCGTTTTGCCATTTAATTTTCAAAGTGTCAGTGCAATTATCCTGCCAAATTTAAAAATAAAATTAAATATATACATTTGGCTTTTAATTTTCCTGATAAACACGATACATTTGTGACAAAAATAAAAATAAATTGAAAACGTCTATTTGTCATTTCATTTTCATTACCATCCTGGTATATTACTGCCAAAAATGAAAATGTTAGTTGGAAAATGAAAATGCAAACTTCACTTTGACTTTGCCTTTTCCTGACAATGCGCACAATGTATGCCAAAATGATAAATAAAATGAAAACTGACACCTGCTTGCGATTTATTTTCCATTTCTCGATTTTCATTTTTATTTTCAAGTTCACAACATGCAAATGAGCTGCATTGTTAATGAGATGTATGTGGGTGGTGCTCTGGTGACGACAAATTAAATGCGCCTACCATGATCATGATTTAGCTTTACATCAATAAACGCTGTTGGTTGACGGCAAGATGGCAGCCAGATCGGTCCAAGACGAGGCCGTAGTGGCCCTAGAGTCCCCTTGTATCACACGAGGCCGGCCCAGGCAGGATATCCCTGCCGAGACAATTACAGCCTATGTGCAGTTAGGAATGACCGCAACAAAAATCGCGAGCCTGCTCAATTCGTCGGAGAGGACAGTACGGCGTAGAATGCAGGAGCTTGGATTTAGGTACTGTCCTTGTTGCCAAAACTTTAGGTACTGTCATTGTTGCCAAAACTTTCCTGGGAAGTTTGCCTCTAGCGGCCAAACACTGGCAAACTTCTAGCGATATTTTCTAGTGAACTCATTTGTTCCTCACAAATCACCCACAAGTTTGCTGCAAATATGCCGCAAACATTTAATTTTTGTGAGGGTTGCTCTGTCTGTATCCGTCTGTCTACAGAATCTATCTACACTCGTTCTCTGCTCTTTTTTCCCCGTTTCATAAGTTGCTACATTGACACGAAGGTTCTCAGCCCTGGTTGTGCAATAGCGCAGATAACGTATGCCCTGTCGTACGGTACGCCTATAGCTATGACGACTATAAATGAAAAGCCATAATGCTCTTAAGATGAGGCAGTCCCAACCTCACACCGTACAAAAAGGGTGAACAGCCCTCATGTTCTCTGTGAATCATGGATTCATACTGTGGGATCCTTTATGCTGCCAGCTCTGTGTCAGTTCCCAGAAAACACGCTGGCTCAGGGGCCTATGGGTGGATCCCAAATGAAAACCCCTGGGTCCTGTTCCCTTGAGCGACATGACTGGCAAACCTTTTAAAAGATTAGATTAGATTACATGCTTTCATTAATGGGAAAGTACAGTGACAAAGCAGCTTCAAGATAGACATAACACCACATATTTACTGATATATATATAAAAGTTAACATACAATCAATAAATACTTATAAGTGCAGAGTTATTTTTGTGCATTATAAAGTCTTATAGCAGCTGGTATGAAGCACTTCATATACCGGTCAGACTTGCACACTGGTGGTGGTTGGGGAGCGGGGGTCTGGGATATGGATATAGAAAGTATAACTCCTTGCATTTCTACATTTAATGTATTTTCTTGACAAAAACTGTGTGTGTGTGGGGGGGGGGGTATCATGTTTCAGCAAAAGTGGGGTTGTCATTACACCTCTAACCCCCCCTCCCCCCCCGCCGCTTGCAACACCCATGGTCTCCCATACACCCCATCAAACCTGAGGCTGTGCTCTTTGATCACTTATCTGATTCTTGTCTCCTTTTTTTCCGGAAGATTCCAGTTCAGCTGGCGCCATGACCAACGGGCCCCTATCTGCTGTGAAGCCCCCCAGGTGAACAGACATGTGCACCATTTCCGTCTGTCTGTCTGCCTGTCTGCCTGCCTGTCTGTCTGTCTTTATGTATCTGTATATCTCTCTGTATATCTCTCTCTGCCTGTCTGCCTGTCTGTCTGCTGTCTGTCTGTCTGTCTGTCTTTATGTATGTATATCTCTCTCTGTATATCTCTCTCTCTGTCTGTCTGCCTGACTGCCTGCCTGCCTGTCTGTACGTATGTCTGCCTGTCTGTACATATGTCTGACTGTCTGTCTGTCTGTCTGTCTGTACAAGGATACAAGGATACAAGGAAGTTTATTGTCACATGCATATAGTTACTGGAAGTAAGAAATGCAGTGAAATTATGTCTGGTGTCAGCCTATTTGTGCATTAATGGGGGGGGGGGGGGGGGTAAAAAGTGCAGTAGAAGAGGGGTTTAGTAGATTAAGTGGCAAGGGCTGCATAAAAAAGGTGGGGGAGGATTGGGATTGGGTGGGGGGCACCAACAAGGAGCACCCAAGAGCAACAGGGGCAAGGAAAAACTCCCTTACCAAGGAAGAAACCTTGGGCAGATCCACGGCTCAAGGGGCTAACCCAACTGCCAGGGGTCTTGGTGTGTGTGTTGGGGGGATGACAGGTCTGTCTTTATGTATGTATATCTCTCTCTCTCTCTGTCTCTCTGTCTGTCTGTCTGTCTGTCTGTCTGTCTGTCTGTCTTCCTGTCTGCCTGCCTGCCTGCCTGTCTGTACGTATGTCTGACTGTCTGTATTTCTGTCTGTCCCTCTGTATTTCCCAGCCGTTCCAACTCCCCCGCGGGGCGGACGATGTCTCCGTGCCGGCCGGCCAATCAGAACGGTGATAAAGACTGGGAGAACGGCTCGGGGGCGTCGTCGCCGGCCTCGCTGCCCGAGTACACTGGGCCCAAGCTGTACCGTGAGCCCAGCTTCAAGTCCAACAAGTTCATCATCAACAACGCCCTCTCACGCTGCTGCCTGGCCGGCAAGGTCAACCAGACGCAGAAGGACAAGATCATTGAGGTGAGGGACATACACACACACACACACAACACACACACACACATGAATGCACACACACACTTTCTCTCGCTCTGTCTCTCACTCACACACACAACATACACCAACACACCAACACACACACACACACACACACACACACACACACACACACACACACACACACATACCTTCTCTCTCTCTCTCACACACACGGGCATACTGTAGACTACAGATGAGTAGCCGGTGGCACCAGTTACAGTAAACAAAAGTTCCATCTTTGCTTAGTTCCAATGTAAATTGGCACTATGTTGGAGTATATGAACTACTTACAGTATATTTTAAATGTAGTGGGTTGAATCACAGTGGGGGGAGCTCTTTGCACAATCAGTGACATGAGCACCTGGAAGAGCAGCAACAGGTGAAGGCATGCAGGATTCGGGGGTGCTACAGTGAGTCAGAGACAGTTTGTCGAATGTGATTTTGTTAAAAATAATTATTTCTTTATGAGATTTTCCTTTTTCTCAGAATACATTTGCTTCCCTTAAAGGTTGGATTTTCCCTATTTTTTTCATTGTGAGAGTACAATAAATTTAGCCTAGAAATCTAGACGCGCCCCTAGCGGCGGCAGATTACATTTGCTGCCAGGGCTAGTCTAGCAACTCTCCGTTGGCTTGTGAGCTCCAGAAATCGAAACTTAATCAGGACATTGAAATCGTGTATAGAGTCGTTAGGTGGGCTTAACATAATGATTGATGGCAGAGTTGCAACGGTTTGGCTTGAATTCCCTGCTACTTGAAAACAAATATCCTATTGCGTCCTATTGCGTGCAGAGGGAATTTGAAAGACAACTGATTATCCCGCCCCTCGGACTGAGCACTGTGAACGGTGAGTGCCCAGACCCTACATTTTAATGTGGGTCTGGCTCGCCAGGCTACAATAAATTACCAACAGATTATTGTTTATACCTGTTTTTAGTCAACTTTACCAAAGGTGCCATTAATTCTGGAGGGTACTGTAACTGTAGGCTTACTGCTGGTTAGATTGATGCTAGATAAATGGCAACACTAACTCTATATACTTAACATGGCTAATTGCGAGTTCATGGCTTGTTCGCCTGGCTTAAAGTCAATTTTGATCTCTTCTGGGAGCGACTAGCTGTTTACAATCGTGATGGGATTCACATTCTCTGAGTAAGCACAGAATCATCTACATTTAGGCCTGTTGGTTTGCCAGATATGTTATGACACTCTGACATTCTCTCCCCCTCTCTCTCTCTCCTGTGTTCATTTCTCTTTACATCTCTCCATTTCTCTCTCTTTTATTTTGTCTCTCTACCCCCGCCCGTCACCTGCCCCTGTCGTGTTTGTAACCCTCCATAACAATCTTTCTCTCCATCTCTTTCTCCATCTCCATCTTTCTCTCTTTCTCCATCTTTCTCTCTCTCTCTTTCTCCATCTCCATCTTTCTCTCTTTCTCCATCTTTCTCTCTCTCTCTTTCTCTATCTGTATTTTTCTTTCTCTCTCTTCACTCGCCCCATCCCTCAACCTCTTCATGCCCTTCACCTCTTCTCTTTCTTTCTCTCTATTCATCCCTCCCTTCTTTCCTCACCATGTCACATTCTCTCTTTCTCTCCCTCTCCTTCTCTCTTGTGCTCTCTCTCCTTCCATCTCTCTTTCGCTCTCTCTCTCTCTCTCTCCGCCCACTCCCACTTCGTCCCCATTCAGGAGATCGAGAAGAGCTCGGCGAACCACTTCCTGATCCTTTTCCGTGACTCCCATTGCCAGTTCAGAGCCGTCTACACGGCTGGTGGCGGCGGTGGAGCCAGCGGCAACAGCGGAGTCGGTGCCGGTGCCGGCAGCAACAGTGGCGGTGGCGGCGAGTCGTCGGAGGAGCTGGTGCGGCTGTGTGGCGTGGGGCCACGCGTCATCTCCTGCGCCGACGTGGAGGCCATCTACAAGTACAGCTCGGACCGCAAGCAGTTCAGCGCCATCCCCTCCAAGACCATGTCCATGAGCGTGGACGCTTTCACTATCCCCGCCCACCTCTGGCACACCAAGAAGCAGAGCACGCCCAAGAAGGTCGCCACACCCAAGTGATCACACACACGCAGACACACACACACACACACACACACACACACACACACATAAGCGACAGAGCCACCTCACATTTTCTACAAGGCCCTAACTTCTTTCCAATGATTGACTGGGTACTCCACATGTTGGGTGGCCCAAGAAGGCCAGATCTGGATACCAAGCTATGCCCCAAAGGCCATAGAGCCTTGATGTAATCATTTTAAAAAATCCTGCAAAGATGCAAAGTCTTAAGTCTCCCTTTCACCTAAATCACCAATGAACAAATGTGACACTCACAAAATGAAATGGCACTATACAGCAAAGAACAAACATGCACCCAAATGCATGTCAATTATGTACATGATGACCACAGGGCAGTTGTGTGGGTTGATCACATGGCACATACACAACCCCACACCCCACATGGACAAACATCAGTCGCCACAAAATATGCCCCACCATGTACAAATGGCAAGTTAAGTGGTTATAGGTATTACACTGATAGGCATGTCATCTATATTGACCCAGAGCCATATAGATATCAAGAGAGTTCCATTATCAGCATCATAGTTGTTCCCACAAGGCTTCCGTTTTAACATTCCGTTATCTTAATGAAGTGGAAGTAGAAAGCAACGTTCAAAATAGAACGTTCAAGCATTGTTGAAAGGGTCTATTAAATGTGTGTATGTCAGTGACACACCAAGTGTTCTGTGTCTCCATAGGAGAGGAAGGGGAAGAACATGCTATAATTGCTCCACAGCTCCCAAACTCTACCCCATGTTATATGAGATGAATGTCCCTGGATGCCTAGCCCTATTATAAGTCACTATGTCCACTAAAACACCCCCCCCACCCCCCTCCTTATTTCTGAACTTTTATAAACTGCTGTAGGTTCATAAGTGTCTGTGGTTTGTAAAGCTTCCTCTGAAGTGCCCTAGTTCAGTGTTCTCACAAAAACACACCAGACTGATGATAATAAGATGTGAATAATAACAACAACCTGTGCTGTTGAATTGTGGTCTCGTGCTAGACCTGTCTCTGACCCAGGAATGTCTATTAATTTTCTTTCCTAGCTTTAAATCGAAAGCAATGTCAATGGCAAGCTCCTCTATCCTTTCTCCTTTTTCTTCCATATAAGACTGTAAATAGTGTTCTTTGTAGGTTTTTAAGGTCATTTGTTGCCCACAAAACTTTTCCAAAGAGTCTTGAAAGCCACTCTCCCTTTTTTTTTCTCTGCATGAACATGGTACAGGCAGATCACCTGTCCCATTGTGTGGGTCATACCACCTGAGCACTTAAGGGGATGAAGACTTTTTTTTCTTACTCTGTGTTGTATTTTAAAGATAAGCTGTGTATAGTTACTGTATGTACGTAGGCTCATTGCCACCCTGCATCTCAGACAAAGGAGTTTTTTCGATCATCTTTGTCTTTTTTTAAAATAATTCTTTTGCCATAAGTAATGAACTTGAGAAACAGTAGCCCACTGTTACCAAGGACACTAGCCTTATCTCTGATATGACCTGTTATGGGTCAAAAACTAATAGTGGGGGTTATGTCTTCAGGCTGCTGTTATACACACACACACACACACACACACACACACACACACACACACACACACACACACACACACACACACACACACACACACATCCAGAAGACCTGGAAAGTCTTTGAATTTGAAGTCCTTGAATTAAAAGTGTAGGAACACTAACACACACACACTTTCTCTCTCTCTCTCTCTCTCTCTCTCTAACACACACACACACACACACAAGCACATGCACACATATATACATAAAGAGACAAGCATACAATCTTTTATGCCACAGAGAAATGCAACCAGCTGATTTTGCCTTCTGATATTTATTTCCAAGATTCCCTGAAGTCTTGTTTTGTATTTGCAAAAAAAGAAATGCCTTTTTAAGTATTTTCACTGCTTGTTTTTTTCTCAATTGAGTATGGGAGCGATTATGCTATCCTTGAACAGATGAGCAAACCGTTACTGAACAGGTCAAGAAGGAATCAAGAGGTGCATTTGAGAATTTCCATTCGCAGAATGTGATTGTTTGTTAGTTTGTTTGCTTGTGTTTGATTGTTTGTTTGTTTGTTTGTTTGTTTGAACCCCTTCAGCTGTGCTGCTTTGGGCTGATGTGTATAAAATGCTGAATGGCCATTGTCTTCTGACTGACCATAACAGTCATGAGCTCAGTAATCTTTGCGAAAAAGATTGAGTTTGAAAAACAAAAAGAGTGTTTGTCCCGGCTACAATGGCCCAATGCCATAGAGATAAACATAGAGATGTGATGTGTGGTCAGTGTGTGTAAATGGTCACTGTTGCGACATTTAAGACATGATGACCCTTGCCTCCAGCCAAGCCAACCCCCCCCCACCCACACACACACACACACACACACACCCTCCCAGTCAGTGGTATGTTAGGGGTAAGATTTCATATAGAAATGTTGAAATACACACACACACACACACACACACACACACATACATACACATACAAAGATTCACTCTGACACACACACACACACACACACATTTCATATAGAAGTGTTGAAATGTAGACAATGTTAATACAGAAGCTCTCTGAGTGAGGGTCACTACCTGCTGTAAAACTACAGATTTGGTTCTTCCAATTCTCTTCCAGTCTTTCGCATGGTCTCTGTGATAATTTTCTCTTTTCTCTTGTTTTCTCTATCTCTCTCTTTCCTACTCTCTTTCTGTCTTTCTTTCCATCGCTCTCTTTTTCTCTTTCTCCTGTCAGCCTTTCAATATTCTGTCCAGTTAACCTCAAGTTTACACTTTCAGATATTTTGTCATCAGTTAAATATACAGGAACTGCTTTAGAGAGGGTGTTTGTTTGTGTATGGTTGTGTTAAAGTTATAAATGACAGGGTTTTGTGCAATCCCATTATGGTGATGCACATGGTATTTCCAGGGACATCACAATGACCTCACAATGACATCCAAAAAGGAACACTATAACATTGTAGCAATTATGACATCACAGTGGTCTGTCAGTGACATACAAAGTACTACTACACCCCTGGCTTTGTGACATCATAGTGCATCACCATTTTTTGTCAACCTGGTCCTCATCTCATCTGTTTTATAATGTATGCATGATTGAGGATGAAGTTTCTGAAAGTTAGACCAAGGCTTAAGGATCAATAAATTACATTTCAACGCAACATGGATGCCTTATGTTGTTTTCTATTCCTCCCCTGGCTCTCTCAAAGATACTGTTTTCTCACATAAACTTGCTGACATGCCTTGTGTCTAATGCTATGACATAGGGAGTTTCGCCTGAGTTCATGTAATCACATATCACATTCACATATAGCATGAGTGATGAGACCCCAAGTGCACACACACACACACAGATCGAAATAGCCAATAGCATGGGAGATTGGCAAGATCTTGAGTTCACACACACAGCACAAAAATGAAATGTGCAAATTCTGGTGAGAGACTTCAAAAGTCTCTGCAGCCAAACATCCATGACATGATAAAAGTAGTATTGGCACATAGGCCTCACTTTATGAACACACACAGGTGTTAGGTAGGCCTATTAATGCATTATAACAATTCTTCGGGTTATTATCTACCCAGGTATTAGGTAGGCTGAAAATCAACAGTTTAATACAGACACATACTGTATATACATGACAAGACATAAACCCATACACATATATACATGACAAGACATAAACCCATACACATATATACATGACAAGACATAAACCCAGACACATATATACATGACAAGACATAAACCCATACACATATATACATGACAAGACATAAACCCAGACACATATATACATGACAAGACATGACCCAGACACATATATACATGACAAGACATAAACCCAGACACATATATACATGACAAGACATGACCCAGACACGGCCATAAACCTGGAACTGAGTGCAGGTGAGTGTGTTTGGCTGCAGCCTGTGCAGGTGTGGCACAGGGCAGGCTTTCAAAAGCTTGTTGTAGGGGAAAAGAAGAGGCTTGTAGGGCTTATTGGGGGGGGGGGCTTGAGCGGTGTTTGCGCTGCTGCGCTACTTTGTTCCACTACACCTTTTCTGCTCCTCCTTCTCTGCCCCCCTACAGGCCATGCTGCGTGCCGCTAGATTCTGACTGTGGGTTGGGCAACTTCTATAAAAGACGTCCTCTCTGACGACCGGGATATCTCTCTCGCTCTCACGTCCCATCTGCTCCCGTTGGCATAGACCAGAAGAAAAGCCAAGAAAGGTTTTGGCCAACAGTCTTCTCCTCAGACACACTAAAGGCCAACAGCCTTCTCCACAGATACTCCACAGACACACTAAAGGCCAACAGCCTTCTCCACAGACACACTAAAGGCCAACAGCCTTCTCCACAGATACACTAAAGGCCAACAGTCTTCTCCACAACCACACCAAAGGTCCAGCATGCTGTAAGGTCCATAGTGGGCAAAGGCCAAAGCATGCTGTTTTTACTACATGTTTACATTAAAACATGTTTGATAGTGAATTCCTATGTAGTTATAACCTCTCCACAGACTAAAGGTCCTAGTGGAGAAAGGCCAAAGCATGTTGTTTTCTTCCTGTTTATACCTAACCTGACCCTCGCCAGATGAATTTCGCTCCGCCTACCTCCACTCATCCATCTGGAACCGATCCATTGGAATGGTGTTTCAGAAGGCTGGGCCTAATCAAAAAATGCTTGCATATGATTGAATAAGCCACTTGTCCGTCATCTATTGACGTGCTACTTCAACCACTCACATCGAAGCCAATTCCTAGTTATGATTTTGTTCTAGGGCTGTACTGAGATTAGTGCAGAAAATGGTTATGTTATTTATTTATACATGAACAGTAAATACTTTATAAACCACAAACATACATATGAAAAGCTTGGTGGAGGGAACATTCTCTAGGACACCACATTACTCTTACCCTCTTATCTTGTCCTACCCCATCACCCCTCAGTTCACACCCCCACCCTCCCATCCTCTCCTACCCCATCACCCCTCAGTTCACACCTCCACCCCCATCCTCTCCTACCCCATCACCCCTCAGTTCACACCTCCACCCCCATCCTCTCCTACCCCATCACCCCTCAGTTCACACCTCCACCCCCATCCTCTCCTACCCCATCACCCCTCATGCCATACCTCCACCCCGGCCCACCCTCCTTTGAAGAGTTTCTGCAGTTTGAACTGTGGTCACCTGAGGACCATCAGATGTGTGAGCAGTGACCAGACACATGATATGCCTTCCCATACTCTTTAGTCATTCTCATTAGAAGCAGATTAATTAGGTTAGATAGATCGACAGACTTTATTGTCAGTTACCTGTGCAAGGAAATTGGGGTTGCTACATCAAACGGTTCATATATGGTAAACAGTGCAATAAAAACAGCGAAAAAGTGAAAGTGGCATTGTCATAAATCAAGACATTTAATTAAGCAACAAGCCCCGTAAGGCTGTAGGTTACACTGATTCTACAACAGCTAAGGGGCATTGTTAGGCACGACGCGCAAGCAGAATGCCTAAAACCCCCTTAGCTGAAATGCGGTCAAGGTGTATGTTTATGCTGGATTTTACAACAGCATCGAACATGATTCAGCCAATCACAAACAAGGACCGGAACTATCAGTCTTAGAAAATAGGTTAAACGTTAGAGAGAGGGAAGACAGTGCACTGCGCATGGGATACTTATTGCACTTGTAGATATTGCACATGCATTATTTAAGTATTGCAGCTGCTATGTCAGAGGTCCACTGGCCCAGGGTATTCTTCAGTCTGTTCTCGCTGTTTTTTATTGTGTCTGTATCTCTTTCCAGAGCGCAGCAGGGTGAGCAGGTGGTGTGTGGGTGGAGGAAGGAAATTACTTGTTTATTAATTATGAATTACTTTAAAAAAGAAAAAAAGATAACACTAATATAAGATTAAAATGCATAATCCATCTGGGGAAAGGTGCACATGGTAAACTAAGGAACGGACTAGGGAGGTGTGAGTTTTCATGGCCACTGCAAATCTGCCAAGCCACATGCCGATGGGGAGGAAATCCCATAGATATTAGAAAGCTAGATAAGCATTGGGCTCCAGAACGTAAGTAAATAGCGCCGCCATCTTGGTGGGGGCAACAATCACTGGAGGCCAATGGAGGAGCATGTGACTCTGACTGGAAATCAGACAGATGTCTGTGATTGCATAAAAGTGTTGCCCACAGACAATAAAGGTGCCGCTCCAAGCAATATGGCGGCAGCATTTACGATGTCACCTAATAGAACTCGACAGACAATGCGGTATCTAGCTTTCTAATATCTAAGGGAAATCCCTTTGGAACTTTTACTTGTTTTACTGCAGCGGCAAGATCACAACACATGTTTGGCACTATGTCTTCACCACATTATTGGCTCAATGTATTCACAACACAGCACATGATTGATTGGCTCAATGTATTCACATATCGACATTTTGCTGCGGAAGGGGTGTGATATGTGTCGTAACGGCCATATTGGCGTTACAAACTAGCCCCATGCATTTCTATGGAGGATTGCACAGGAGTGCTGTGTCTCCTCATTAGAAAGTCTCTGGATATGCTCAGTTCACACTACTCCACCCCACCCCCACCTGCAGTCTCCTACCCCCATCACCACTCAGTTCACACCTCCACCCCACTCCCCATATACACTCCTTTGTGGTCTGTCTGGCCTTTGTAATGCAAATACTGTATTCTTGCAGCTGATTGGGTAAAATGGACTCCAGGATGCCAACAGGTCAGATAAAGGTCTTATAGCAGAGAGTGGTGGTCACAGGTATGCTGTGGAAATACAGAGTGTAGGTGTATGTCATCACAAGGACAACTATACAGTTCTTTGGTTAGATACATACTGTACATTTTGTTATCTTTAAACTGAAGGGAAGTTTGAGAGAACCAGTAATACCAGGCAAGAAGGATATCAAAGAAGAGGAGTTTGGTTATTTCCTCCATAAACATATTTTGGCCAGTAAATTGGAATATAGGACTCTATTGGAAAATAACTGTAGGACTGAGACACAAACATCCTCTACCTACAGAGAAATGGATTTCACACCAGTGGAAATTATAGAGGAAAACGATTCTGATTCCGGAGAATATGACCAGGATGACTCCTCAACTACAAGTAAGAAGCTTAAATGTTTGTATTAGGGAAACCTGGATGGGTTCTTAGTTATTAACATTGTTTATATTAGATTTTGTGAGAATACTTCATGTATCAGTGCCTCCTGTTAGCAACATTGTATTTAAAATGCAATATAAATAGACACAACTATCAACAAAACAAGCACATTTGCCTCTTAGTGTGTTAACCAAATTTGTTTTGCTGAGATGTCTTAAAATTAAGTCAAACTCTTATTAGTTTCAAATGATTTCAAAAAGGTCTTGGTATGTTTTTTTTTATATATGAAAAGCAATACCAACTTGATGTTTGTATCAGTATAAGATTAATAACCATTGGGTTTCACAAGCAATTTTTGTGAAGTATTTATGCTCCAACATACAATTGATGCTTCAACAGTTGCGCTGTAGTCAAATTCAAAACTGACCCATCCTCTACAGCAGGGCTATTCAATTGGCGGCCTGTGGGCCAGATGCGGCCTAGAGGAGATCTCTGAGTGGCTCAACCTGTAGTTTTGCCAGAGAAAGAAACATTTTGTGAGTCTTTCCAAATCCCTAGTAGCCTACTCACCTACAGACTGACACACTTAGCGTGTGCTTAGCGTAGCAATGTTCATTAATTTACATTACATTACATTTACCCGACGCATTTTAACCAAAGCGACTAACAACATGGTAAACAGTTTACGTTTTTAGAGGCTAGAGGCAAAGAACTCCCCAACGCGCAGCGGAGTAGGCTAGATAAATCCGTAATCTGACCTATTTCCTCAAAGCTGTAATTTCTCTATCTCTATCTCAAACACTGTCTGCCGTTGTTTTCAGTTTGTCTGACGTCACACTCTGTCCCTTCAATGTCATTGCGCACTCTGAATAAACAAACAACAATTCCACCAACATGAATTTATGAACAGTTTGAAAGTGTCAGAGTGTGCTCAGTGCTCAGAGTGACTGTTTACAAGCACAAAAAAGTTTGATGCTGTTTTTGATGTGCCTGTGTCCAATGTGACAGAAATCAGAAGGAAAAAAAATCAGGCTACCTGTTTTTCAATAGGCCTACATTAATTTGTGTTTAATATGTAAAATGTGTCCTTATATCTGATGCTTATCCTACCAGCCACTGAAAATGTCTCACCCAGCTCAATTTCTTGGTTTGAAAATCTGGCCCAACTTAATTTTTAATTGCCTTGCCCTACAGAGCCCGTGTCTCTGGCCCAGATGAAAAGGGTATCAGTGGTGCTGGTGGACTGTTGTAGACCACAAGGACAGCGAGGGACGGACCTGCAGATGCTGACCAATGGAGATGCAGAACAGCCCGAGACCAGTAAGGAACTAGAAGCACACGCACGCACGCAAGCACACACACGCACGCACACATTAGGGCCGCAAGTAGCGATTACCTGTATACTTTCATAGTTGATTACTCTGTTGATCTGTGGGATTATTGTTGATTAGCTGTTTGACTGACAAAATTAGGTCTTGAAAATTAGTTTTGTGTTGGTGTGTGGAACATGGCTGCTTATCGCCTGTGAGAATAGGTTACTTGACTGGTATGGTTGGGACATATGATCAGTTTTGATCATGTGATCAGCGTGCCTCAGATCTCTTCAGACTGCCGTATAAGTTATTGGCTACAGCCTACACACAGGACAGTCACATCCTGCAATATGGCCGTGACTTATTTTCCAATACATGACCCCTCTTATTATACGGCTACTTGCCAAAACGAGAAAAAATATCTTAACACAATGTGCCTCAAAGAGAAAATGACCATGATGACTTCTCTCCTACAAGTTTGATTCTTAAAACTTTGTATTAGAAAATTATGGGTGTGATGGATTCTTCATATTCTTTATCACACATTTTATGAGAATATTTAAATCATAGGATGCATTTTACCTTTATCTTTAACACATGGTCCTCTGCTCTTGACTTCATGTATCTGTACCTGTGTTGACCTTCACATACCAGCTAGACACTTTTACTCTAAATCACTATGTGGAAAAAGATAACATTTTCATTGCTGTAGGAGGAGGGAGAGATTATGTTTTAATCATTTTCTTATTTTACAGTTGTTGAAGGGATCGCAAATGGGAAGAGTTTCAAGATGGGGTCAGATCTCAACCCACATCAGACAACACATACTGGACAGAAGCCATATCACTGTTCAGATTGTGGAAAGACTTTTACCCAGACATCGGGTCTCAAGGTACACCAGAGGATCCATACTGGAGAAAAGCCATATCATTGTTCAGAGTGTGGAAAGACTTTCAGAACAATCTCAGCTCTTACTGACCATCAGAGAAGAACACATACTGGAGTAAAGCCATATCAGTGTTCAGATTGTGGAAAGTCTTTTATTCAGACAAGTGAAGTCCAGACTCACCAGAGGATCCATACTGGGGAAAAGCCATATCATTGTTCAGATTGTGGAAAGACTTTCAGAACAAACTCAGCCCTTACTACCCACCAGAGAACACATACTGGAGTAAAGCCATGTCATTGTTCAGAGTGTGGAAAGTCTTTCAGAACAAACTCAGCCCTTACTACCCACCAGAGAACACATACTGGAGTAAAGCCGTGTCATTGTTCAGAGTGTGGAAAGACTTTTATTAAGACAAGTGAACTCAAGGTTCACCAGAGGATCCATACTGGGGAAAAGCCATATCTGTGCACTACATGTGGTAAGTCCTTCAGGCAGATCAATCACCTGAAGGGACACCAGAAAATCCATACTGGGGAAAAGTCCTATCGGTGTGCTACATGTGGGAAGAGTTTCAGAACCAACAGGGACCTCGCTATCCATCAGAAAACCCATACTAGAGAAAAGCCATATCTGTGCACTACATGTGGTAAGTCCTTCAGGCAAATCAATCACCTGAAGGGACACCAGAAAATCCATACTGGAGAAAAGTCCTATCAGTGTGCTACTTGTGGGAAGAGTTTCAGAACCAGCAGCGACCGTACTGTCCATCAGAGGATCCATACTGGGGAAAAGCCATATCTGTGCACTACATGTGGTAAGTCCTTCAGTCAAAGCAGCGCTCTCAAGACACACCAGAAGTTCCATACTGGAGAAAAGCCATATCACTGTTCAGATTGTGGAAAGACTTTTACTCTGGCATTTTGTCTCAAGGTGCACCAGAGGATACATACTGGAGAAAAGCCCTATCATTGTTCAGAGTGTGAAAATACTTTCAGAACAAGCTCAGCTCTTACGGTCCATCAGAAGAGAACACATACTGGAGAAAAGTCATAACATTGTTCAGATTGTGGAAAGTCTTTTACTCTGGGTAATCTAAAGACACACCTTTAAATTACACACAGACACCACAAGATCCATACTGGGGAAAAGTCATAACATTGTTCAGATTGTGGGAAGAGATTTACTCAGGTGGGTGATCTCAAGAGTCACCAGAGGATGCATACTGGGCAAAAGCCATATTGGTGCTCAGACTGTGAAAAGACATTTTTGATCTACCCAGCTACTCTGCGGATTAAAGGTCCATAGTGGGCAAAGGTCAAAGCATGCTGTTTTTACTGCATGTCTACATTAAAACATGTTTGATTGTGAGTTCCTATGTAGTTATAACCTCTCCACAGGCTATATACATAGTGGGGACCAAAGCATGCTGTTTTCATCCTGTTTTTCCCTGCATGTTTTATATTAAAATGTTTGATGAATGAACTCCTAGTTATGATTTTGTTCTAGGGCTGTACTGAGATTAGTGCAGAAAATGGTTATGTTATTTATTTATACATGAACAGTAAATACTTTATAAACCACAAACATACATATGAAAAGCTTGGCGGAGGGAACATTCTCTAGGACAACACATTACTCTTACCCTCTTATCTTGTCCTACCCCATCACCTCTTAGTTCACACCCCCCACCCCCACCCTCTCCTACCCCATCACCTCTCAGTTCATACCTCCACCCCCCCATCTTCTCCTACCACATCACCTCTCAATTCACCCCCCCCCCCCCCCACCCTCTCCTACCCCATCACCCCTCATGCCATACCTCCACCCTGGCCCACCCTCCTTTGTAGAGTTTCTGGAGTTTGAACTGTGGTCACCTGAGGACCATCAGATGTGTGAGCAGTGACCAGACACATGATATCCCTTCCCATACTCTTTAGTTATTGTCATTAGAAGACAATGATATAATTTATACAACTGTATACATGGCTAAGTTTGAATGGAGCTGGCTGGGCATTGAACTGGGCTAAATGGATTGGGAAAATGGGGATCAATAAAATATCTATCTATCTATCTATCTATCTAGAAGCAGATTAATTAGGTTAGATAGATCGACAGACTTTATTGTCAGTTACCTGTGCAATGAAATTGGGGTTGCTACATGAAACGGTTCATATATGGTAAACAATGCAATAAAAACACAGCGAAAAAGTGAAAGTGGCATTGTCATAAATCAATACATTTAATTAAGCAATAAGCCCCGAGAGGCCGTAGGTTACACTGATTCTACAACAGCTAAGGGGCGTTGTTAGGCACAACCCTGCAAGCGGAATGCCTAAAACCCCCTTAGCTGAAATGATAGATACTTTATTGATCCCCAGGGGAAATTCAAGGTCTCAGCAGCAGCATACATACAACACAAACACATTCTTTAACAGCAATGCGGTCAAGGTGTATGTTTATGCTGGATTTTACAACAGCATCGAACGTGATTCAGCCAATCACAATCAAGGACCGGAACTATCAGTTTTAGAAAATAGGTTAAACGTTAGAGAGAGGGAAGACAATGCACTGCACATGGGATAATTATTGCACTTGTTGTAGATATTGCACATGCATTATTTAAGTATTGCAGCTGCTATGTCAGAGGTCCACTGGCCCAGGGTGTTCTTCAGTCTGTTCGTGCTGTTTTTTATTGCGTCTGTATCTCTTTCCAGAGTGGGTGGAGGAAGGAAATGACTCGTTTATTAATTATGAATTACTTTAAAAAAAGAAAAAAAGATAACACTAATATAAGATTAAAATGCATAAGCCCTCATCCATCTGGGGAAAGGTGCACATGGTAAACTAAGGAACAGACTAGGGAGGTGTGAGTTTTCATGGCCACTGCAAATCTGCCAAGCCACATGACGATGGGGGGGGGGGGGGATCCCATAGATATTAGAAAGCTAGATACTGCATTGGGCTCCAGAATGTAAATAGCGCCGCCATCTTGGTGGGGACAACAATCACTGGAGGCCAATGGAGGAGCATGTGACTGACTGGAAATCAGACAGGTGTCTGTGATTGCATAAAAGTGTTGCCCACAGACAATAAAGGTGCTGCTCCCAGCAATATGGCGGCGGCATTTACGATGCCACCTAATGCGCGTGGGCAAGGCTTCATGACACCAATCCTGCTCCAGCGGCAATGACACAACATTGACACATGTTTGCCACTATGTCTTCACCACATTATTGGCTCAATGTATTCACAACACACATGATTGATTGGCTCAATGTATTCACATGTCGACATTTTGCTGCGGAAGGGGTGTGATATGTGTAGACAACTGCGTTACAAACTAACCCCATGCATTTCTATGGAGGATTTTTTTTGAGTGCTGTCTCCTCATTACTCAGTTCACACTACTCCATCCCACCCCCATCTGCAGTCTCCTACCCCCATCACCAATCAGTTCACACCTCCACCCCAATCCCATATACACTCCTTTGTGGTCTGTGGGCAGGTTAATCCATAGACATGCCCACCTGAGTATCATCATA
The DNA here is from genome assembly GCF_018492685.1 of Alosa sapidissima. Taxonomy (NCBI): domain Eukaryota; kingdom Metazoa; phylum Chordata; class Actinopteri; order Clupeiformes; family Clupeidae; genus Alosa; species Alosa sapidissima. Next base: position 21,624,333 of record NC_055965.1, on the reverse strand, counting down.
ATTGTCTAACCAATAATGATTTGTCATCATCATTTGTAATGCAAATACTGTATTCTTGCAGCTGATTGGGTAAAATGGACTCCAGGATGCCAACAGGTCAGATAAAGGTCTTATAGCAGAGAGTGGTGGTCACAGGTATGCTGTGGAAGTACAGCATACCTGTGTATGCATACAGAGTGTAGGCGTATGTCATCACAAGGACAACTATACAGTTCTTTGGTTAGATACATACTGTACATTTTGTTATCTTTAAACTGAAGGGAAGTTTGAGAGAACCACTAATACCAGGAAAGAAGGATATCAAAGAGGAGTTTGATTATTTCCTCCATAAACATATTTTGACCAGTAAATTGGAAGATATGACTGTATTGGAAAATAACTGTAGGACTGAGACACAAACATCATCTACCTACAGAGAAATGGATTTCACACCAGAGGAAACTATAGAGGAAAACGATTCTGATTCTGGAGAATATGACCAGGATGTCTCCTCAACTACATGTAAGAAGCTTAAATGTTTGTATTAGGGGAAAGGGGTTCTTAGTTATAAACATTATTTTATTAGATTTTGTGGGAATACTTAAATCATTGCACGATATTTGCTGTCTGTTACACTTGTTGTCTCCTGCATCTGACTTCATGTATTAGTGCCTCCTGTTAACAACATTGTATTTAACATGCAATAAATTATCAAGAAAACAAGCACATTTGCCTGTGGGATTATTGTTGATTAGCTGTTTGACTGACAAAATCAGGACTTGAGAATTAGTTTTTTGTGATATGGTTGTCTTTTTGACTGTGAGAATAGGTTACTTCAGACCATCACGTTTAACCGTCTTGCTATATCAACTCTGTTTTGTCGCCAAAACTCTTTTATTTTCTAAGATCAATGTTGGCAGGTATGGTTGGGAGTGGGACATATGATCAGTTTTGATCATGTGATCAGTGTGGCTTATTTTCCAATACATGACCCCTTATCATACGGCTACTTGCCAAAATGAGAAAAATAATCTTAACACAATGTGCCTCAAAGAGATAATGACCATGATTTCTCTCCTACAAGTTCGATTTTTAAAAGTTAGAAAAACATGGGTGTGATGAATTTATTTCATATTTCATGGGGATATTTAAATCATAGAATGCATTTTACCATCTTTAACACATGGTCCTCTGCTCTTAACTTCATGAATCTGTGTCTGTTTTGACATTCTCATACCATCTCTAGATAGACACTTTTACTCTAAATCACTAAGTGGGGAAAGATATTGCTGTAGGAAGAGGAAGAGATTATATGTGTTAATCATTTTTCTTATGTTACAGTTGTTGAAAGGATCGCAAATGGGAAGAGTTTCAAGAGGGGGTCAGATCTCAACCTGCATCAGACAACCCGAACTGGACAAAAGCCATATCTGTGTACTACATGTGGGAAGGGTTTCAAAACAGCGCAAAACTCACTATCCATCAGAGAACACATACTGAAATAAAGCCATTTCAGTGTTTGAGTGTCAGATTGTGGGAAAGCTTTTACCCAGGCAGGTCATCTCAAGGCACATCCGATGATCCATACAGGACAAAAGCCATATCAGTGTTCAGATTGTGGAAAGACTTTTGCCCTGGCATTGTGTCTCAAGGTACACCAGAGGATCCATACTGGAGAAAAACCATATCATTGTTCAGAGTGTGAAAAGACTTTCAGAACAATCTCAGCTCTTACTGTCCATCAGAGAACACATACTGGAGAAAAGCCATATCATTGTTCAGAGTGTGGTAAGACTTTTATTCATGCAAGTAAACTCAAGACTCATCAGAGGATCCATACTGGGGAAAAGCCATATCATTGTTCAGAGTGTGGTAAGACTTTTATTCATGCAAGTAAACTCAAGACTCATCAGAGGATCCATACTGGGGAAAAGCCATATTGGTGCTCAGACTGTGGAAAGACTTTTAGTGATGAGGGTCACTTCAAGACTCACCAGAGGATCCATAATGTGGAAAAGCCATATATATGCACTATATGTGGCAAGTCCTTCAGGCAAAGCAGTCACCTCAAGGGACACCAGAAAATCCACACTGGGGAAAAGTCATATCACTGTTCAGATTGTGGAAATACTTTTAATCAGTTGTCTACTCTCAAGATACACCAGAAAATCCATACTGGGGAAAAGTCTCATAACTGTTCAGATTGTGGAATATGCACTACATGTGGTAAGTCATTCAGTCAAAGCAGCACTCTCAAGACATACCAGAAGTTCCATACTGGAGAAAAGTCATATCAGTGTTCAGATTGTGGAAAGACTTTTACTCAGTTGGCTTATCTAAATACACACCTGAAGATCCATACTGGACAAAAGCCATATCATTGTTTAGAGTGTGGAAAGACTTTTATTAAGGCAAGTGATCTCAAGTTTCACCACAGGATCCATACTGGGGAAAAGCCATATCTGTGCACTACATGTGGTAAGTCCTTCAGTGTACGGAGTTCTCTCAAGACACACCAGATGATGCATACGGGAGAAAAGCCATATCACTGTTCAGATTGTGGAAAGAATTTTACTCAGGCAGTTCATCTCAAGACGCACCAGAGGATCCATACACGGTAGTCCTTCTGTAGAGAGTCTTTTATTGTTAAATGTCATTAAATGATTTCTAATTTCCAGGTACATCAGAGGATCCATTTAGAGGAGAGACCATATCTGTGTTCTCAATTTGAAGTTATTTGACAATTGCCCTTCTGTGCTTTTATTAGCTATTACTGTTTGCTTTTGTTTATGTAAAGCACATTTAATCACCTTTCTGTATGAAATGCATTAAATAAACTTGATTTGACTGGAAAACTTGAAAGTTTTCTGTTATATTAAATGCCTTGAAATTAAGTATCTTGTAAAAACGTGAAAAAATCATATCTTGAAATAACATGATATTTTCATGTTATAACGTGAAAATATCATTATCATGAAATAACGTGATAATTTCATGTAATAACGTGATACATATCTTGTTAAAACGTGAAAAAGATATTGTTATAACAAGAAACTTTTCACATAATTACATAATACTGAGCCTTTTTATTTCTTTTAGTGTGGCAGCAATAAGCTTCCGTACATAGGTCATTTCGCACGAATCCATCTAAAATTTGGCACAGATGTAGCTCAGGTCATACTGAAATGATTTAGCTTGGGTGCCAAAGCCAGCGACCCTTGGGGCCAAGATGGCAGCCAAATCCAATATGGCCACTGCCCGAAAAGGGTTACGACTATAACTTTTAAACCACATGAGCTACAAATACAAACTTGATGTCTTTTTCAATTGATGTCTTTTTCAATTGAATTGATCATGGGAAACACATAGGAATGTTTACTTTTCTGACCCAGTATATCTGGACCCCTTAATCCTCCAATTCCAGTATGGCTGCTGTTCAAAAAAGCAGTTTCGACTGTAGTATGGGGCCTTAGACCCCATTGTTTTCGCCAATTTATCTACAAGCACCAAATTTGGCATGGATGCAGCTGAGTGCATACTGAAATTATTTAGTCAGGGCGCCCGAGCCAGTGATCCCTAAGACCAAGATGCCAAATCCAATATGGCCGCCACCTGAAAAGGGACTAGACTGCATATTTTGAACCAGATGAGATAAAAATGTAAGGTTGATAAATATTTCACCTTTACTGGCTATGGGAAACACAAAACAATATATTTATGATTGGGTATACGTGGACCCTCAAAGTCCCCAAATCCAATCTGGCTACTGTCTGGAAAAGGACAGTACAACTTAGGAAAAGGACTACAACTTTGGAACCAAATAAGCTCAGGGCCATAGTCACCATATTCAGATGTGACCAAAATGCCCCCCCCCCCCCCCCCCCCCCCCCATATTCGGACATACAAATAAAGAAAAAAACGCTATAGGCTACTACAGGAAACCAACAAGTCCGGCCATCTGAAATGCAATCAAACGTAAATAACACACAAATTAGTGACCTATTCATGATTTCAGAGAGTACACTGTGAGTGGTTTGTCCTGGAGGTTTTGCGTTTATCGTTTGAGGTGTACGCTATCAAAAGCTTCCTGCACCCTACTGCGGTGCAGGCTGTCAACAATATCACAAAAGATACCGGTACAATTCTCACAAAACTTGTTGGGAAGGTGTAGCACTGTCTATGGAAACCCCATTCATTTTTGAAGCTGATCAGACTCAAAGGTAACTGACAATAAAGCTGAATATCATTTGAACTAGATGACTAAACGTATGCATATGTAGAAGAAGAAACATTCACAAAAATCCATGACATGACCTCTCTTCTTGATAGCTGTTGAAAACTGCATGGAACTGACAGGGATTGTTTTGTTTAATAATAAATAAATAAATACATTATGCTGCTACCTTCTGCTTTTCCCAAATACAATGTAGCCTACAGGTGTACCTTTCATCAGTCCAGTTGCAATGGATGGACTGTGATGAACTGCCCTACTTGTGATTGTTTAGAGATTTTAAAGGTTTTATAGCAATGCTACAAATTTTTTGGCCCAAAAACAAATCTATTCACCTTTGCAGCGCCAGTAGGCTACTTTGTGTGCGGAATGTGTGCAAACACACATTCCAAACAAGCATACACAAAAGTTTCAAGAGTGGGGGATGGAGTAGAAGATGTAGACAAATTCATTAATATGATTTATTTTCGCGGAATGGATGTACAGGACTGAGCGGCGGTCATATTTTGTACCGCTATGCGGTACATCTAGTTAATTCTTGAGCTATAGCCTGGAAACCCTGGCCACTTACAACGTAAAATGGACTTATGTCCCTGCAGCAAAACTCGACGCATTTCTCTGTGAGGGCTTGCCTCGCCTTCATGGGTATACTTGGTATAGTAACAAAAGAGGACATTGAAGGCTGACTATCATCCTTTTTGGCAATGCAAGCCTGCTTCATGTGTCTGTTAATCGTTGACGTCCCTGTTTTTTTGCTATCATAGGCTAGCAGCATGCTGCACTTAATGCACTGGACAAAGCCGACACATATGTTGTAACTGCCCACGACTTGTTTGAAATGGTTCCATACCTCAGACTTTCCTCCAGACTTGCTCAAAGTTAATTCTCCTGTTTTTAGTTTATCCTTAACATCTAGAGGCTCCATGTTGCACCTTAGCTGCACAGCACAGCAGGCCCGTTGTGTGATGCGAGCGAGTGGAGGAGACACGTGAACTGCAACATGTGTCGCGTCTGTTTTTTTTTTTTTTAACTTTGTGTAACTTTGTGCACATTTGTTACTTAGGCCTACTCAGCTTAATATATATAGGCCTGTATTTTTGTTTATGGAATAGATTTATCATCAGATTAGGCCAATAAAGCAATGATTTAGGAAAAAAAAACACACACACACAAACGCTCGATCAAAGGCCCGGCCCGAGTATAGTGTTGGGAAATATCGGCCCGGCCGGGTCGGGTCGGGCTCGGCCAGAGAATCTAAACTCTAATGTGGTGGGAGAGGTTAGCAATCGAGAGCAGGCAGATGTATAGGCACCAAGGGTCCTCATGCCGGTAGCCGTCCACAGCTAGCTGCACACGAGTACAGCAACAGTGTTTCGGCGTGTTATTTGTAGCGCAAGGTATGTCCAAACTGTTGTTGTATGAGATTACTTCGGTTCAGTGCACTAAGGGGGATTTTATTGTCTTTTTCATGGGCTAAAGTGTTGCCAAGTGATTTGTTTGTGTGTGTGCGCTTTCGAAACGTGAATGGAATGCCTAGACTGATGAGCACGAAGGAGACCACTTTTATTCTAGCTGTGTAGCGTAAGCTTATCCCTGCTCGTTTATTGCTTTGGATGTAATGGGGTTCTGTTGTGTTCGCCAGCATTCAGCGATTCTGGTGAATTTGTGAAGCCGCGGAACGCTGTCTACTCACCCAACTGCTAGACTGCAAGAAGGTAGGCCTATGTTACGACAATACTGTGTTTGGTAAAGAAAGCAAAAGGTGTAACAAAGTTATGTGTTCCATGGTCCTTGCTGAAAGAAGTAGCGGTAGGCCTACTTTTCTTTTAGTAATTCTACCAGCTCACGTCTGGCTAGAACATACATTTTATGAGTCTTGTTTTCGGCGTATGTTTAGTAGGTAGGCTGATGTACATATTGACTAACTGAATCCTAGATGCATCATGCACAGAGCACTCAACTGAGTTTCTCGTTTCTTTTTTTAGAGGCTACGCCTACAGCCAATCGATTGTCGACTGCTGTTTTCTTGAATGTGTTTGTGTGTATGAATGTGCAGGTGCTGCGTTTTAGACACTAAGTTTTGTTTATTTCTTGTCTTTTCCTACTAGTCGGTGTGCTGTGATTTGTTTTTGTGAGCTGCAAAAATGTGATGCACTATATGGCAATAGGCCTGTAAATTATGTAATGTAGGCTGTGTTAATATATGCCTCACACACATGGGCTACATGTCGAATATTAAAAATATAGCAAAATTGGCCGTCTTTTAAAATATATATTTTTCCAGATACAAATATATTACATATATATGCCTGTTGCATATATGTTAATATATAAGTTATGTATTTGTGTATTATGGATACCAATATATTACAAATATATGCCTATAGCATGGGAACATACAATTAGGTATGCATTTGCACTCATAGGGAATCAAATATATTGCAAAATATATGTATGTTCTTATTTATGTATAGAGATGCACCGATAGATCGGCTGGTGACCGGAATCGGCCGGTCAGTCTGAGACATGCCGATTTTATGCCGGTCAAATACACTCGTGCTCCGCAATTGTAACAACACCCAGCTGAGTTTGCAAAGTTTGAAGAAGCTAGCAACCAGGCCAACACTCAGGGCTGGATGTAGGGCTACAAAGAAAGCCCTAATAGGCTACTGAGTTTTTCTATGCAGCAAACGCTGTGCTTTGCCATTGGCCTACTGCGTGGAATTGACTAAGCTGTCACTTCATTAGGCTACGTAAACATCGCTCATCACCGCCCGTCACTGCCGCTAATTGCGTGCCCACAGCTGAACCACAAGCGCTGCTGAACGGAGATAACCGATTGCGACATTAAAAATAATCAAAGTTTAGCGATCACAGGCTACATAATAAGATGTCAACAAGAAGCGACATACAGTAGCCCTAGTAGTTCTACTCCACTTAAAAAAAAAATACTCGAACTATTTATTGCACGTAGACTAGGGCTATGCCTTAAAATACCCTAGTCTAGCAGATTGAGAAGTGGATGTCGTGAAAGTGAACAAACGATAGCCTATTAGAAAGGCAAACAAACGTTAAAGTTGCTTTTGACATAGTAGCCTACAATGAAGAAAACTGATGCTCTGAATACTGAATCAGCCGTCTCTGAAAGTTTCTATAGCCTAATTGATGCATCTAACTGCAAAACAGACGTGCACTGTTTTCATATGGTGGAGCACCTAATCGCTATTAGCACTTCTCCCCTGTGTTTGCGTGATAGCCTAGGCTACTACCACTTTTCCCTCGCCCTCCCATAAATTCATCAATGCATATGAAAATATGTTACATGGTAGCATGTTCAAATGTATCATGAAAATTGTTCTTATATCTTTAGTTGGATATTGGATGTGAGAAGAATAAAATGGGTGTTCCATAACTTAACTTAATCCATAATTTGATACTGCAGCTGAAGTTAGACTTGAAGAAGAATCTGTCTGCTCACAAGTTCCATTTTTTTTAACAGCCATTTCATTATTGATAAGTTGATTACATGTCTATATTAACATGTTCTCCGTATCACCGTATCCTTCTCTCTATACTCGCTGACATGGGAATCTCCGGTTCTGCTCTCTCCTGGTTTGAATCCTACCTCACAGGACGCTCGTTTAACGTATCATGGCTTGGTCAGCTATCCGCACCTCACCATCTCACCACAGGGGTCCCCCAGGGCTCAGTGCTGGGCCCCCTCCTCTTTGCTATCTACACCACCTCCTTGGGACAGATTATCCGTTCGCACGGCTTCTCATACCACTGCTATGCAGACGACACACAGCTCTATCTGTCCTTTCCACCTGACGACCCCCTGGTTTCAGCACGGATCTCGGATTGCCTTTCAGACATAGCTACATGGATGAAGGCACACCACCTCCAGCTGAACCTCTCAAAGACTGAACTGCTGGTCATCCCAGCTAAACCTACCATACACCACGACATCAACATCAAATTTGTCTGTTGTTGATGACTGTCTGTTTTACCGACCAGGACTGCAAGAAATCTAGGAGTTGTTCTTGACAACCAACTAAACTTCTCAGATCATGTTGCCTCAGTCGCCCGGTCATGCCGTTTCACACTCTACAACATACGGAAAATCAGGACTTACTTGACTCAAGATGCTACCCAACTTCTGGTTCAGGCAATAGTCATCTCACGACTCGACTACTGCAATGCCCTCCTGACAGGTCTCCCAGCCTGCGCAGTGAAACCACTTCAGATGATCCAGAACGCGGCGGCGCGCCTGGTCTACAACCAACCCAAAAGGGCACATGTTACCCCGCTGCTCATCCAGCTACACTGGCTACCTATGGCGGCCCGCATCAAATTCAAGTCTCTAACGCTTGCCTACAAAGTAGTCTCCGGTTCTGCTCCCACCTACTTGAATGCCCTCTTACAGACTTACACTACCTCCAGACCGCTGCGCTCCTCTGACGAACGACGTCTAGCTCTACCACTGGTACGCTCAAGCCAATCCAAACTTTTCTCATCTGTTGTTCCTCGTTGGTGGAACACACTGCCAGTTCCTACAAGGGCAGGGACATCCTTTTCCACTTTCAAAAAACTCCTGAAGACCCAGCTCTTTAGAGAACATCTACTCTCATAGCAACACTTACAACAAGTCTTACTGATCCTAGCACTCACCAGCCGTTTTAAACTGACAAGTAACTGTTAAAAACAGCACTCACCGACGCACTTATTCTTACTGTACTCTAATGTTCTTTTAAACTGTCCTAAAATTGTGAGAATTGTTCTAAAACTTACTGTTTACCATGTTGTTAGTCGCTTTGGTTAAAAAGCGTCAGCCAAATGTAATGTAATGTAATGTAATGTAATGTAATGTTCTATCAAAGGAAAGATAGAAAATAACTATTTGTGTGTGTGCTATAAAATGGTTAGAAGAAATGAAATTGGAATCTGCTAAAATCGGTATCGGTAACTCTATGAAAAATCGGTATCGGGCCAGAAAATGGTGCATCTCTATTTATGTAGTATAGAAATATGTCACAATAGATGTATATTTCAGAAATATAACATAGTTGATGTTCTAAAGAAAACACACAAAACATTTGTTTAACCTTTTATTAAAGTTTATAATTTTTGACCTGTGTGAAGCTGGCCCCCCATGTTATTCAAAAGTAATAAAGTAATTAAACTTTACATTTTCTGGCCAGTGACTTCACTCAGCCCCCCATACATGTCCAAATTTCCCCAAAATAGTTTCAAACGTTTGTGCTGATTTGTGCCGTCAAAAGAAACATTTGTGCTACTATGATAAATATGGTTTATTTATTACTCGTGTGACATCACTAGCCCACTATCAATGTCCAAAACTCACAGAAAAAAATCTCAATCGTTTGTGCTGATTTGTGCCGTTAAAAAGAACATATGCATAGCTATGCTTTTTAAGTTATCACACTTTTTGCAGGTGTGATGTCATTCAGCCCCTCATCAGTGTCCAACCCTACCTACCCCCATCACCATCTGTTCACATCCCCACCCCCATCTGCAATCTCCTACCCCCAATCAGTTCACACCTCCACCCCACCCCCATCTGCAATCTCCTACCCCCATCACCAATCAGTTCACACCTCCACCCCACCCCCATCTGCAGTCTCCTACCCCCAATCAGTTCACACCTCCACCCCACCCCATCTGCAGTCTCCTACCCCCATCACCAATCAGTTCACACCTCCACCCCACTCCCATATACACTCCTTTGTGTTCTGTGTGCAGGTTAATCCATAGACATGCCCACCTGAGTATCATCATAATTGTCTAACCAATAATGATTTGTCATCATTTGTAATGCAAATACTGTATTCTTGCAGCTGATTGGGTAAAATGGACTCCAGGATGCCAACAGGTCAGATAAAGGTCTTCTAGCAGAGAGTGGTGGTCACAGGTATGCTGTGGAAGTACAGAGTGTAGGTGTATGTCATCACAAGAACAACTATACAGTTCTTTGGTTAGATACATACTGTACATTTTGTTGTCTTTAAACTGAAGGGAAGTTGGAGAGAACCACTAATACCAAGAAAGAAGGATATCAAAGAAGAGGAGTTTGATTATTTCCTCCATAAGCATATTTTGACCAGTAAATTGGAAGATAAGACTATATTGTAAAATAACTGTAAGACTGAGACACAAATTTCATCTACCTACAGAGAAATGGATTTCACACCAGTGGAAATTATAGAGGAAAACGATTCTGATTCTGGAGAATATGACCAGGATGTCTCCTCAACTACAAGTAAGAAGCTTAAATGTTTGTATTAGGGAAACCTGGAGGGGTTCTTAGTTATTAACATTGTTAGATTAGATTTTGTGGGAATACTTAAATCATTACACAATATTAGCTGTCTGTTACACTTGTTGTCTCCTGCATCTGACTTCATGTATCAGTGCCTCCTGTTAGCAACATTGTAGATAGATAGATACTTTATTGATCCTCAAGGGGAAATTCAAGATTTAATGTATTTAAAATGCAATATAAATAGACACAATTATCAAGAAAACAAGCACATTTGCCTCTAAGTGTGTTAAGCAAATTTGTTTTGGTGAGATGTCTTAAAATTAAGTCAAACTCTTATTAGTTTCAAATGATTTCAAAAAGCTCTTGGTATGTAGCCTAGAAATCTAGACGCACCCTAGCGGCAGCAAATTGATTTGCTCAGCCTGTACGTCTAGTATCAAACCATAGGGATTTCTATTGGCTGACGCCGTGGACCTCATCCAATCACAGCGCTCTATTTTGTTAGAGAGTCTTAAGGCGGGCTTAACAGGGTAACGACAGTCCTGCGACGGTGAACAACAAGGACTTGCTCACAACTTTCTTTGAAAGTTGAGCAACACAATGCACTTAAGTCATTCCTTTCGAAGAAGGATGTATTTGCTGTTTTGCCGACCGGATATGGATATGGTCGTAGCGCTGGCCTATTGCATGCCTAGGCAGTTTGAAAGACAATTCTCTGCCCGCCCCTTGGATTAAGCGAGATGAATGGTTCGATGCCAGACTATACATTTCAATGATATAGGATGGCCCACCAGGCTACTTGGTATGTTTATTTTATATTAAAAACAATACCAACTTGATGTTTGTATCAGTATAAGATTAATAACAATTGGGTTTCACAAGCAAGTATTTATGCTCCAACATACAATTTATACCCCAACATTTGCGCTGTAGTCAAATTCAAAACTGACCCAGCAGGGCTATTCTCAACGCACAGCGGAGTAGATAAATCCTTAATCTGACCTATTTCCTCAAAACTGTAATTTCTCTATCTCTATCTCAAACAGTCTGCCGTTGTTTTCAGTTTGTCTGATGTCACACTCTGTCCCTTCAATGTCAGTGTGCACTCTAAATAAAAAAACAATAATTCCACCAACATGAATTTACGAACAGTTTGAAAGTGCCAGCTCAGAGTGACTGTTTCCAAACACACATCTGAAACAAGCAGAAAAAATGTTGGAGCTGTTTTTGATGTGCCTGTGTCCAATGTGACAGAAATCAGAAGGAAAACGATAAACAAACTACTTAGCTACTTGTTTTTCAATAGGCCTACATTAATTTGTGTTAATTAACATGTAAAATGTGTCATCATATCTGCTGCTTACCCTACCAGCCACTGAAAATGTCTGACCCAGCTCAATTTCTTGGTTTGAAAATCTGGCCCAACTTAATTTTTAATTGCCTTGCCCTACAGAGCCCGTGTCTCTGGCCCAGATGAAAAGGGTATCAGTGGTGCTGGTGGACTGTTGTAGACCACAAGGACAGCGAGGGACGGACCTGCAGATGCTGACCAATGGAGATGCAGAACAGCCCGAGACCAGTAAGGAACTAGAAGCACACGCACGCACGCACACACACGCACACATTAGGGCCGCAAGTAGCGATTACCTGTATACTTTCATAGTTGATTACTCTGTTGATCTGTGGGATTATTGTTGATTAGCTGTTTGACTGACAAAATTAGGTCTTGAAAATTAGTTTTGTGTTGGTGTGTGGAACATGGCTGCTTATCGCCTGTGAGAATAGGTTACTACAGACTGTCACGTTTAACCAGCTTGCCATATCAACTCATTTTTGGCGACAAGACACCAACGCAAAACGATCTCTCTTATTTTCTAAGATCAATGTTGACTGGTATGGTTGGGACATATGATCAGTTTTGATCATGTGATCAGCGTGCCTCCAATCTCTTCAGACTGCCGTATAAGTTACTGGCTACAGCCTACACACAGGACAGTCACATCCTTCAATATGGCCAGGACTTATTTTCCAATACTGACTGGTGGACAATGCATGACCCCTCTTATTATATGCTTTGGCTACTTGCCAAAACAAGAAAAAATAATCTTAACACAATGTGCCTCAAAGAGAAAATGACCATGATTTCTCTCCTGCAAGTTTGATTCTTAAAAGTTTGTATTAGAAAATCATGGGTGTGATGAGTTCTTTATATTCTTTATCTCATATTTTATGAACATATTTAAATCATAGGATGTATTTTGTCATCTTTAACATGGTCCTCTGCTCTTGACTTCATGTATCTGTGCCTATGTTGACATTCTCATAGCTAGACACTTTTACTCTTAATCCTTAAGTGGAGAAAGATAACATTTTCATTTCTGTAGGACGAGGAAGAGATGATGTGTTTTAATCATTTTCTTATATTACAGTTGTTGAAAGGATCGCAAATACGAAGAGTTTCAAGAGGGGGTCAGATCTCAACCCACATCGGACAACCCATACTGGACAGAAGCCATATCACTGTTCAGATTGTGGAAAGACTTTTGCTCAGGCATTGTGTCTAAAGGTACACCAGAGGATCCATACTGGAGAAAAGCCATATCATTGTTCAGAGTGTGAAAAAACTTTCAGAACAAGCGCAGCTCTTACTGACCATCAGAGAAGAACACATACTGGAGTAAAGCCATATCAGTGTTCAGATTGTGGAAAGTCTTTTATTCAGGCAAGTGAACTCCAGACTCACCAGAGGATCCATACTGGGGAAAAGCCATATCTGTGCACTACATGTGGTAAGTCCTTCAGCCAACGCAGTAATCTCAAGACTCACCAGAGGATGCATACTGGGGAACAGCCATATAACTGTTCAGATTGTGGAAAGACTTTTACTCAGTCGTCTAATCTCAAGACTCACCAGAAAATCCATACTGGGGAAAAGTCCTATCAGTGTGCTACATGTGGGAAGAGTTTCAGAACCAGCAGTGAGCTCACTGGCCATCAGAAAACCCATACTGGAGAAAAGCCATATCTGTGCACTACATGTGGTACATCCTTCAGGCAAAGCAGTCACCTCAAGACTCACCAGAAAATCCATACTGGGGAAAAGTCCTATCGGTGTGCCTCATGTGGGAAGAGTTTCAGAACCAACAGGGACCTCACTGTCCATCAGAGGATCCATACTGGGGAAAAGCCATATCTGTGCACTACATGTGGTAAGTCATTCAGTCAAAGCAGCTCTCTCAAGACGCACCAGAAGTTCCATACTGGAGAAAATTCATATGAGTGTGCTACATGTGGGAAGAGTTTCAGAACCAGCGGTGCGCTCACTACCCATCAAAAAACACATACTGGACAAAAGCCATATCACTGTTCAGATTGTGGAAAAAGTTTCACTCAGGTAGTTCATCTCAAGAAACACCAGAGAACACATACTGGAGAAAAGCCATATCTGTGCACTACATGTGGGAAGTCCTTCAGCGCAAGCAATTATCTCAAGATACACCAGATGATGCATACTGGAGAAAAGCCATATCACTGTTCAGATTGTGGAAAGACTTTTACTCAGGCAGCTCATCTCAAGAAACACCAGAAAATCCATACTGGGGAAAAGTCATATCTGTGCACTACATGTGGGAAGAGTTTCAGAACCAACAGCAACCTCACTGCCCATCAAAGAACACATACTGGAGAAAAGCCATATCTGTGCACTACATGTGGTAAGTCCTACAGTGAAAGCAGTTATCTCAAGAAACACCAGAGGATCCATACTGGAGAAAAGCCATATCACTGTTCAGATTGTGGAAAGACTTTTACTCAGTTAGTTTATCTAAATGCACACCTGAAGATCCATACTGGGGAAAAGCCATATCCGTGTTCAGAGTGTGGAAAGACTTTTGCCCTGCCATTTTGTCTCAAGGTACATCAGAGAACACATACTGGGGAAAAGCCATATCTGTGCACTACATGTGGTAAGTCCTTCAGTGTAAGCAGTTCTCTCAAGACACACCAGAGGATGCATACTGGAGAAAAGCCATATCACTGTTCAGATTGTGAAAAGACTTTTACTCAGGCAGTTCATCTCAAGACACACCAGAGGATCCATACTCGGTAGTCCTTCGGTAGAAAATCTTTTATTGTTAAATGTCATTAAATGATTTCTAATTTCCAGGTACATCAGAGGATCCATTTAGAGCAGGGGTTCTCAAACTTTTGTGGGCCGGGGACCCCTCATGGAGTGGAAAATTCTCCAAGGACCCCTCATAATCGCAACACATAAAACTTAAGTTAATCATGTAGTTGTATAGTCTTTTTTCTTTTAGATGCTTATGTTATATGTATTTTAAAATCATAGAGTGCTAATACCACAATAGTCATGTTAGCAAACTTTGACAGTATGTAGGATTTTTTTTTTAAGGATTGTTGTTTCTTTGTCAAATGTAGGCCTATTGTGTTGAACACATAGTGTTTGCTTCACATAACTTCATTTTATTCGTGGTTAATTAATAGTAAAGTGTTTTGATGTATTGATGTAACGTATCAGCAGATCAATGGGCAAATACTGATACTGTAGCATTTTTCGCCATATAAGACAATTTCATATTTTGTAGCAAACTTTGTCAGGTACCCCCTGACAATGTGCTGCGGACCCCTGGGGGTCCCCGGATCCCACTTTGAGAATGAATGCTTTAGAGGAGAGACCATATTTGGGTTCTCAGTTTGGAATTATTTGACAATAATGCCCTTCTGTGCTTTTATTAGCTATTACTGTTTACTTTTGTTTATGTAAAGCACATTGAATGACCTCTGTGTATGAAATGTGCTGAATAAACTTGACTGCTTGAAAGTCTTCTGTTATTAAATGGCATTAAATTATGTAATTTAAAGGTACATCAGATGATCCATTTAGATGAGACCATGTCTGTGTTCTCAGTTTGGAAAGGTATTTACTCAGGTGTCATCTCTGAAGAGACACCAGTGGTTCAGTCTCATGCTGTCTCTGAGGTGTCTGCACCTGCATGTTAACATGTTTGATGGTCAGTTCCTATGTTCTGTATAGTCACACAGCCCACTGCTCTGCAGGTCTGATTCATGCTCATTATCTATCATTATACAACAATTGGGTTCTATGGAACTATTTATTTGTTTTGTTTGATTGGCCGAGACGATTCATGCTCATTATCGATCATACATCAAAAGTGTAGAGCTATTTAGGGAAGACATTTTCAAACATGTGGGAAGTCTAAACTAAATAAGTATGAATAGTGCGTTAACACAAACACATTGCATGAAAAATCTTTGGGGAAGTATGGGAAAATGATCAACCCTCAGTTCACACCTCTAGCCACCCTCTCCTGCCCCATCACCTCTCAGTTCACACCTCCACCCACCCTCTCCTGCCCTCACACCATCAGAATTAGAGTAAGTGTGGACACATTCAAACATGAACAAGTATAAATACTTCATACACACATGGGCAGCATGACAAGCTTTGAGGAAGATTGGAAACATTCTCCAGGTCACTGTGGGCCAATCCTAAAGTGAGCCCTGAGGACTAAGGACTAAAGACTGACAGACCTAATTGATCTCGAGTGCTAAATGAGTGAATCTGTGAGAATTGGGACAGCACTTCACGGAAAGGGTTTGGTAAGTGTGTTCTCAAACCCTCACACACTTTGAAATGTGACATTGGGACAGCCCTCAATCCAAGTGAAGGCAAGTTTATTTATATAGCGCATTTTATACACAGAGGTCATTCAATGTGCTTTACATAAACAAAAGCAAACAGGAATAGCTAATAAAAGCATAAAGGGGCAATAGTGAAATAATGGTTTAAAGTTTAAAGGTAAAGATCATAATATTAAAAAATAGAAATAAATGAATGATAAAAAAAACCTCATTATGTTACCGTCGAAGTGTGGTGCTATTTTGAGCCTTGTTAGTGGTATAGAAATATTGATTTCTTTTTACTTGAGTCTTTGCCCTTAATACTAGCATTATAAGCTAATTAGCGGTTTGCAATAAAACTGGTCACATTCGATTAGCATGAAAACATCCTAGAGAACGGTCGAACTCGTGTTGTTAACCCCTAGGTTCATTTTGTGCCGGAATTGTCCTTTAAAGCGATGCTCCACCATTTGGGGAAACTCATTTTCCACCTCCCCTCGAGTTAAACAATTGACTTTTACCTTTCCCCAGTTCATCCAGCCGTACTGAGTCTGACAGTAGCACTTTTAGCTCCAGCTCATTGAATCAGATTAGACCGTTAGCATCTCTGCTATAAGCTAACGGTCTAATCTGATTCAATGAGTTGGAGCTAGAAGTGTTAATGTCAGACTCAGAGAAGGGCTGGATGAACTGGGGAAAGGTAAAACTCAATTGTTTAACTCGAGGGGAGATGGAAAATGAGTGTATTTCCCCAAATGGTGGAATTTCCCTTTAAGTAACAGGGACATCCCCTGAAGCTTTTTGTTTTTTTAACTTATGTGGGCCTGGTAACTATATTAGCCTACAATTGTATTTTCTGTATAATATTTCTTGCCCCCCCCCTTGATTCAGTGAATGTACGGTGTCATGGTTTTTGATTTAGGTAGGCTCTCTTACATGATGGGCTTAAGGATCAATAAAATACATTTCAACACAACATGGATGCCTTATGTTGTTTTCTATCTCTCTCTCAAAGACACTGTTTTCTCACATTAAACCTGCTGACATGCCACATGTCTAATGCAATGACAGATGGCATAGGGAGTTTCACCTGAGTTCATGTATTCACATATCACATTCACACATAGCCCGAGAAATACAAGTGCACACGCACATAGATCAAGATAGCCTAAGAGATACAGTAGCTCAAATTCCAAGTGCACACACACAAGGAATCAGAGATAGCTGAAATTCCAAGTGCAAACACACACACTGAGAGAGCCGATAGCCTGGGAAATTGGCAAGATCTTAAGTTGCGAGTTCACACACAGACACAACATTACTTGCCAATTATGGTGAGATACAAAAGTGTCTGCAGCCAAACCCCCATAATAAAAGTATTATTGCCACAAAATATCACACGTATTATACGAATGATGAAAATAGTATTGCCACATAATATCACACGTATTATAAGAATTATGAAAGTAGTATTGCCACATAATATCACCCATATTACAGCGGGGAAAATAATTGAACACGACAACATTTTTTTTCAGAAAGTATACTTCCAGTGAGGCTGTTCACATGAAATTTTCTCCAGACATTAGTATTAACATAGGTAATCCACACATATTAAAATATAAAAACATTAATGTCCATAAGAGTTATGAGTAAAAATGTGGAATGGCACAGGGTTGAACACGCTAAGAAAAAGCAGTACACAAAAGCAGTACACATCACTGCATCGTCAATCAGCCATGTACAAGATTCAGACTTAGGGATGTAACGATTACCGGTATAATGGTAAACCGTGATAAAAATGTTGACAGTAATAATTACTGTTTTCATTTCAAACATCATGATTATCACTGTTAATTACCACGGTGTGGAAACCGTGTGTTTAATCTATCCCAGCTTCATCCGAGCCTGCTTTTGACATACAGTACACTACGATTCGGATTAGGCTACACCTGATTTTAAAAGGCGGAACTTTTTCACCGCAAAATGTGCACTGTATCATGTAGCCACTCTGCGTCTTTTTATGTTCGCGTCCACATTAAATCCATTCCACTCATGTTATCGGGAGAATACAGCCTAAAGTTTTATTTTGAACGCTTACTTTGGTCTCACTCATTGCATCCAAATAACAGAAATAGCAAACTCCAAGTTATGGTAGGGTAAGTTAAGCTATAAGCACATAGCCAATTGAACATGAAGAAAAAGTGAACGGGACACTTTTTGAAACTATTTCAGCTTGTGTAGGCCTATCAGTGCTTTCTGAACATATTGAACACACTTTTAGAAATACCGTGATAATACCGAAAACCGTGATCATTTTGGTCACTATAACCGTGAGGTTAAATTTTCATACCGTTACATCCCTAGTCATACTACACACCATATTTGGAGGAGAAATGGCACTGTGCATCACCCTAAAATACCACCAACAGTGAGGTTTGGTGGAGACATCACGGTGCGGGGGTGTTTTTCATCTCATGGTACTGGCAGACTTCATACAGTTGAAGGAATGAAGAATAGAGGCATTTGAGCCATTAATCTTGCCATCCACCAGGATAATGAGGATGAGATGTGGGTGGACCTTCCAGCAGGACGATGATCCAAAGCACACAGCAAAGGAAACTCAATTGGCTTCAGAAAAAGGAAATCAAGGCCCTGACTTAAATCCAGTTGAACAGATTTGGAAGTTAACTAAAGATCAGGATTTACAAGAGTGACCCATGGAATCTTAAATATTAAAATATTATCTATTTAAAAGAATGGGCCAAAATCACACCTGAATACTGTGACTGATTAGTTTCGTCATACAGGAATTGCCTTGAAGCTCTCATTACAAAAAAAGGCTTTTCCACAAAGTATTTAAGAAATTTCAGTAGGCGTGTTCAATACTTTTTCCCTGTGCCATTCCACATTTTTACTCATAACTGTACTTATGGACATTAAATGCAAATATCCTCGCTGGAAGTATAGTCCGGCAGCCAAATGCCATAATTTAGGTGAACCTGGTTTTGTTGGTTAACGTTTTTTTTTTGCTGTTTCTTGCTGTCAAGGGGTAACTCAATAAGATTAGAGAGGGTGCCCGGTGATATCCCTTGGGCAATTCTCGATATTAAAGGAGAATTCCGGTGTGATATTGACCTAAAGTGTATTGAAACATGATACCGAGTGTGAACGTATGTCTCATAGCCCATCTCGACTTGTCCCCTGCACTCCAAAATCTGGCGCTAGTTAGCCGATGCTACCAACAACTTTTTCAGTAGTGGTGCTTCGGCATCGGGCTAGCCATGCAAATAAATCACTGTTTTACACCCATTTACGAGGCTCAATGTATCTCCACGCTTCATTGGTAGACTTCCTAGGGCCCTGACATTTAAAACGAGACATTGAGAACTTTGAAAAAGCACTGGTAGTTTACTTACAAGACGATTTATACAGACAGTATCTTCACGAAGTTTAACGTTTGCAGCCATCTTGAATTTAGTCACGATAAGTCGAGCAATGAGTAAGAATGAACAGGTATGATAAGGGATCAGATTCTAAAAATAATTCAGTGGAAATGCATGGATTCCAGTTTCTTCCAGTAGCAGCAACTGGAATCCATGCATTTCCACTGAATTATTTTTGGAATCTGATCCCTTATCATAGCTGTTCATTCTTACTCGTTGCTCGACTTATCGTGACTAAATTCAAGATGGCTGCAAACGCTAAACTTCGTGAAGATACTGTCTGTATAAATCGTCTTGTAAGTAAACTACCAGTGCTTTTTCAAAGTTCTCAATGTCTCGTTTTAAATGTCAGGGCCCTCAGAAGTCTACCAATGAAGTGTGGAGATACATTGAGCCTCGTAAATGGGTGTAAAACAGTGATTTATTTGCATGGCTAGCCCGATGCCGAAGCACCACTATTGAAAAAGATGTTGGTAGCATCGGCTAACTAGCGCCAGATTTTGGAATGCAGGGGACAAGCCGAGATGGGTTATGAGACATACGTTCACACTCGGTATCATGTTTCGATACACTTTAGGTCAATATCACACCAGAATTCTCCTTTAAGCCTTTCTTGTCCAATGTGTTGAATATTAAACTTGTAATACAAATTTCCTGCGTAAAATACTTTTCATCTAATATGTAAACACAATGAAAAAGTAATTTTGAACACGGCTTCATCTAATGTTCAGATTTTTTCTTTTTAAACTTTATGCAAATCAGCACATATTTAATTAGATTGTGCCTAATTTGCATATTCAAACATTAAATTTCAGATAACTTGTAATACATTTTTTTTCCATATTAATGTAAATAATCAACTGGGAAAGTTTCATAGTGATATCTGCTAGTTATTTTTTTTTACCCTATTCACCTGTAGTTTCTTACCTCAATTCATTGAACAAGAAAGGGTTAATATACAAAATTGCCCAAGGTATATCACTGGGCACCCTCCTAAATCTTAAAGAGATACCCCTGGTCTACAAGATTCTGCAAAAAAAAAAAAAAATTAACCGACAAACCTGACCCCATGGCTGCCGGATAGTATACTTACTGAAAATGTTGACGTGTTCAATACTTATTTTCCCCGATGTATATGAATTATTCAGACCCTTGCCTACTTTACGAACACACGCAGGTATTAGGTAGGCCTATGCATAATAACAATTCTTTGGACGCTTTCATACCTTTACAAAAACACAGGTTTTAGATAGGGCCTAATTATGCATTCCTGACACACTCACTGTACACCCTTGTTTGCCAGTGCAACGCCAGGTGTGAAATTGATTTGTGCAGTTGAGTTAAGAAGAAAAATAAGTATGTTTAGTCGTTGTGTGCAAGAGATCAAGAAATGGGCAATGTGTGAGTGAGAGAGAGAGAGAGAGAGAGAGAGAGAGAGAGAGAGAGAGAAAGAGAAGGTTTGAGATGTGAGAGCATTTATATGTTTGTGTGGGTGAGAGTGTATATATGTATCTGAATCTCTCCCCCTCCCTCCAGCATGAGATGAAACGCGCGCACGCACACACACACACAACGCCTGAACAACACGTAAATGGACCACCGCTAGTGAGACACAAAATAGCACCGATGTTACTGAGGTGACAAATCATACATAGCATGTCGTTATTCTGGGTTCTGCAGAGTAAGTGAACTCCGGGCCAAGTGATTTAACAGCAGGCGCGCAAGTCGGAGCGTGGGAACCACATCTTAAAGCGTCACCGCCGCGGGACCAACGTGTCTAGTATGAGAACGCCGCCAGCTCTGAGTTCTGTGGCGTTTTAGAAACTCTGCGTCGCGTTGTCAGTCAGCTGTCACGACTAGGAAATCTATTAAGAGAAGGTGTATCGCCAAATGACATATCAAAACGTATCGCACTTTATAGAATAGGCCTATTCAACATGTTGCACAATTATTAGCGAGAGGACACTTGAACGTGCTTGAGGAAAATATGAACCCAAATGTGTGTAATAAAGGTTACGTTCTGCAGCAGTGCATATGGTCTTTCGTCTAGTGTCGGGAGTCGGGACAGACTTATCCATGAACAAAACTAAGGGAGGGGGATGGGGAAAGTGTCTGGTCTATCCAATTGCGCTGCGCGCACACTCACAAAAAGACGTGCATGAAGACCATGGTCATGACTACTCTGAACAAGTTGTCTCTCTTCAACACAAGTAATACAACTATCATCGCCCCCTGGTGTAATGTAATATTAAACCAGTGTGCGGTGATAATCTTTACTTGTGAAGTCTGATATTCCTACGTTTCACCAACACCTGGGTTCCGAAAACGGACTGTGCACGGGGATTTTGCCTTAGTAGTAAAACTATTTAGTTGGGTGTCCCCGGAGGGAGATCCATTCACCTTGACACATTTCAATTCAAACCAGCAGTATCCTACAGAGTACGGACAGTGCACATCCGCGAGCAACAGTCGCATGTCAGACAAATAAAGAAACAAAACAAAACAAGAGTATCACACACGACAAACAGTGAAATGACAACAACTGGGTTATCGGCGTGATATGCAATTATGTGCTATTATGGTTGCAGCTAGTATCAAAACGGAGCCCAAAAATGGACAAGGGAGGGTGAGTAGACTGCTTAAAAATGCAGTGCTCTGCAAATGATGGGACAGTGAGTGTTGGATGATCCATGAAATCATCGACTTCGTTTATGGTACTAAAAGCAGGTACTGCAGATCTGCGTGCATGAGAAGTGGGTGTTGCTTGGCAAAACACTTGTTACATGCCCTCGAGCCAGAGGAGTATTCATGACAACCATCTTTAATGTGGTGCGCGCGTGAGAGAGGGAGGGCCAAATGGAGGAGGGACGGGGCGGGGCGCGGCGCAACGGCACGCGCATGGGGTACATATTACCTGGGCTCAGGTGTCTCCACCGCACCCCTACCTACGACGTTTGTAGGCTGGTACTACGGATAATTCTGTGTGCAGTGCAGCAGTCGCGGTCCTTCACCAGCCACGCTCTTCTGTAGGTACCGGAGTTTCTGTCAGTGAAGCATAAAGTTATGTCTCTAGTAGGTCAGAGGCGCTTCTCGGCGCAGTCGTTTAGCGGCTTCGGCAGTGGGAGTCGCCAGAGCTACTCCAGCATCGGCGGGGTGCACGGCGGCGGAGGCGGGGGGTATAATTATGGCGGGGGCCCAGTCCGGAGTAGTATCGGGACTGTTGTCTCCCACGGGGTGAACGGGTATAGTCTGGTAGGCGGCGGTGGAGGGGGAGGAGGGTTCGGGATGGTCGGTGGTAGTGGTGGTAGTGGAGGAGGGTTCGGAATGGTCGGTGGTCGTAGTGGAGGAGGGTTCGGGATAGTCAGTGGTAGTGGAGGAGGGTTCGGGATAGTCGGTGGTGGTGGTGGTGGAGGAGGAGGGTACGGGATGCTCGGTGGTGGTAGTAGTGGAGGAGGCGGAGGAGGAGGAGGAGGAGAAGGGTACGGGATGCTCGGTGGTGGTAGTAGTGAAGGAGGAGGAGGAGGGTACGGGATGCTCGGTGGTGGTAGTAGTGGAGGAGGAGGAGGAGGAGGAGGAGGAGGGTACGGGATGCTCGGTGGTGGTAGTAGTGGAGGAGGAGGAGGAGGAGGAGGAGGGTACGGGATGCTCGGTGGTGGTAGTAGTGGAGGAGGAGGAGGAGGAGGGTACGGGATGCTCGGTGGTGGTAGTAGTGGGGGAGGAGGAGGAGGAGGAGGGTACGGGATGCTCGGTAGTACCATGGGTAGCGGCGCTGGTGGCTCCGGTATGGGCGGCGGTGGGGGCTTGGGTCGAGAGGGGTCGGTCGTCGCAGCGGCCGGAAAGGGGAAGAAAAACATGCAGATGCTCAACGATCGGCTGGCGACTTATCTGGAGAGAGTGCGGACACTGGAGAAGACCAACCAGGAGTTGGAGGAGAAGGTGCGCGCCTTCACCTCCACCAGGCAGTTTGTGACGCACGACATGCATGCCTACGACAGCCAGCTGATTCCCCTGCGCGAGAAGGTGTGTAACTTATATGCGTGTACACTACACACACACACACACACACACACACACACGCAGAAAAGCCAGTTTTCACATTTCTTAAAATATCTGCAATATCTAACACAGACGTTGTCCTTAGGCCACCTAGGCATAAGGTTTGTTCTTAAAACTGTAACGAGTTTGTTCAGATCAATAGTCTTTGTGGGCCCTTTAACTGAAACGTTTAAACAATAAGGGCGAATTGAAACGACAATGTCTCACCCGGCTCTCTGTCTCCCTCTGCTCACTCCGTAGCTGATGATGATGTTTCTGGAGAATTCGCGAGTTGTTCTTTCAATCGACAACGTCAAGCTGGCCATAGAAGACTTCAAAACCAAGTAAGATTGACCACAATTTACTAATCGACAGCAGGCGTGCATGGGTTCTATAGGCTACCCATAACCAACTCAAGATGCGAACTGTAGTAGGCTATTGTAATCCTGCACTGTAGGCGACATAGGCTATGTGCAGTGCATAGCCTATATCTTATATAAAATTCAGATATTCTTTCTATACGTGTTATATGGTTGCTGATATTGAAGTTACACATATGTGTTGCTTTTACTGTAATTGTTAGGCCTACTCAATGTTATTGTAATATTTAATAGACCTACTTGTAAATATGTTGAACATCGTGAAATATTTAATATACATGCACCTACACGCCTGCATGTGAACGAGTTGTGATGTGCGTGATTTGCGTCAGGTACGAGACCGAGGTGTCCCTGCGCCAGACCATTGAGGCGGACGTCGCCAGCTTGAAAGGGCTTAAACGCGAGTACGACGCGGCCAACTCCGGCCTGGTTTATGAACAGCAGGCTCTGGAGAAGGAAAGGAGCTCCCTACAGAAATCACACCAAGAGGTACATTAAATACAACTATGGGCTGTATTTTGGGCTCCAGCGCATGGCGTAAAGCTCGTTATTCACCCGCGCAAAGCTTAATTCGGTATTTTGCACGTTTATTTTTTAAACATTGCGACCAGGGGTGTGGCAATTAACAACCTAGGGAGGGCGCGTTGTCTAAAAATCGCTATCATACACCACCTAAACCTGGTCAGAAGTCAATGGCGAGTTGTTCATATGCTATTTCAAGAGCGCATGTCAACAGTCATATTGGCAGGTGCACGCACCATCCTTCTATCATTCATGAAAGCACACCAGCGCACGTCCATGCAAAGCATAAAAAATTGCATTATTACAATGGGAAACATAACTAGATGTACCGCAGAGCG
>NC_055965.1:21586958-21594458 GCF_018492685.1 Alosa sapidissima | reverse complement strand
CCATGCAGCAGGGCAAGGACTACCAGGTGCTGCTGGACATCAAGGTGCAGCTGGAGCAGGAGATCGCCACCTACAGGGCGCTGCTGGAAGGCACCGCCGACCTCAGCAGCATGGCGGCCCTGAAGAGCTCCGCCCACTCCAGGTCGTCCACGCTGTCGTCGTCGTCGTCGTCAACGAGCGCAGGGATGGGAGGCGGGAGGTCCGCCACCGGGTACGGAACATCTTCGTCATCCACTTCTACGAAGGTCATCCGGACAGTGGTGTCGTCGTCGTCTGGTGGTGATGGCGCCACCAGCGTCAATGTCGGGGGCTCGGCAGCCGCGGGGAAGTCAGTCACAACGGTCTCCTCTTCCTCTGTGGATGGCGGAGCAGGCCTGGCGGCTTCGGTGACGTCCGGCGGGTCCCAGGTGTCCACGGGCTCGGCAGGGGCCAGCGGAGGAGGGGTCAAAATCACCAGAACAGTGACCACCACAGAAGGCGGTGAAGGAGGAGTGTCGGGGAGCGGAACATCCACAACAGTGATCCGGCGGTCCACCATCTCTGAGGTCTCCGGCGGCGGCGTCGGCGGCGTCGGGGGCTCCGGCTCTGTTGTGATGTCTGGAGGCTCGGGCGTAGCTGGCATGATGATGTCATCAGGAGGCGTTGTGTCCGGAGGAGAGACTGTGGTCGTCAAGTCCAGCCACACAGAGATCTCTTCTGGCTTGAGCGGTGGTGCAGCGGTATCTGGTGGCTCCCTTAGCTTGGGTGGTGGCTCAGCGTCATCAGGAAGTGCAGGAGGTGGGGCAGTGATGACGTCATCAGGGGGCTCCATATCAGGAGGCACGATGTCATCAGAAAGCATCAGCATGTCATCAGGTGGCTCTATGGTGTCAGGGGGTGGGGCCATGATGTCAGGAGGTGGGGCCGTGATGTCAGGAGGTGGGGCCATGATGTCAGGGGGTGGCATGTCAGGTGGGTCAATGTCATCAGAAAGTGTGAGCATTTCTTCAGGTGGCTCTATGGTGTCAGGAGGTGGATCTATGATGTCAGGAGGTGGCTCTATGATGTCAGGAGGTGGGGCCATGATGTCAGGGGGTGGCATATCAGGAGGGTCGATGTCATCTGAAAGCATCAGTATGTCATCAGGTGGCTCCATGGTGTCAGGGGGTGGGGCAGGAATGATGTCAGGGGGTGGGGCCATGATGTCAGGGGGTGGCATATCAGGAGGCACGATGTCATCAGAAAGCATCAGCATGTCATCAGGTGGCTCTATGGTGTCAGGAGGTGGATCTATGATGTCAGGGGGTGGGGCCATGATGTCAGGAGGTGGGGCCATGATTTCAGGAGGTGGGGGCATGATGTCAGGGGGTGGCATGTCAGGTGGGTCGATGTCATCTGAAAGCATCAGTATGTCATCAGGTGGCTCCATGGTGTCAGGGGGTGGGGCAGGAATGATGTCAGGGGGTGGGGCCATGATGTCAGGGGGTGGCAAATCAGGAGGGTCGATGTCATCAGAAAGCATAAGCATGTCATCAGGTGGCTCTATGGTGTCAGGAGGTGGATCTATGATGTCAGGGGGTGGGGCCATGATGTCAGGAGGTGGGGCCATGATGTCAGGGGGTGGCATGTCAGGTGGGTCAATGTCATCAGAAAGTGTCAGCATTTCTTCAGGTGGCTCCATGGTGTCAGGAGGTGGAGCCATGATGTCAGGAGGTGGGGCCATGATGTCAGGAGGTGGGGCCATGATGTCAGGGGGTGGCATGTCAGGTGGGTCGATGTCATCTGAAAGCATCAGTATGTCATCAGGTGGCTCCATGGTGTCAGGGGGTGGGGCAGGAATGATGTCAGGGGGTGGGGCCATGATGTCAGGGGGTGGCAAATCAGGAGGGTCGATGTCATCAGAAAGCATAAGCATGTCATCAGGTGGCTCTATGGTGTCAGGAGGTGGATCTATGATGTCAGGGGGTGGGGCCATGATGTCAGGAGGTGGGGCCATGATGTCAGGGGGTGGCATGTCAGGTGGGTCAATGTCATCAGAAAGTGTCAGCATTTCTTCAGGTGGCTCCATGGTGTCAGGAGGTGGAGCCATGATGTCAGGAGGTGGGGCCATGATGTCAGGAGGTGGGGCCATGATGTCAGGGGGTGGCATGTCAGGTGGGTCGATGTCATCTGAAAGCATCAGTATGTCATCAGGTGGCTCCATGATGTCAGGAGGTGGAGCCATGATGTCAGGAGGTGGGGCCATGATGTCAGGAGGTGGGGCCATGATGTCAGGGGGTGGCATATCAGGAGGGTCGATGTCATCAGAAAGCATAAGCATGTCATCAGGTGGCTCTATGGTGTCAGGAGGTGGATCTATGATGTCAGGAGGTGGAGCCATGATGTCAGGAGGTGGAGCCATGATGTCAGGAGGCGGGGCAGGAATGTTATCAGGCGGTGGCATGTCCTGTAGCATGTCGTCTAGCAGCATGTCGTCTAGCAGCATGTCATCAAGCAGCATGTCATCAAGCAGCAGCATGATGTCTGGTGGTATGACATCGTCAGGCGGTGGCATGATGTCTGGTGGTATGACATCGTCAGGCGGGGGAGGAATGATCTCCGTGTCCAGTGGCTCAAAGTGATCCTCCACAACCTTCTCCTCATAGAAGGTAAGAGCAAGGATCAACCTCAACGGAGTACCGATAATCAAGTCCAACAATACAGATTATAGTCAGATAACCAAAAGCACCAACAGAACACACCCTACAGTTGGGCACAGATGCCTGGTACATTTACATCAAAATACTGGACAATTCCTCAAGAGGATACCCACTGTAAACTGCAGTACAGCCATAAATGTGTAGTTCTTTGGATTCTGATTTTGAACAATGTAATAATTGTGCTTTTTTGTTTCTTCTCCCTTGTCCCTCTACTCCTTAACCACTCATTTCCATTTTATCTCAAGCAGGGTCACCACAGTAACAATGGGTACACCCGTCCTGTGTGGCACACTTTGTCAAACCACAGAACTTCCCTCAGGACTTCCCTCGCCCAAAAAGACGAAAGAAACCGTGGCTGAGTTTGCTTGGTGCTGATGCCTGTTTTCAGCCCTACTTTATCCTAAGTGCACTTACTTACCGTTAGGTATCTTCATTGCAGTGCACTTATGTATGCTAATGTGTTAAAGAATAGTCACAATTACACATTAGTTCACATTAGTCTCACACATATGACTTTCTATCCCTATCACTAATACCATTAGCACCCTTTAACATCACACATTGAGTGTAAACATTAAGTACTGCAAGTGGAGCCCTCTATCACTGTCTTCAATACTCATTATATCAAATCATTACTCTATTGTCATACTCATGTCAAATCAAATCTACTATCAAGGGTGTGTTGTTAGTCTGCTTTAAGGGTTGTCTGGCTTTGTTTTGGTTTACTTGTTTTAATGAATTTCTCGCTGGGACGAGGCATTACGGTTTAGCAGTGGTGGATATATATGCAAGTATTATGAAAAAATGTTTAACTGAGCAAACAAATGATTGGCAATAGCCACATTTACATGGAAGTTTTTTGTCATTCCGATTAAACTATTTTGATTGAAAAATGTGTGCCATCTGTTTACATGGGGTGAGGTGCTCTCAAGCGCTTTAGAATCTTTTATCTGAATAGCTGTTGTGGCCTACTTTTCCTTGAGAAGATACAGCAGGCAATCCGATTTACTGTATACATGGCTGTTCAATCGGAATAGGAATGGACTACACCACCTCTGTCATTCCAATTAAAATTCGGATCGGCAGTTTTATTCCGATCAAGGTGTTTATATGTAATTTCTATTCCGATTGAGCCGTTATTCCAATTCTAATATAAGAATATAAGTGTCCATGTAAAGAATATAAGTGTCCATGTAAACCCACCTAATGACATTGATGTAGAACATAATAAATATCTCAATGGACTTTGAGGAATTCTTTAAGCTTGATTTTGTTTGTGTGTTTGTCTGCCATTGGAATTTAAATCTCATAAGAATTCTCTATATTTCTCTAACTATAGGGTTACTAGGCCCGCCTCTTCAGGCTGAATCCAAGAGAGGGAGAGGCTAGAAAAACAACACTTAATCTATGTATACAAAAATTAAACAATTTAACAGCTTAATTCTCAATACCAATTTCCGGGTTGTGCCTGAAATTGCACAGTGCCTGCTTCAGGGCATTGTTCCCACCTCTTTTGGGGCCTACCATCAAATGTTTGACCTCTATAAAAATCTGAGGTCCTGTAGGTTTTGTAGGAAACAGTCAGAATAAATGACTAGTTCATACCGGAAGCTCTGAGTGACGCTGCTAATTGGTCGTGACGTTAACCAATCAGTCTCGTCTCTATTGCCGGGGTATTTTATATATCCGCGGTGCGATGTCAGACTCACGCAGTCGTGAGATGACGGCGCTAAATTGCTCCCTCCTCCTCCTCCCCAGCTCCACCTGTCTAGATCTGCTTATAGGATAGGTAGATCTTTTTGATTCCGATCTATGCTTGTTATATGTTCTCACGCAGCAGCATTCTTCAGCAAAATTGTATTACTCATGCAGCTTTGTTTACACAGCTCTGCAGCAGAAGCGTCTTGAGCAGATCTAGGCCTCCATGACCAAGCATACTACCTTGTACTTACTTACATCAATAAATGCATTCTCTTTCCGTCTGTGAGTTTCTCGTCTGAAATGTGTGATGATGTACTGACACAGAGGTACAGAGGCTAGAATATAGTTTTTCCTTTCTGCCGGATTAAGCATCTGAACTGACCACATTTCAGCCCTCTAGGTCACTTGATATGACTTAGAAACACAATTGAGACCTAGCACAAGGTCTTGTGAAGCTGTGTTCAAAAGTAGATCAATATACAATACGAGTACTTTAGACCATTATTTACCAAGGTATGCTCATGCGTTTTGTAAAATGCCCTATGGAAACTCCCTATAGGACTTTTGGTTATCCAAAATGCATACTGACAATCAAATGCTTAATGTCTATGAACCCCTTTGTGTAGAAGCATAATCTTGGTCTCAAATGAAAGGTAACACTTTGAAGTTTCATGCTTGCATTTGAATTGTACTTCAGGGGTTCTGATATGGAATGACTACACTAAATATGGAATAATTACACAAAAATATAAATCTTTGTAATTTCTATTTCAATTCAATTGGTGTGTTTAAGATGGACGATACATCTGCACAACTAATATTGGATAAAATAAAATGATTATTCAACTTCTATGGACTCCTGTGAATATTTCAAGACCCAATATGCTATATCTAGCATATTGCAAAGGATATACCTGTACACTGCAGCTAGAAGTTAGGGAAGCTCCAAAGGCAGAGGAGTAGCCTAGAAATCTAGACGCACCCTAGCTAGTCTAGCAACTCTCCGTTGGCTTGTAAGCTTGAAAAAGTAAACTTCTATCAGGCCAATCAAATCGTGTATAGTGTCGTTAGGCGGGCTTAACATAATGATTGATGGCAGAGTTGCAATGGTTTGGCTTGAATTTCCTCCTATTTGAAAACAAATAAAATAATGTTGCTGTTGGCGAACAGTGTGACACGAATTAAGCTTTTATTAAGTTGGCAAAAGTTTGAACTAGCCAACTAGCTCCGCTGGTGGTAAACGCATGGGACTAGCGCTGTCCTATTGCGTGCAGGGAATTTGAAAGACAACCGATTATCCCGCCCTTCGGACTGAGTACTGTGAACAGTGAGTGCCCAGACCCTACATTTTAATGTGGGTCTGGCTCGTCAGGCTAGCAGAGGAGGGCATTTTTGATTAAATTTAAGTGAGACATAGTTAGATTAATCTGACAATGTAAAGCACTACACATATTTTACATGAAAAAGATTGTCATGTAGTGATTCCCAAGAGTCAAATGATGTATAATATGACTATGCTACACAACAATCTGATGTAAAAAAATTGGAATGTTGGGGGGTGGTGGGGTAACCGTCCTGCCGGCGGGACACTCAACTTTGTCATTTATACAAAGGTGTTCTGACTGCACAGATATATGGAAGCTGTCATCATCTCTCTACCAACAGTTGGATTTGCTAGTAATTTATATATTTTTATCATGTTACCAAGTTATATGTATGCAAACCCTAATGGCAAAGGCTTGAACAGCAATGAATAATAAGTGCAAACACTGAAATGGCTTTGGGTAATGATTAAGAAGTTAGTTAGTTTTAGAAACAAGACTTTCATTTCATGTTAGCAATGAAAATATAGACAGACAGACTTTATTGGGTTATCGGGTATTTATTTTAGCAGATATAATGGGTCTTCAGGTTGGCTCTGTCACCTGTTGTACAGCCAAATCTAAATAGGCTAGAAGAGCTGTCTAATGTTATGTCTTTGCCTGAAAAGACACTATAATGGTGGATATTGATTTATTAATTATTTATCTCAAAATGCCACAATTCAACCTGCATTTAAATGAACAAACACGACAAAAAAGAAAGAAAGAAACAAACAATAAAAAAAACAAGGAACGTTCAAAAATGGCAATTATCATCACAGACATCACGATGCAGACAATAATCTCTCTTGATACAGCAGCTGTCTGGTGAGCTTTGCGTTTTAGCTTTGGTAAGAGGAGGCAGAGTCTTTAGTCATTGTCCTGTTTCTACCTATATCCTAAGTATCGACTAAAACAATTAACCATCTGTAATTGCTAACATTAGTTCATATACCCAGTGAAATGTCAAGAACCTTGTGCCAAGCATGTGCAGAACAGTGTGTTGTTGTCATGTATATAAGTATGTTGCTGTGGCGACGAGAGAGCTTGGCCTTGTGGTTAAAGAACAGGAAACAGGAAACGGAACGGGGCATGATAGACACAGGTGAGGGGACAGGTTCTTCTCTACATATTTCTCTCCCTCTCTTAATTTGATTAGTCTGATCTTTCTTTCTTTATTTCTATCTCCGTCATTTCATCTAATCCCTTCTTCTTCACGTGTGTCCTCCTCCCCTTTTTTATTCTTCAGTCTCTCTGTCTGTCCACTGTAACCCTAAGAAACAGACACCATGAGAGAGAGAGAGAGAGAGAGAGAGAGAGAAAGAAACAACAACACACATAATATGCTTTTGAATTTTTGTTCATTTATGTGTGTGTGTGTGTGTGTGTGTGTGTGTGTTCAAAACACCTTAATCAATGATGCAACACACACATACACATATATTGGTAAATATATAGCAGAGAGGGTTCAAGCGGAGCTAGTAATCAAGGATCTTTGTATATAGTATACCAAAGTGAGACACAAGATCCAGTCACAGAGAAGGAGTACAATCAAGATACAGAGTTATCTGTTATCTGAGTTATCGGAGTATCTGACACAGAATTATCCAGAGTTTAAGTACACAACAGATTGTGTCAGGAGACACCCATGCTACTCCAATCACTGACACAAAATGGCATTTGATCCAAAACAAGCAATCAGAAGTGATTTTAACCCAAGTGCCTTCCTTTATTCATGTTTGGGAAAACAGTACAGATAC
>NC_055965.1:21551958-21584458 GCF_018492685.1 Alosa sapidissima | reverse complement strand
AAAGTTAAGCTAGTTTTGATCTAGCGAAGGCTACGTTCATGTATGGCTTTAAACAGTGGTAATGCTAGCCTAACATTTTGACAAGCAATAATCTTGCCTACCTTGTGCTTGCGGCTAGCCCATTTGAAATAACTCCTCTCGCTTTGCTGTCTCCATCCTTTCTGTTTTCGTTGTTTTAAAAAAAACGTGTTATATCCATGATGAGTCTCGAGTTAATGAATTAGCTCATACCATTGTTTGCTGATAACCAGCATAGATAGTAATAGAAAACAACAAGCTAGCCTACAACTTCTGTAGCATGCCTGTGTATCTCTCCTGCTCAAACAAAAGGTGCGCGCGTGCATAGTTATGCATTAAGTTGATTTTGATAACGTTCAAACTTTACTTTACAGAAAATTGTAAATAGCCTACTGGCATGCAGTTAATGGAATAGGCTACTGTTCAGAGTTGAGAAGTTATGGTAGCCTAGGCCAATTTGGTGTGAATACACGCACACAGGGGAAATTCTCTCTCGTTGTTGAGTAGCCTGGCTGTTACGCACAGTGCGTACGGCCATGGTTTTGGCGCGCATTACTGAGAACGTCTGGCTGAAGCTCTCTCTTTTTTCGAGATCCGCTTTCATATTTCCTAATTGTCTCATGCGAAGCCATTGTTGTCTGTGATAGCATGCATTGATACGAGCAAAGACAGGTGATGATACTTGTTTTCTTTTTTAAATGTCCCGGCGCCGGGCCCCCCTAGTGGCCGGGCCCGAGGCAGCAGCCCCTTTGCCCAATTAATGCCCAAATGCGGCCCTGTGTGTGTGTGTTTAGCGTACCTGTCGTAGCCCACCCCGTAGTGGAAGGTGTGTGTGCGTGTGTGTGTGAGAGTGAGTGTGTGTGTGTGTGTGTGTGTGTGTGTGTGTTTAGCGTACCTGTCGTAGCACACCCCGTAGTGGTAGTGTGTGTTTGTGTGTGTGTGTGTTTAGCGTACCTGTCGTAGCCCACCCCGTAGTGGAAGGGGTGTGTGTGTGTGTGTGTGTGTGTGTGTGTGTGTGTTTAGCGTACCTGTCGTAGCCTACCCCATAGTGGTAGGTGTGGTTGTACTGTGCCTGTGCCCGCTGCAGCTCCTTGGTCAGCAGGTGGGCGTGGAGTCTGGACGTGACGGACAGCATCCAGCCGCCGTAGCTCCGCACGTACACGTCCATATCCGGCATGTCCGTGAAGTACAGCTGCAGGGGGAGGGCACACAGGCATGGCAGGGACCAATCAGCTTCCTCAACCGACCTTGGCCTGGCCAGAGAGCGCTTGTCTAGTCAATGTTGCCAATAGGAGCTCTTGTACTTTCAGAGTCATTGGGAGAGGGTTCCTTGGTGCACTGGGGCCAATTGGAATGTTTTGAAATCTCACAGTCCCAATGACAAAGCTCATCTGTTCACGAGAGCTGGGAACAGCTTCCCTGCTTGGTGGAGCCAATAGGAAGGCTTGTTCTTACTCACAGGACACATGGAATCATATTATTGTTGTTCATTTCAACCAATGGGATGGCTCGGTTGCCTGTAAGCAGTAGAATGTTGCTGAGACATTGATCAAGTTGTTGATAGGTATTCCTATTGGTTTTCTTGACAAACCTGGCTGTTTTGCTGACATAATTTGCATACCTGTTTTGTGACACTGCCATTTCCTCAGGACTTCAATCGATTAGTGAGTGGGTGGGACTAATGGCCAAACTATGATTTGATTGGTGGTTGTGACTGACCTTGTCATTGGTGGGGGCAGGAGGGCTGTCCTGATAGGCTGAGGGAAGCAGGAAGCTGAGGGTGTAGATGGCCGGCTCCCACATCTTGGTTTCCTCTGGGATCTTCACCAGGACCGGAGCGGTCATCTCAATCTTGACACCTGCATGTTCACACAGACACATAGACGTGCACACAAACACAAACACACACAGTAAGATGAAAAAATAACGCAGCCAAATACACATCCTTCCAAGCACATCTACACAGAAACTATATGCATCCAAACAGTTTTACTTTTACAGCTCGTACAATACAGCTGAGGCCTCACCGCCTTCATTGGCTCCTGTGATGTACTGGAACAGTCTCCTGAACGCCATCGCTGCTCCCACCCCCATGAAATAGGCCTCCGCATCTGTAGAGACCCAGCGGGTAGGGCTGTAGTGCCGCACCTGTGACACACACACACACACACACACACACACACACACACACACACACACACACACACACAGGGTTAAGTTAAAGAGATGTTGATGGCGTTTGAAGTAAGGAAACAGGGTTATGTTAAAGAGAAGGACTGGTGTATGTCTGTGTGTGTGTGTGTGTGTATGTGTGTGTGTGTGTGTTTAGCGTACCTGTCATAGCCCACACCGTAGTGGTAGGTGTGTGTGTGTCAAGAGAAGGACTGGTGTGTGTGTGTGTCAAGAGAAGGACTGGTGTGTGTGTGTGTGTGTGTGTGTGTGTCAAGTCAAGTCAAGTGAAGTTTATTTATATAGCGCATTTCATACGTGTGTGTGTGTGTGTCAAGAGAAGGACTGGTGTGTGTCTGCCGCTGCTCACCTCGTACTCTTCTGTTTTGCACACCAGGTCAAACTGGAGGCACTCCTTCGACTCCGTACAGAAGCTGCTGCTGGAGTTACTGGGGCTTCAGGGGGAATGAGGGGAGAAAGGATGCAGTGTGAGGAATTTCACACACACACACACACACACACACACACACACACACACACACACAAACACCTGCACGCACACACAGACACACATATACACACACACACAGATACACACACACACACACATATATACATACACACACACACAGGCACACCCACATTTAAAGGTAATGTTTTTTGCTTACCCAACCCCACTCTCTGCAGAGCCGAGAAACACCACCAACAGCAAACCTGCGATGAAGTCCCTGAGACGAAAACAAAAAGAGGCATAACTTGCAAACACACATAAAGGCCGACAAAGACAAATGAAAAAAAAAAATAATAAAAAAAAACTTCTACAACTTTTATAGGACATTATAGGAATATTAATAATTTACTAGATGGGGATAAAACATGAAACGTTTTTTTTTTTTTTTTTAGAGAGAGAGAGAGAGATGTGCTGCGTCATTTTTGTCTTGTGCCATCCCGGGCAGGCTGCGTGCGTGGGGTAAAATAAGGTCGATCTCAAAACGCATGTAAATTTAGGCGTTGGCAACGCCGCAACGGCATATGAAATAACCAAAATCCCAAACCACCCAAGGATGCAGTTTGGTTGGGTACGACTTAAGACTAGGTTTCTCTCACATAATCCTATAGCTAGAGCGCGAGAATGCGACCAGAGCTGGAAGGTCAGCTCCGGCACGTTGCGCCTCACTGCACTGCGGAGAAAGTTGACTCCGCTGCATACAGGAGTCCCGTCCCATCGGCGAAACTGTAAACCGGCGCGGACAACTTTGATGCAAGACAACCGGACAGTGCAGTCATGTTTCACACCATAAAGTAAGATATCCTACCGTCTTTTTTCGCACTTACAATGAAGTTGTATATGAAGCATTTTATATGCCCCATACGAGTTTGCTACATGTACATTTAACATGCGTCATTCCTACATCTGTAGGCTACATCTCAATGACCTGCATGGAGATGAATTATGAATGTCTAGGACGTCTTAAACGAGGTAGCTTATGTCCAAAACTACTGCATTTTAAAGTTACATAATATAAATCTCAATGAAAGCGCCTCAAGGTGCTAGGATGGTAGCCTACGAAAATAACGCACGCAGAAATGCATTTACTCACATTGTTAATTTGAGGCTGGACCGCCGACTGAGAGTTCAGGAATCCAATGGTCTCTAGACCTAATGAATTCGTTCCTCGTTCTGACAGTCTGACGTCGAGATAACGGTTCCACAGAGGGACCGACCGGACGTAGGCTAACGGCGGTCACGTTGGACGCAATATTGAGTTACGCGCCGGTGCCACCCTCGCCTTGGTTAGGCTATAAACAGCGTTACAGCAGTATTCACTATGACAGTGCACATTTTGCTATGAATGGAAAAAAATATGTTAAAGGTTTTTTGTTCACAAAGGAACCTACTTTATTAGTAGGCTATTTTAATTATGGGGGGATACTTTGCTCGTAGAGTTGATTTGGGGCGACAAGAAAC
Organism: Alosa sapidissima; assembly: GCF_018492685.1. Lineage (NCBI taxonomy): Eukaryota > Metazoa > Chordata > Actinopteri > Clupeiformes > Clupeidae > Alosa > Alosa sapidissima. The sequence goes on along the minus strand of NC_055965.1, from coordinate 21,580,302 downwards.
AAATGTATGAGGTTTAAAGACTCTTTATGCCAGTCACTGCGAGGGATGACCTTGGTGGAATCTTTCAAAGTTTTTCCCCCCCCAAAATTAGCTGCCTACTAATTTACAAACTGTTCATTTCAAAACACTTTCCCCCCAAAAAGGCTATTATGCTGAAACGCAAGTTTTAACTGAATAGCTATGACAGATTAAACATATAACCCACCGCCGTGCCGCAGATGTTCTGAAACATATGGTTAGTCACGTAGGGCCTATAGCAATAGACACATCATATCCATCAACACAGTCAAAACCTCTTATAAATGACATCCATACAGTATTTGATAACCAGAAATAAGGCACTATTTTTACACACACCAAAGAACCACCGAAACACGTTCAATTATTTTATTTCAAAAGACAAGTAGAGACAGCACTGTGTCAACCTTCTGACAGCAAGGCAAAATAAAGGTCATGGGGGGGTTGGGGGTGATAATCTTGGCCAGAGTGAGTCAAGTCCTCATTTATCTGACCTCTGATATGAAGTCGTAGTTCCAAAACTAGGACGGTCCTGTTGTAGGGCATGAACCGGACACGTCTGCACCCTCAAGACGCTTGCCCAGTTTCTTACAGTATGCAGATCTACAGAACAGTTGATTAAGGAAACCATGGAAACGCTTAGACCCTTGTCCAGTTTAAGTAATCAAAGTCCACTGAATTGGGTCTCGTAAAATAAAAGGTAGCGCCAGAGGCTGTGAGCGCCATTTTTCTCGACGCTTTATTATGAAACTTGGTTGGGTCGGTCTAATACTATTTTTTTTTTTTTTTCAATCTTTCAAAATTACTGCCAGAGGGGGAAAGCAAAAGCAGGAAAAAAAACAAAAGAAAAAAAAACAACAATCCATAAATCAAACAAAAAAGCCACACAAATAGGCTACTGCATCACACAAGTTAACTCATTCGGCCAGTAGGCACACTGAACCAAGACAATATAGGACCGGCATGTTATAACTGCTCGTAGAGTCGACAGAAGCGTTGCATGCGCATGTGTGAACACACACAGACACACACACACAGACACGCACACTCACAGAACACACGCACACTCACAGAACACACACACACACACTCACACACACACACGCACGTACGTACATAAGCAAACACCTGAATGTATTTAGAAGAACAAGTATTTGCACAACACTGATGGTAAAAGGCCTCAGATGTTTAGCCTGTCTCGTCTCGATTTGTAACTGGAGGGGGAGGGGCAGTTTACAAAGCCACGGTCTTTCAACCGAGCAGGTATTTGCGGGCACAGATAATAATTAGCCCCATAATCAAACACAACAACTCAACAAAATATATATATATCTTGTTATTAAAACACAACTGCAGCACATCAAATTACAAAAAAGAAAATGTACCACTTAAATAACAATTATTTTGTTAGAACGATTTCTTGAATAAAATTATACAAGCCAAATGATTGTTTAAAAGTCATGTCACATCTTTGGAATCTCAACATCTCTCCCCTTCCCTGAGAGAAAGGTAGGTAAAGAAAAGAGAGAGAAAAGTATATAAAGAAGAGATAAACTATGGAGAGAAAGACGAGAGAAGAGAAGAGAGCGTGCATGGAGAAAGGAAGAGAAGGGAGAAGAGAAACAAAGATAAACGGGTGAAATTCTATGAGACTAAAAAAAAAAAAAAAACAGAAATAAATAAAAAATAATAATAAAAATAAACAAAACAGAAAAAAAACAAAAGAGAGAAAAAAACACCACCACAAGTCCATCTCCACCTTGGTCCATACCATTCATAAGGTTTTAAGGGGGAGCACAGTCTCTGGAATGAACCACTGCAAGCCATCACAAAGGGGGTGGGGGTGGGGTGGGTCGTGTGAAAGGCTAGTATAACTGTGTCTCAAAGCTATAGGGAGAAGGGACCCAAAACGAAGACGCTCGTTTATCATTAACTCCGTCGATCTTTTCACTGTTCTGCTCTTTACGTCTCGTTAGTAGTAGTAGTTATTGTTGTTGTTGTTGTTTGTTGTTGTTGTTGCATAGCGACGCTGCGGTTGGCCATGACAGCTGCCATGGTGGTGACCGTCAGCAGGAATGGTCACAAGGGTTGGGGGGGGGTGGGGGGGGGCGCGGGTACAAGAGTCCAGACTCCTCCCCCTGTGCGCCCGTGGGCGGAGCTCAAACGGGACCCAGGAGCGGCGCGCACGGCTCTCATAAGGTGGCTTCTCTCTGTCGCTCGCGAGCGTTGGACGTCTTCTTCACTTTGGTGATGCCCTCGAGCGCGCCGGATTCTGTCAAACTGGAGAGAGAGAAGGAGAAAAATAAAACTATTGATAAAGAGACTACGACAGGTACGCTAAACACACACACACACACACAGTCAGGGGTCGAAATTAACTTTTTGACCTGCTAGCCAATGTGGCTGGTAGATTCACCGGCTAGACATATTTTTCACTGGCCAAAACTAAACAATGATTCATAACTATTTTGAAAGTAGCCTATCATTAGCCAATTATACAATTATGAACGGGCCTTCCCGGAGGTCCAATAATTTTGTAGCCTATAATTCTAAATTGTATACAGCTTTTTTTAGAAAGCTTCAGAAGTTCACAAGTTCCGGTGCGAGTTCCATTCAAATGAACGGGCCTTCCCGGAGGTCCAATAATTTTCTATAATTAGAAATTGTTGAAGCGGAGTGAACGAATTGCGCTGCTCCATCTTGGCCAGTAATCAAAGATCTTTGCTTTAATGACCACTGCAAAAATATCAAATATGACAGTGGCAATGGGTTTTGAGTTGTGAATCACGTCTTTCATATCATTCCGTGAGTAGTTTGTTTACGATCATTGAAAGTGAAAGTAAGCAAGTAATAGGCTACGTTTCTATGGAGCATCTGAAACTTTCAAGTTCTATTTGTGTGGCGATCTAGTTGTTTTCTCATTTTCTCGTTTTGGCAAGTAGCCAGGTCAACATTGGGCGAACAGAACACTGATGCAAAGCGGAGTTGATATGGCAAGCCAATTTAACATAGATAGATACTTTATTAAGTAAGTATATATAATCTTTTGATCCCTCAGCACACAGTGAACACACAGTGAGGTGAAGCACACACTAAATCCCGACACAGTGAGCAGCCTGCTACAACAGTGGCGCTCGGGGATCCCCAAGGGGAAATTCAAGACAGACGGACTTCAAAACGTGGCAGAATGAAGTGGCCTATTCGCGCAGTTCAGGTGTTTTCCACACGCCAAAGTGGCGCAGTACCTGCCGTGATTTAGCCCCTAATACAAAAATATACTCGCCATTGGCGCTTGGCAGGTGCTAATTTAGAGCCCGGCATACAGTAAAACCCACACAGATATTCTCACAGACATTATTAGAGCACACACACACACTCACACACACTCTCTCACACACTCTCTCACACACACTCGCTCACACACTCGCTCACACACTCGCTCACACACACACACACTCACACACACACTCACACACACACGCACTCACACTTCGTCCATCTCCATGTCCTCCTCATCCTGTGGGAGCTGCAGGTAAGGGTTGTTGGAGGCCGGCCGGAACTTGAAGCCCGTCAGCACGAAGAAGATCAGGGTGGACACCTCCACCAGGAACTACAGAGAGAGAGAGAGAGAGAGAGAGAGAGAGAGAGAAATATGAAAGAAAAAGAAGGGTGAGAAAGGTAGATGTAATGATATAAAAGAGAAAAAAAAGAGACAGTGAGATTGCAGACAGAGGGAGATCGAGATGGAAACAGGAAGTAGAAAAAGAGAGAAGAATCATGAGATCCAAAAAAAAAATCAAAACTTGCTGCAATTCACGCGCACAAATGCACACACACACACACACACACACACTCAACATACACACTAAACTCAAAGCCGCCATGCCACTGCTGAGCGAGACAAAATGGCTGCTGGGTCTGGACTGAACTCACCTCGTAGCACCACTGCCACTGGAACGGCACGGTCACCTTCAGCAGAATGGCGATGATCCGCGTGAAGTAGATATAACACACAATCTAAGAGGGGGAGAGAGGGAAGGAGAAATAGAGAAACAGACAGATAGATAGGATAGATAGATGGATAGGATAGATAGATAGATAGATGGATAGATAGATAGATAGATAGATGGATAGATAGATTCAGAAAGAGAGAAAACAGGCAGACATTTAGATATTCAGAGAGAGAAAGAAAGAGAGGGAGAGAGACAGCGATTTAGAGTTAGAGAGAATAATCATCCACAATGTTGTTTGTGTAATACTATAGAGGTGTGATGTGCAGAAGTAACTGAGGGTGGCACTGTCCTCACCATGACATAGTAATGCCTGAAGAGCTTCAACTTCTCAAGGTTCATGGCAGCTAGGAGGAGAGAGAGAGAGAGAGATAAAGAGAGAGAGATTTAAAACATTTGGTTATTGAACCAGTAATCATTCCCATTCACTCGTATCCATTACAGCACCCATAAAACACTGACACTGACAACCTCTCTGACCCTCATATTAAAAAGAGAGAGAGAGGCAGATCGTTCAATACAACACTCTCTGTAGTTAAGGAGCAGCAGGGCAGGTTGTAACTATACAAATCACAGCATGTAAATAGAAAAATGTTGGAATTGTTTTGTCACTATTGGGAGGTGTAGGCTAATGAAGCCGGCCACTTCAAAGTCCTTGTGCTAAGCTAGGCTAGCAGTGGGTGTGTCAGACCGAGTAACTACACACACTCGGATGAGAAGGGTATGTATGGACTTATCAAACTCTGAGGAATACGATGAATAAGCTAAAGTCCCAAAAAGTCGGCACTTCCTCTAACTTGTGCCTGGGGATCTCAGAGTCGTTTAGATACCTAGTGCCTGAGGATCTCAGTCATTTAGGTAAATTGGGCCTCTGAGTCATTTAGTTAACTAGTGCCTGAGGATCTGTGCTGGCTTCTCTCTGCAAGTATGTCGTCATGTTGGGTGTTTTTTTGTGTAGAAGCTGCTGGCGGTGTGAGTTGTTCTTACCATTGCCAAGCGAGAGAGGCAGAGTGTCAACATGTAGATTTTTGCATCATATGTCAATTGAACATACGATAGCTGTAGTCGAGTACTTGAGTCAATTAGGTAACTAATGCCAGGGAATCCCTGAGTCAATTAGTTAACCAATGCCAAGGCATGTCGGAGTCAATTAGTTAACTAATGCCAGGGGACCTGGCTTTGTTGTCTGAGAGGTCCTGTTGGGTGTTTTTACATTACATTACATTTGGCTGACGCATTTTTAGCCAAAGCGACTAACAACATGGTAAACAGTTTAAGTTTTAGAGCAATTCTCAACAATTTTAGGACAATTTAAAAACATTAGAGTACAGTAAGAATAAGTGCATCAGTGAGTGCTGTTTTTAACAGTTACTTGTCAGTTTAAGATGGCTGGTGAGTGCTAGGATCAGTAAGACTTGTTGTAAGTGTTGCTATGAGAGGAGATGTTCTCTAAAGAGCTGGGTCTTCAGGTTTTGGTGTAAAAGCTGTTGGCTGAGTCAATTAGTTAACCAATGCCAAGGCATGTCAGAGTCTATTAGTTCACCAATACCAAGGCATGTCAGAGTCTATTAGTTCACCAATGCCAAGGCATGTCAGAGTCTATTAGTTAAAACTAGAGCCAGGGGACCTCGGCTGGCTCTGGCATTATTGTCTGAGAGGTCCTGTTAGGTGTTTTGGTGTAAAAGCTTTGAGTGCGTCTCACCTTTGCCATCAGTGGTGGAGGCCTCCTGGAGGTGGCGGATGGACCTGAGTAGAGAGAAGGATGGGAGAACGGAAGGAAGAAACAACGGAGGAAGTGAGGGAAGGAAGAAACAACACAAATGTGGAAGATAAAAAATGTAGAGCAAAACTCCAATGCACTTGTTTCACAGCCATGTATGCAAGGAAATACACAAATACACACACACACACACAGTCTTGCTATGAACAAATTTAAATCCAACCATTCTAAAATACATATTCTACACAACAAAAAAAAAAAAAAACAACACACACATACTTACCAGACGACTGGGAAGAGGATAGCTCCGCAGCAGATGAGGTCGACCAGGAAGAGGATCTCCTTCCACAGGGCATACTCACTGGAGCCTTCCTCTGTTGACTCAATGATGATGTAGGCCACGTTGGCCAGGACCTGTCCATCACACACACACACACACACACAGTTACACAGAGACACATAAACACACACATGAATACATGTGTGCTTGCTTAGTCACTCATGGCCATTCAGTAACCCACCCACAACCCCAAACACACAAAAACATACAACAGGTTTCCCACTCTAAGTCAAACGTAAAATTTCATGACTTTTCCTGACAAAAAACCTGAATTTCCATGACTTCATATAAATTACTGAGCGATATACCAACCAATGATTTCAGAGCAGCCACGTAGCATTCAAGAATCGTTTACTTCTTTAGAGCGGGAGATGAATACATGGGCATGGGCAATAAAAACATTTGGGCTACTCAGGCAAGCAGTAGGGCTAATAACCAGATATACTCCAATTCTGCATGAAACGATATTTTAATTAATGTATTATTTTTGGCAAGTACATTTTTTAAACTGCTACAACGAAATTCCCTGACTTTGACCCAAAAATTATGAGTCTGGAATAGACTTTCCAAAACTCCATGATATTCCAGAAATTCCATGACCCGTGGGAACCCTGATACAACCAAATACATACCCACACATACGCAGTAGAATTAAAAAAACAATAAAAAATACACACGGACACAAACACACACCTGCAGTGGAATGACTATCATGAAGATCTTCTTCTCCTTGTCGGACAGGATGTACTTGACAAAGGCCCAGCCAGTGCCAATGAGAGCCAGCGTGATGAAAAGCAGCGCCCCCTTCAGTCTGTCAGGGGAACAGCAACCAACCGTCATCATTCGTCATGGCCAAGTGCAACAACAGGATTATATCAAACAGTACTAGAGCTGATTGTACAGTAATTTAACATTGTGAATTGAGATCATTTGGAACATTTTTTTATTTTTTAATTTATTTTTTTTTGCGCTAAAACAAAATATTCATTTCCCCTCAGCCTGTCAGAAGAGCCATCTCCATAAAGGCCAAATTGAATTAAATTTCTGTTAATTTCACAGAATGTTCATATGCAATTTATTTATTTTATCTATTCATTAATGTCCTAAATTTACCTCCGGATGAATAAAGTACTCTGACATGAAATTGTACTAAATAGATATATCACAGCACAAATGTAATGACATTAAGGAAATTACACCGTACTAGAGCTGCATGTACAGTAATTGTTTCAATTCTATGCAATCAATTACTCAATTAAGTAATTAACAGGTAATTATTTCCTTGCAAGGAATTAAAGCGTGTCATGTGTATAATGACAAATATTTCCATGTACGTAATTGTATATTTGCATGTAATGTTTATCATTTTTAATTATTAAGCAATATGACATGAGTGGGAGTGGGGATGGTAAAGGATGTCGCCATGGCTGTAATTGGCAACTAGAGTCGTTGGGATATCCTTTACCAACCAATGACCACGAGTGTCATTTTGCTTTTATACAACAGTTCCATTACTGTTTCCAGTTTCCATCCTTTATTTAGATTTTTGTACGTTCATCCTCCACCCACACAAATAGTTCTAATCTTTAGCCTTTTCATTTAACGTTGCAAAACAACCACTCCAGACGTACGTTGCATGAAAGTGAACTTCTATTGAAGAAAATTATCCAACATGGTGGAGCTAACTCTAATATGGCAAATAAGTTTAGGGTTTGTGCCCTTAAGTTTTGTAATACTTTTGTGAAACTAGCACTATTAAATCTAAAAACTAGGGGTCAACCAATTATCGGCCTGGCTGATTATTAGGGCCAATCTTTAGCATTTTTATAATAATCGGTATCGGTCATTTTTTCCACCGATAAGCCGATATTGAAATGGATAAAGAATGAAACGTGCTACTTTGTCTGTAAAGCGTCTCTCACTCCCTGCATTTGCTACTCTGTGGTCAAGAGCATTGTCCCGCTGTCTGATTTGTTAGTTAGCACGAATGCAGCCAATCAGGATCGAAAACTGAACACAGACAAAGTTTAGGATTCTCACTGAGGCAGACTGTAGACTGGGCTTCAGCTGTACGGAGCTATTTTTTGAAGGTAAGTAAGGTAGCCTACATTGCTGAAGTTGCAATGAATCACAATCATCTACACTGAAGTTACAAAAACACCACTTTGTAAGCTATTGAGCTATCTGCAAGCCACCTACTTTGTGCTTTTCTCACTCCAAGGTGACATTATGAAACCGTTGCTTTTTTCAGTTGAATTATATATATTTTTAAACAACATTATGTTTAGAACATGGATAATGTTTCCAAAAATGTTGAGCAATCGTGTTCAATAATCGTGATAAAGCGCTGACACACACACACACACTTACAAGTGAGTGATATAGTACATGACAGCCCAGCCTTCAATGGGGTGACCCTCAGTATTGATGAAGTGATAGTTTATCTACAACACAGAAAAGAGGTGAAAGTCTGTTAACATGGACACATAACACCCTCATTCAATGGCGCATGACCTATGCTATAGCCATCCTGTGGTCGTGCATGACCTATGGTATTATGAGATACATCTTGATACATTGTGTGTGTGTGTGTGTGTGAGTGTTTGAGAGAGAGAGAGAGAGACTTACACTGTGAAACACCAGAGAGATGGCCTTCGTGAAAGCCAGTGCAGTCATGAGCCAGTGGATCTTAAACACGCTGTACCTGCAGAACCACCACGCACACACACACACACACGCACACACACAGTATGCTTAGTAAAAAAGTTTGTAGGGAATGCTGCTAAGCTGTAAATCAGCGTCCCTCTAATGCTCTTCAGTGTGGGGATCCTAACAGTCCCGTAGGATTCCAAAGATCTGAGGCACTTACTTAAGAGGAACACACTCTGTGTGGTGTGTGTCTGTGTGTGTGTGTGTGTGTGTGTTACAGCCGATAAAGCCCTTTCTCCTTTTTCTTATCACTTTGCCTTTTGAATAAAAACACGCCTCTGCATTCCAGCCATTCTGCCTTTCGTCAGATCAAGACAGGACTTTAAAATCTCAACTCTCAAGTGCCTCCAATATTCATATGGAGTTTTATGAGTTCACCGGTGCTTCATGAGTTCATGAGTGTGTAGACCCATATGAGTGTGTGTGTGCGTCTGTGTGTGTACCTGTGCTTCATGAGTGTGTGTGTGTGTGCGTACGTACTGGTGCTTCATGAGTGTGTAGACCCAGATGAGTGTGTGTGTGTGTGTGTGTGTGTACCTGAGCTTCATGAGTGTGTAGACCCAGATGAGTGTGTGTGTGTCTGTGTGTGTGTGTGTACCTGTTCTTCATGAGTGTGTAGATCCAGATGAGTGTGTGTGTGTGTGTGTGTGTGCGTGTGTGTGTGTGTGTGTGTGTGTACCTGTGCTTCATGAGCGTGTAGACCCAGATGAGTGTGTGTGTGTGTGTGTGTGTGTGTTTACCTGTGCTTCATGAGCGTGTAGACCCAGATGAGTGTGTGTGTGTGTGTGTGTGTGTACCTGTGCTTCATGAGCGTGTAGACCCAGATGAGTGTGTGTGTGTGTGTGTGCTTCATGAGTGTGTAGACCCAGATGAGTGTGTGTGTGTCTGTGTGTGTGTGTGTGTGTGTGTGTGTGTGTGTACCTGAGCTTCATGAGCGTGTAGACCCAGATGAGAGTGTGTGTGTAGACCCAGATGAGTGTGTGTGTGTGTGTGTGTGTGTGTGTGTGTGTGTACCTGTGCTTCATGAGCGTGTAGATCCAGATGAGTGTGTGTGTGTGTGTGTGTGTGTGTGTGTGTGTGTGTGTGTACCTGTGCTTCATGAGCGTGTAGATCCAGATGAGTGTGTGTGTGTGTGTGTGTGTGTGTGTGTACCTGTGCTTCATGAGCGTGTAGACCCAGATGAGTGCGGCGGTGAAGAACACTGCAGCCATGCTGATGTAGAGGCGGGGCAGCGGGATCTCAGCCGCCGACAGGAAACCACCCAAGTTCCTCTCAACGATCTTCACCTGAGGGTCACACGGGCACACACACACACACACACACACACACACTTATCAGATGCTCAGAAACACAGACACACACACACGAAAAGTTCCCAACTCACCACATTCCCATCCCTGGAATTCTGGGATATTTCAGAGCAGTTTGTACTGACGGTTCCCAGATTCATTCATTCACACTCGCACGCACACGCTGCACGATTTGGGAAAAATATCAAATTGTGATTTTTCTGACAGAAGTTGCGATTGCGATATGATCAAATGTCATATACATTTATTTCATTTTAAATCAAGGGGAGACATACTGTAGGTTACATGACCCCAACGCTGCATTGTCAATGACTACAGGTAGGAACTACAGCCTGTGCATTTTAAAATAGCCTATAAAACAGAGTGAGTAGGCTAATCATTGGATTTAGGTCATTGCTACGCATCTGCTAAAATGTATTGTCGTAGTCTGTTATCTTGTCAACCTACAAATAATGCAAATAATATAGTAACATGAAAACATTTACTTTTTTGCTTTTATTTATCATAAAGCTGGTATAATACAGCCTAAATCATGTAGGCATTAACTCAAGTATCTTTAATTTAATCCAAATAGGCAGTTGTTTTATTTGTTGTCTTCCAGAAATGCTTAACCAACATGGACGCGCGAGGACACTCGTGCCCAACACTTAACTCTTGCATGAGCTGTCATCTACCAATCAGCAAACTGGTGCTGGAAGTTGCAACCATGTAACGCCATGTTTTGGAAAATGTCGGTGGCCAAATGCCATGCTAATTGGCTGAAGCTAAGCCCCCAAATCCAGACCCCCCCTGGCCCAAACGCACACAGAGTTGTGCTTACGCTGAGGGTTCCTAGATTTACACAGGCTCACACACACACACACACACACACACACACACACACAGCTGAGCTTACGCTGAGGGTGTATGGCAGTGGGTTGGCAGGGAGCCGGTTGTAACAGTTGTGGAAGTTAAGGTTGTACAGACCCTCAGCCAAGGCACCAAACGTCATGTTGAACTGTGGGGAGAGAGAGAGAGAGGGAAGGAGACAGACAGAGACAGACAGAGAGAGAGAGAGAGAGAGAGAGAGAGAGAGAGAAAGAGAGAAAGAAAGAAAGAGAGAGAGAAAGAGAGAAAGAAAGAAAGAAAGAAAGAAAGAAAGAAAGAAAGAAAGAAAGAAAGAAAGAAAGAAAGAAAGAAAGAGAGAGAGAGAGAGAGAGAGAGAGAGAGAGAGAGATGTAGATGACAGCTATATATATATCTACCACAAATAGCATCTACTACAACAAGTATAGGGCATGGTGTATGGCATCCATGTAGCAGGCAGATAGTGGTGTGTGCGTGTGTGTGCTTACGCTGAAGCTGTAGTCATCTCCATTTTTGGACAGGGTGATGGTGATGGCTTTGGTCAAGTCTTTCAGCTGCAGACAGCAGAGACACACACATGTTAGGCACACCACACATGCTACTGTCACACACACCACACACGCTACTGACACACATACGCACTTGCTACTGACACACACACCACACATGCTACTGACACACACACACACATGCTACTGACACACACACCAAACATGCTACTGACACACACACACACACACACACACATGCTACTGACACACACACCACACATGCTACTGTCACACATACACACACGCTACTGACACACACACCACACACACACACACACACACACACACACACAGACACCACACACACACACACACACACAGACACAGACACACACACACACACACACACACACAGACACAGACACACACACACACACACTACCTGTATGTCTTGAGGCGTTCTTTTCTCCTCTTTTCCTTCCTTCCCAGGAACAGCTGGCGCATCCGGGGCCTTCTTCTCGTCACCGTCCCTCTGGTCAACAGCTTTGTCTGGGACGCAATTCAATTCAAGGAAGCTTTACTGGCCTACACGTGCGTTACAGTTAACACTGTTTTCCACAGCTAAAATATGTGCACACATTAAAGGACGAATGAGCTGAACAGAACTGAAAAGCGAAATAAGACACAGACAAGCTCCAACTGGCCTGCAGGCTCACCAGCAGGCTTGGTCCCTATGGAGATGACCGGGTTGGGCTTCTTCTCCTGTGCATCTTCTTGCCTCTTCTTCCTGGTTCCTGAGTGACACACAGAGTGACCAATCAAGAGAGTGAGACTGACTCGTATGTGGGGAGCAGTGGCACAACTGGCTACAGTGCCCCAAAGTACAAATGGTCCGAGTGCACTTGTACTGCCCTGTTATAAGCTGCGCTTATACCTTGTTGTGATATATTGAGTCGAAATAGCATCCTTTTAGCAGGCCCTGCTTGGTGTATGCGAGAGAGAGAGAGAGAGAGAGAGAGAGAGAGAGACAGATAGAAAGAGTAAGACAGGGAGAAAGGGAGGGAGAGAGGGAGAGAGAGAGAGAGAGAGAGAGAGAGAGAGAGAGCATGATTGAGTGTGCGGGAGTCTCACCAGTATCTTTAGTGGTGTCTCCATGTTTCTCGTTCTCGATGAAGGCCGTCAGAACACTGTCCTGCCCCTCACCAGAAAGCTTCAGCTCCACTCTGAGAACACACACACACAAATGTACATACTGTATTTATTCTTATACATAGCCATATTCTACTACCCTTCATTCTATTCTTACTGTTCTGTTTTTATTCTTTTTATTTTTTGTATGTTAAGTGAGAGGTTAATCTTTGCTCTCAAAGTACAACAGAGTCAAATTCCTTGTTTGTTTACACAAAGCTGGCCAATAAAGCTGATTCTGACACACAAACAAGTGAGCAGTGTGTCTTGTACATGAGCTCACGCCAAAGTGTTGTGATGTGTCTGCTTACGATCTTGTTCACAGTAATAAATTAATAAACAGAGTTGGTCTCAATATTTAGATTGTACTGCTGTCCAGTTTTTCCAGGGACAAAGAAAAGCAATCTATTTACATTTGCATGCATGTGTAACCTGCGTTGCGTTGATTGCTATGCAACCATACACATCACTCACAAACACACACACACACACACACTCTTACCTCGGCGGGTCGTTGGTGTGGATGGCGAAGACGGCAAGAGGTTCTGCTGTGTTCGTCTTCTCCTGTGGCACACATGACTCTGCTTCCTCTCCCTGCGCGCGCCACACACACACACACACACACACACACACACACACACACAGTTACATTGTCTATCTGTCTCTGTCTCTCTCTCTCTCTCCCCCCCCCATCCTCTCCCTGCGCGCGCACACACACACACACACATCTGACAGCTCTTATTCTTCCTCTATACACACACCGTAGATTTACACAAACACAGGCACTGAACTTTATTTCCATGGTGAAGAGGCTATACTCACATTGTATGCGAGGACACCATTCACTCGTGATTTGGCCAGGCTGAATCCAATCTGCTAGGAAGAAAGGAGGATAGGTGTTACTATGATATACAGCATGTACGTACGCACACAAACACCAGACACAAAACTATAGTTTACAACTAATACACGTGGCAATCAAACATACACTTTTAGCAAAAAAAACCAAATAAACAAACAAACAAACAAACAAACAAACAAACAAACTCCACTCGCTCGCGGTGCTGACCCCGCTATTCCTAATAACACACACACACACACACACACACACACACACACACACACTCACACACTCACACACACACACACACACACACACACACACACACACACACACACACACTCTGGCTCAACACATTGGGGAAATAGCTCACGGTAGTTATTACTATCTGCCACCTAATCCGCAGCACTGCCTCGTTCACACACACACACACACACACACACACAGACAGACACACACACACACAGACAGACAGACAGACAGACAGACACACACACACACAGACTTACGAATGTAGTTGAAGCCTTCAGGTGAGCTGGTGACAGCCGGAGAGACACTAGCTGGAACTCCAGAGTGCCGTTGGCATTGAAACCAAATGTGTTAAGGTGGATGATGGAACGCGTTTCATTCTGAAAAGAGATAGAAATGGGGGGGGGGGTTTAACGGGTGGCTTGTTGTTTCTAAATGAGCCAAAACCACTTCCTCCAAAGTGATTATTTTTAGAGGACCACAGCTTTCACACAAAATACTTGTAACAGTAAGAAACAAGGAAGACAAGAACTAGAAAAAGGCTATGATGAAAGATAAAGGGCGATTCAAATGGAGGTAAGTTGGTTAATATTGCTGAGAATTGAAACCAACAGTAAGCATGGATGAGCTTGAACAATGACTCCCCGAACTGGTGACACGCATATACAGACAGATAACATTGGTGAATATGGATCTAATATCGCGCTGATACAAATACAAATGCAGACTGGTCTTTGGTCGAGCTTTTGAAGAAAGAGATAACGTCTTCCAGGCTGCAAAAAACTTTCTGCAACAGTTTGCACAAACCTCACAGGTTCGAACGCCTTATTTCAACAACTAGGTCTACTGTAAGTTAGCTTAGTTAACGTTACCTACTGCAGCGGTAGACCTACCGATAACTTTCTCAAAATATTTGGACAGCAAAACTCGCTTACCCTTCTCATCTCTCTGATCTCAAAAGAGCTTTTTATTTATGTATTATTTTCAATAGCATCAACACTGCAATTCTGCAACGTTTAGCACCATTACCAGTACAATGACAGCTGGCAAAGTTAGTGCTGAGCTGGTCAGATGAAACAGAAACGCCAGTCATGAAGTCTTTCAGTTCAATTATTTTGGTGGAGCTGTATTAACCTAATATTACGCTACCTTAGCACTGGATTACCAAAGAGTCGGCTAGTCGAATTTCACATTCGTGGAGCATCATGCCTGACATGTGACCAAATTCTGCGACAAACACAACTGTCAAACAACTTTACTTGACTTGGTTGGTCTCCTGCTACATTGCTACCACGTCTTCTGACTTTACAAACTATGTTGTGCTCTCCACCAGCATGTCAAGGTTAGCTGAAAAGCTAACTAGGCTAACTTATCGATTGTTAACTGGGTTTGCGTTACTCGTATAACTTATTCATAACTAGCTAATTACCAAGCTAGCTAGGTGGCTATTGGCTAAGTTAAGATGCTAATCATCATCTATTTCACAACAACTTGGGACAATACGTGTTTTTGTCCGACCGTCGGTTACACCTGAACACCCGTCTGTCCTTCTGGCACGAAGTGTCAGTGCAACGTGTAAGGTCAGTTAGGATCATAGTTGATCACCGTTTCTGTAATGTTACCTACCTTTAGAGTAAGTTGGTGTATTCTTGCGTCGCAAAAAGATACCAGCGCTATGACAGCAATAAGTGGCATGTATAAATCTCGCAGCAGTACCATGGTCGTGATTTTGCCACACGACTCTGCCCTTGTACGTTCCTCCTTCCCACAGTATACAACTTTGTTTTATTATCTTACAGTTATCCTGGTAAATTTCTGAAAACTCTTGACGGTTTCTGACTACGGTAGCTTGTTAGCCAACTGTCCCGTTCACTTCCTGGTACTGTAAGAACTTACACGTCACCCAGTCACTAAACTAACAACGCGCCCTCTATCGGTAGGAGGTTACAGGTTTTCATCATTGATTGAGCGTCAAGAGAGTGGACTAACGTTACTGGGTCATTCCACGTCAGTTCAACCAGGGCCCACGCACTTAGGTATCAAAAAAATCTGAAAAAAATTACCAGGTGTACATATGTTACCCAGGAGACACACTGTAAAATTACTCTTATGTAAGATCAATACTTTCCAAGATAGGCTACAGCCAGTTTTACAGGGGGAGGGGGGTGTGGATTTTGTTCGGCCTCTTTTTTTTGTCAAAGTTCACAAGCCCACAGCGCAAGAACTAAACCATGTAGGAGGCTCAAATTTTGCATGCTGGTACATAAATAGGAATAGTATGTCGCAAAATCGTCACGTTTGGTCTGGATAATCCTGCATGGTCATAGCTGTCCCTCAAAGTTGATACAAATTTTATTGGAGTTTTTCTACTGTCTTATCTGCCATAACGAGTCCATTTAAACGTAAAGGTCCACGAATCTGATGTAGAAAGTAATATTAAAAAAATATATATGTTAGTGAAACATTCTGCTGAACCTAATTCTATGTTTCACACTCACAGATGGGTGATTATGGTTATTGTAATGGTTATGGTATTGTATTTAGCTGACACTTTTGACCAAAGCGACTTACATAATATGAAAATTATGATAGTTAAAAATTATCATTATATATTTGTTGGTAAACCTATAAGCAAAATAGTAAAAATAACAATAATATCAATACAATATCAAATTGATAATGAAAATAAACATACATAAATAGCAGGGCACAGATCAGTAAGTGTCCTTTAGGCCAGAATGAGAAATTTGAATTGAATTCTGGCTGCTTTAGGAAGAATAACTTAGAGAGGAGTTACTTGTAAAATTGTAATAGTAAAGAGCTGAATTCAGAAAAACAACCTTGTGTTTGACCACATCTCTGTTTCAAAGGGATAAAAAACATGAATGTTGTAAGCTTAAATGTGGGCCTTGAATAGTTTATTTAAATTTGCAATTAAAAGCCAATTAAGTTAACTGTTGCCTTAATTGTTTATTGTATACAGTTTATTTCCTCTTGTTGCTAGTTCTTGCATAGACCAACTGTTCGTCAGCTTCTTTTTCCAACAAGGGCACTAGAAGCTCACCAGGGGGCGCCAAAACACTAACACTAAAATACACTATTTAAACAGACAATATTTAAAACTGCAAACAGTAGTCATTCATCCAATAATACCTTAATGTAGTGGGGTACTACTGATGAAAACGAAATCCAAAAAGATCCATCCTCATATATATTTTTACATTTTGTATATGTTCACAAAAGGGATATTGTGGAAATCTATTATACGATAATTTTACATGCACATATCAAGTAAGCAGGCCCAAGTAATGTAGTGAGTTAAGGGTGAGATGTCAATTAATCAACTAATTAAGACAATATGCTATTGTAAGAATAAACAACTAAGTAAGACAATACGATATTGTAAGAATAAACAACTAATTGAGACAATAAGCTATTGGAAGAATGAACAGCTAATTAAGACAATACACTATTGGAAGAATAAACAACTAATTAAGACAATAAGCTATTGGAAGAATAAACAACTAATTAAGACAATAAGCTATTGGAAGAATGAACAGCTAATTAAGACAAAAAGCTATTGTAAGAATGAACAGCTAATTAAGACAATACACTATTGGAAGAATAAACAACTAATTGAGACAATATGCTATTGTAAGAATAAACAACTAATTAAGACAAAAAGCTATTGTAAGAATGAACAGCTAATTAAGACAATACGCTATTAGAAAAATGAACAGCTAATTAAGACAATTAGCTATTGGAAGAATAAACAGATTTCTACAAATACTGTACACATGGTGCACAGCCATGATGAAGAAACAGACAAGCATAATGAACAAAGAGTGTGCAAAATGCAACCATGGTCTTTCATATTAAAATAATATAACATATTATTTCCATAATAACAAATTGTGTGTACAAGGCACAACCATAACAAAGCAAGTTTAGCAAGCATAGTTTGTGCAGTTGGTGGTAGTTGGTGAGCTATAGAGTGTGCAAGGTGCAACAACATTATAGAAAAAGAGTGTGTGTGTGTGTGTGTGTGTGTGTGTGTGTGTGTGTGTGTGTGGTCGTGTGTGTGTGTGCATTTTACAGGGGGCTGCTGAAGGGGCTCATTAGTCGAGAGTGTGCATCCGCAGGCTTTTCAGACAGCATGCAGTAACCAGTGAGGCTCAAACGAGAGGGCGAAAATAAACAGGAAACCCACAATCGCCCTAGCTGCCTCGCACCTCCTGCTTCCACATGCGTGCAGATCGGGTTGTGTGCCTTCTGATTTGTAGATGTGTGTATATGTATATATATGTAAATGTATGTGTATGTATGTGTATAATAGTATATTTGTTTTATATATATATATACATACAGACACACACACACACACACATATATATATATATATATATATATATATATATATATATATATATATATAGTGCTGTGCATAAGTTAAGAAAAAAATGAGTAAAAATCCAACTTTTAAGGACATCAATTTTCTTTGTGAATGAATCATGTAAATAAATAAATGTTATTCCTTAAAATATGTGTGTGTGTATGTGTAAAGCGGCCTTGTGTGTGTATGTGTGTGTGTGTGTGTGTGTGTGTGTGAGTGTGTTTGTGTGTGTGTGTGTGTGTGTGTGTGTGTTTGTGCAGGTGCAGCAGGCTCAGAAGGGATGTGGTTTTCATCTTTAGGCTGGGCCGAGCATGTATATAGGGGGCCAGATGATCAGATACTCTCATGAGATCAGAGAACATGTCAAAAGGAGTGTCAGAAATAGGGAGGGTGTTCTGACTGTGTTTATATTCTTAACTTGATGAAGTGACTAGTGCATCCCAGCTATCAGGTATGAAACATAGTTAATAGACACTCAACGCTCAAAGTGTTAAAAAACACTTTATGTGTACAATTATTACAACTTTATGACTGAATGATTTAATTGATATTTTTTACTTACAGTAATTGCTTTAAGTCACTTTAGGTACGAATATTTGAGTGTTGCTGGTATTTCAATCACATATTTGTTTTAGCTTAAATTGATTCAGTGAATAAATTAAAAGCCTTCAGGCAAGTAGTTCCCACAAATATTTTGACTATTCGAGTTTACAGTATAATAATGGTTGACTTATTTCCGTATCGTATATTTATTTATTTTATATCCATACAGTACATTATTGTTATTACTATTATTTTTATACTATAATTGTACTATTCTTTTATTTTATTTTATTTTTACAGCACTTTGGCCAACTGTTGTTGTTTGTTATATATGCTGTAGAAATAAATTGGCATTGACACTGACATACACTACATCCATATAGTATTTTTTATTGTTAGACTGGACATTTATCGATGAATAATAAAAATGCATAAGCATAAGACACACTCCTTTGCAATGAGACCCACATAATCAAACACTAATGTCAAAAATGTAAAACGGGGCAGAAGTCCTGATGGGGTTCACAGTTGTCTGTAGGTGACCTCAGTATGCAGACAGGCCTCACCTTGGAGGGAAGCCAGGCACTGGTGCTCTTTAGTGGAGACCGCCTTTCATAAAAACAAAGAGACAAGTTTACAGGAGACAGAATATGTCATGAGTCTGCTCCCTGCTCCACTAATTGGATATTATTCCACCTCACTCTGCCTGTTGCCACACCCCCCTCACACTCACACTCTAACCTATCAGGAAGCTCACCTGTTCATTGCTCCTAATCACTGCCACCTGCACCTTGTTACCAGCTGCTGTGTGTGTGTGTGTACTTAAGGCACAGGTCTCCAGACATTCAGTGTCAGTTCGTCTGCGATTCAGCGTGTTCCTGTTCGTTGGCCTTCCTCAACTGATCTCCGTGCTGATTCCTACCTGTTTGACCCGACCTGTTCAACCATACAACGACCATCTTCCCGCTCCTGGTAACCAGACCTGTTTTCACTGTTTTCAAGATTTTTGTATCTTCGCTTCTGTGCCTCTACCCCTCTCAGAACACTCTGTCTGTGCTGGTGTCTGCTGCTGCTCGCTCCACTCAGCCTCTCACGGACACCACTCCAGCCACTGGGGTCTCTCACTCCACTCAGCCTCTCACAGACCCCACTCCAGCCACTGGATTCACTGCCTCCACTCTGACTCTCACTCTCCACTTCCCCTTTCCCCTTATTTAATAAAGATAACCTTCTGGTGTTCGTGAAACGCATCTGGTTCGCCTGTCTCGTACTTGACAGTACGAACAGACCATCATGGAACCAGCGCACAAACCCTCTGCCCTGGTCCGTCTTGAACATGCAGAAGGGGAAGTCACCCGGATGTCTGGGGACATTGCATCTTTGATCCAGATCAGCAATCAGCTCCAACAACAACTCCAGCAACATCAACAGCAGCTGGCCCAGGTGATCCAGGCACTCACCATCCCGGCAACTCCGTCTGCTTCCACCGCACCACTCTTTTAAGAGCCTAATGCTCCAGTTCCCAACGCTTCAGCCCCCGACGCCCCGGCGGCACCGTCCTCAGCTCCTGTCGCCCCGTAACCCAAGATCGGAAACCCCGAACGATTTGATGGCAACCCAAAACGGGTACGAGCATTCTTGACAAGCTGCAGAGTCCAATTCTCGCTGCAACCCTGGACCTTCGCTACAGAGGGGGCCAGAGTCGGATATGTAATCACCCACCTGACCGGTCGAGCTCGGCTCTGGGGAACGGCTGAGTTTGAGAAGCAAACACCAGCCTGTACCACCTTCAATGCGTTTGCAGAGGAGATGATCAAGGTGTTCGACCTGGGCTCTTCCACCTCTGAAGCATCCCTTGCACTCATGACCCTCCGTCAAGGTAATCGGACAGAGGCGCAGCTCCTGGAATATGGAGGCCGTGGTGGACTCCTTTATCACAGCCTGGCGGATTACATCAAGGATGAGCTTGTCTCCCATGATTTGCCCAGCACATGAAGCCATTGCCCTCACGGTCCGCATTGCCTGCCGGATTCAGACCCGGAGGCGAGAGAAGGGACGCCAGAGCCAGCCAGCCACCCGTGGTCGGAGCACATCGTCTGTTCCCCTGTCCTGCCCAGCCGCTGCTCAAATCCAGTCAAGCCAGCCCGAGCCCATGGAGATTGGCCGTGCTACCCTCACTCCTAAAGAGCGTCAGCGGCGCTTTACATCCAACCTGTGTCTGTACTGTGGGGGTGAGGGCCATCGAGTTGCCTCCTGCCCAGCAAAAGCCAGAGCTCACCGGGTGTAGGGGAGATCCGAGTGAGCTCAACGTGTCTCCAGCCTCCCCCCATTCGTAAGCCCTTGCTCCAGATCCGCCTTCTGCTAACCAACACCACCCATACACTGGCCGCCCTTGTAAACTCTGGAGCTGAGGCAAACATCATGGACGTGGAGCTTGCCCGGCAGCTGGGCATGGGACGCCACCACTTGTCCCCACCTGTTCCTGCACGAGCTCTGGATGGACACCCACTCGGCATAGTGACCCACATCTCAGCCCCGGTACTTTCCGGGAATCACCAAGAGTCTATCCAGTTCTATCTTCTGCACTCACCTGGTCAACCTCTCATTCTGAGCTATCCTTGGCTGCGCCAACACAACCCCCACTTTGACTGGGAGATGGGATTGGTACGAGAGTGGGGCAGGAGATGCCACCTGACCTGCTTGAAGGAGGCTGTCGTGCCCATCAACCCTAAGACTACCTACCCTGTCCCAGACATTTCCAACGTGCCTGCCTGTTACCATGGTCTCCGAGATGTCTTTAATAAGTCCAAAGCCACCTCTCTGCCCCCTCACCGGCCATATGACTGCGCCATAGACCTTCTGCCTGGCAACGCACCACCAAAGGGTCGTCTGTAGTCCTTGTCTGCACCAGAGAGAAAGGCCATGGAATACATTAATGACTCCCTAGCTGCTGGGATAATCCGTCCATCATCCTCACCTGCTGGAGCTGGATTCTTCTTTGTTGGGGAAAAAGGACGGCTCACTCCGCCCATGCATAGACTACCGTGGACTGAACGATATCACTGTCAAGACCCGCTACCCTCTGCCACTCATGTCTTCTGCCTTTGAGCTTCTCCAGGGTGCCACCGTGTTTACCAAGCTAGACCTTAGAAACTCATATCACCTGGTTCGCATAAGGGAGGGCGATGAGTGGAAGACGGTATTCAACACACCAACCGGACACTATGAGTACCTGGTCATGCCTTTTGACCTCACCAATGCCCCCGCAGTGTTCCAGGCTCTGGTGAATGACATTCTGCGAGACATGCTCAACATTTTTGTATTTGTTTATTTAGATGACATTTTGATTTTTTTCTAAAACCATGTCTGAACACATTGATCACGTCCAACTAGTCCTGCGCCGTCTCCTTGAAAACTCTCTTTTTGTCAAGGCTGAGAAATGTGAGTTCCACGCCCAATCTACGTCATTCCGGGGATACATAGTGGCAGAGGGGAGAATTCAGATGGACCCTGCAAAGGTGACGGCAGTCACATCCTGGCCCGTACCGGAGAATCGCAAGAAGTTGCAACAATTTTTCGGCTTCGCCAACTTCTACAGGAGGTTTGTCCGAAATTACAGCACAGTGGAATCCCCCCTCACCGCTCTCACCAGCACTAAGGTTCCGTTCAGATGGAATCCAGCAGCAGACACGGCATTCGAGACATTGAAGGCACGCTTCACCTCTGCTCCCATTCTCCAAATGCCTGACCCTGAGCGACAGTTTGTGGTGGAGGTGGATGCATCAGACATGGGGGTCGGGGTGGTACTCTCCCAGCGTGCAGCATCAGATGGCAAGCTACATCCATGTGCTTTCTACTCCCGCAGACTGTCCCCGGCAGAACAAAAATTATGACATTGGGAACCGCGAGCTACTGGCTGTGAAGCTTGCTCTGGAGGAATGGTGACACTGGCTTGAGGGCTCAACTGTTCCGTTTCTGGTCTGGACGGACCATAAGAATCTGGAGTATATACGAACAGCCAGGAGGTTGAACTCACGTCAGTCCCGGTGTTCCCTCTTTTTCGCACGGTTCAATTTCATCCTCTCTTACCGCCCTGTTTCACGCAACGCAAAGCCCGATGCCCTCTCCCGTGTGTTCCAGAAGGCCGAAGCACCAGTGGAGGAACCCAAGCCCATTCTCCCGAACTCCTGTGTAGTTGCTACTCTGACCTGGGACATTGAGGAGCAGGTTAGAGCGGCTACCCCTGGCCCCAGCACTTGCCCCACTGACCGTCTCTTTGTTCCTGGAAATCTGAGGTCTCAGGTGATCCAGTGGGGTCATGACTCACCTTGCTTGTCATCCTGGCATCACGCGCACCATTCATCTGCTCTCCAAGCGGCTCTGGTGGTCATCACTGAGGAGAGATGTCCGAGACTTCGTGAGCGCCTGCCCCACCTGTAACCAGAACAAGACCACCAGCCGTCCCCCAGCTGGTTTACTCCACCCCCTGCCAGTCCCCAAGCGACCCTGGTCCCACCTGTCTCTGGATTTTGTCACCGGACTCCCTCCATCTGACGGAAACACTGTCATCCTCCCAATCGTGGACCGGTTCAGCAAGATGGCCCACTTTGTCCCACTGCCAAGGTTGCCCTCTGCTAAGGAGACTGCTCAGGTGGTCATGGAGCCGGTGTTCCGGGTTCACGGGCTGCCTAAGGATGTTGTATCTGACCGGGGTCTGCAGTTTGCGTCTTCCTTCTGGAAGGAGTTCTGCCGTCTCCTGGGGGCCACTGCGAGTCAGGAATCAGGCTTTCACCCTCAGTCTAATGGGCAGTCAGAGCGACTCAACCAGGAACTGGAAAAATCCCTTCGTTGCATGGCTTCACGCAACCCTCGGTCATGGGCTCAACATCTGCTGTGGGTGGAATATGCCCACAACTCTCTCCCAAGTTCTACCACTGGCCTGTCTCCCTTCCACTGTGTCTTTGGCTACCAACCACCTCTGTTCAACTCTCAGGAGAAAGACGCTTCTTGCCCTTCTGCCCTTGCCTGCGTCCGTCGCTGTCGCCGGATCTGGTCCCAAGCTCGTGCAACCCTCCTCAAGTCTGTTGCCAGTTACGCTATTGGGGCCAACCGACGAAGGACCCCAGCCCCTATGTACCGAGTGGGCCAGAAGGTATGGCTCTCAGCCCGGGACCTGCCACTCCGGGTGGAATCACGTAAGCTGGCGCCCAGATACATTGGCCCATTTCCCATACTGAAGGTCATCAGCCCGTCAGCTGTCCGGCTCCTGATGAGCCTTCCACCCGGAAGGGTCGACCAAGGGGTTCCCGACGTGGGTCTGTCCAGCCGGCTTGTCCTCCGCCCAATCCTGTGTCTACGCCGGACTCTGAACCCAATCCTGTGCCTGTGCCTGCCCCTGACCCTGACTCTGAACCCGATCCAGTGCCGTCGGATGATGAATTCTCCACCAGCGATGATGTGATGGAACCAGTGCCCTCTGGGGATGAGGCCATGGACACTGACAGGTCAGCGGAATTCTGACCCTCCTCCGGTTCCCCCCCTCCACCCGCCCTACTTGGTGACTCTGTTCTTGGGACTTCTGGGGCCGTCCCTTGAGGGGGGGGGGTTCTGTCATGAGTCTGCTCCCTGCTCCACTAATTGGATATTATTCCACCTCACTCTGCCTGTTGCCACACCCCCCTCACACTCACACTCTAACCTATCAGGAAGCTCACCCCTGTTCATTGCTCCTAATCACTGCCACCTGGACCTTGTTACCAGCTGCTGTGTGTATGTGTGTGTGTGTGTGTGTGTGTGTGTGTGTGTACTTAAGGCACAGTTCTCCAGACATTCAGTGTCAGTTCGTCTGCGATTCAGCGTGTTCCTGTTCGTTCCCGCTCCTGGTAACCAGACCTGTTTTCACTGTTTTCAAGATTTCTGTATCTTCGCTTCTGTGCCTCTACCCCTCTCAGAACACTCTGCCTGTGCCTGCCAACCCCAGCCCCAGCCTGTGCTGGTGTCTGCTGCTGCTCGCTCCACTCAGCCTCTCACGGAAACCACTCCAGCCACTGGGGTCTCTCGCTCCACTCAGCCTCTCACGGACCCCACTCCAGCCACTGGATTCACTGCCTCCACTCTGACTCTCACAGACCCCACTCCAGCCACTGGATTCACTGCCTCCACTCAGCCTCTCACAGACCCCACTCCAGCCACTGGATTCACTGCCTCCACTCTGACTCTCACTCTCCACTTCCCCTTATTTAATAAAGATAACCTTCTGGTGTTCGTGAAACGCATCTGGTTCTCCTGTCTCGTACTTGACAGAATAGTACATTGATGCACCGATTTGGGATTATTCCTATAACAGAAGTTACAATCTTCTCATATACCATTGTATACATACATATATGTGTGTGTGTGTGTGTGTGTGTGTGTGTCAAATGTCACAATGTCAAACAATGTTGGAGAATACCTGAAATATCTTTCCCTTCAGGTCTTCTACCTTCATGTGAATTCCTGAAGAGACAAAAATCCACTTTTTAATTTTCAATCTAACCTAATGTCATTTTATTTTTAATTTTATTTGCTATTTCAGTGTTACATTTACTGTGAGAAACAAACAACAACATTTGTTGTGTTCCAGACAGACCACTTCATACTTTTAACAGAGGTCATAATTCACATCGGCATGAATTATTTAATTATGGTGTATTTGATAGGGACAGACAATATAGCCACAGCAAGCAACAACACTTCGTGTTCCAGACAGACGGCTACCTAACAGAGGTCATAATTCACATGGACGTTGACACAGTTTTTCGAGTTGATCAGTTTAAAGCTGTACCTGGGTTGAACCAGAGGCAGTAAGCACAGCTCAGGGAGGTGACTATGGAGACCACTGCACACAGAGGACACAGACTGGCCAACAGCACCCAGCACGGAGTGGAGCTGGGGGAGGGGGACTGGGGGAGGCTGGCTGGGTGGGAGATCTATACAAACCATGCATCAATCAGTATGGAAAGCATGCATCACATATACTAGGCTACAACTAATAATAAGAACAATAAGAACATCAACAACAATACTACGACTACTATTACTACGACTACGACTATGACTACTACTACTACTACTACTACTACTACTACTACTAATACTAAGAAGAAAAAGAAGAAGAGGAAGAAAATGATAAAATTATAACCCTTTCAACTGAACTTTAGTAACGCGGCAAAAATTGGATGGTACTGGAATGTATTCATTAGGTAGGCTGTCCCGTTTAAACGCTGTGAATGATTTCAATGAATATTATAATAGAATATTGTAGTAGGACAAATTGCCTTACCTTCAAATGACAGCTTGTAGATTATATTTCGCAAAAGCTGAGTTGCATCAACCAGTTGTCTGACGCCAACTGAACATTAGTACAGTCCCAGGTCCGATTCAGTGATGTTCTGAATGAGGAGGTCGTGGGATTGGCTCGAGGAGTTCCACTTAGGCATGTGGTGGGAGTCTTTGTTCCAACTGAGTTGTAGAGCTGTCTTTCTAAAGGAAGGGTGTCTATGCTGAAAACAATTAATTCTGTGCCAGTAGATTTCTGAACCTACGGTCCAAACCTGGTCACAGTACAGAGTGACATTGTCTCCTGGCCAAACTCTTACATCCACTTCTGTCTCAAACGCTCTCAAAGAGAATGGCATAACGCCTGAAACGCCCAAAAGGTACCTAGCGTTGAACATTGCAATGAATTGAGACACACAAGCAAGAATAGAATACAAAATGTCACTTACCTAAAAGGATAACCAATGTTACACCAGGGCCTGGCATGACTAGAAGAACTGCAGTTCAGAGAGTGACGAGGAATTGACGTGCTATCGTAAATGAGCGTCACCTTTAAAGGCCAGCTGCTCAGTGATTGGTTGAGATCAGAGAGATCAGATGAAATGATGTGTGCGAAATGAAGTAACAAACCGACATAAAGCGCACAGACAGGAAATCTGCAACACAACCCCAACAACGCCCACCCTAGAAGGCCTGCCAATAACTCATTATGGCTACAGATGACTATTAGCTGATCACTCTGCACTTTCTACCAGTTGCAGCTGGGAAATATTAGTAGATAGCAAGGGACGCTATAGGAAATCAATAACAGTTGAGGGTGTGGAGAAAATGTGTAATTGCCTCATATGAATGCCTTGCAGCAGTGCAAAAATGACTTAGATATGCCTGATGCAGAAGTTATTACGTTATCTGTCGTAATGCTGCAATAAACACACACACACATACACACACACACACACACGTACACACACGTTCTGAGTCTGAACACAATTGATCTGTATAACAAACACACACACACACACACATACACACATACACACATACACATTCTGAATCTGAACCCAATTGATCTGTATAATTTTAACAAATATTGTGCTGTGTGCATTTTTTTATTGCTCAAACAAAACATATCTTATATTTCAGCTTTTGTTGTGACTATAGGCAAGACACTGGTGGTTGCT
This sequence comes from Alosa sapidissima, assembly GCF_018492685.1. Classification (NCBI taxonomy): domain Eukaryota; kingdom Metazoa; phylum Chordata; class Actinopteri; order Clupeiformes; family Clupeidae; genus Alosa; species Alosa sapidissima. The sequence continues at coordinate 21,553,146 of NC_055965.1, read as the reverse complement.
ATCTGGGATGAGAGATGACAAAATAGTCACATGAGCAGTTTCTCAGAATAATGTACGTGACATCTATCAGGCAACATGTGAAAACAAGACCTGTTGTTTGTGCCTGACTGTGGGTTGTGGGTCAAAACAGCTCATTATCATGACGATCATTATTCAATGAAGCCTATTCTTAGGCTAATCTGAGGAGGCCCTAGAAGCTCGCATCATAGTCTTAGGCTAACTTGGTAAAAATACCTGTTAGATATGGCGGCCTTGGGAAGTGTTGCGAGGGATATAGAAGAGATGGTTAAAAAGGACATGTCTTATGCAGAAATCGCAAACACTTTAAATAACTTTGGTTCACAAAGAGGTTACTCTGAGAGGAGCATCTGATGATTTTGCACCCAGCATAATTAGGCATCCACTAACTCGGGACCACCTGGGAACTAAGGTGGCAAAAGCAGTTTGCGAGGTAGCCTAGGCCTTAGGGGATGCCAGGCCTACTGCGGTCACGTAGCCTACCATAGGCCTACCTATGCAATCACTCATTTTACTTTGATGTATTTATTAGGTTGATTAAACCTTGATTTAAACTTAACCTTGTTGGTGCAACATGAATTCATTGTCATTTCTGCATGTTACTTTTCTCTTTTTGTATGTGTGTGTGTGTCGTGTGTGTGTTTTTTTGTTTGTGTTATGTGTGCATTTTTTTTTTACATTTTCAGTCTATTAATAGGCTTGAAAGGTTTACTGACCGTAAGGTAGGCTTTTATCTATACTTTACAGTCCATTGACATACAGACAGGTAGCCTACTGACCGTCCACTGTCCGTCTTCGTGATTCTCGTCCTCTGTACACCTCATGTCACAGTACACCTCCACGGGTTTGTCGTCCGTCGTTGGGTAGATGGTGTAAACCCTGTTGTGCTTGGACCCATTCTGGTAGATGTCCTCGCAGTCCAAGGGCAGCGCGCTTTGACTAACGGGGTGTGAGATCACCACCAGGGGGAGCAAAAGAGCTGCAGGGAAAGAGAAACAAGCAAGAATGGAGGAGAAAGGAGGCTATTCTTTACCGTCATGAGCTACAGAGTTGTATGCAGATTTCTGACTTGTGATTGTATGAATGCATGCATGCGTGTGTGTGTGTGTGTGTGTCTTTGTGTATTTTTCCATGTTTACATGAACAGTTTTATTCGGCAATAATACTTCG
>NC_055965.1:21436958-21546958 GCF_018492685.1 Alosa sapidissima | reverse complement strand
GAGAAGGTGAGGCAGAGAGAACACAGGACAAAAGAGATGGACACTCAACTCTGAGTGTACACATCACTGCCCAGAATGTGATCTGACATTTTTCAACTCCAGTAAAACACCTCCTGTAACAGATGACTGCTTAGCTCAGGCGTAAGGGTCAGAGGTCATATTACTGTGCAGTCTTAAAAGTTAAATCACGCTCTGTCAAAAGTCTTCTCTGAATGGCTTCGGTTCTTAGCCCACAGACAAATCTGTCCCTAAGAGCTTCATCTAAATATCCAGAAAACTCACAGTATGTTGAAAGTTGTTTGAGTGCAACGATGTAATCGGCTACGCTTTCTCCGTCTTGCTGTTGTCTCGGAATCGCTCGGCGATCACCATTGGCTTTGGTTTGTAGTGGTCAGTCAGTGCTTTACTGAGCAGTTTGTATGACACGGTGCTAGGTTTGGTCGGGGACGTTAAGTTCTTCAATAACCGATATGCTTCTGCCCCAATCATGGATAAAAATGTACTGACCTTTTTGTCAGAAGGCACAGCATTCGCAATTATCCACTGGTCAAAGCGTTCAAGATATGATTCAAAATCTTCATCTGATTCCTTATATTCCCCAATGCTTCCACTTTGGAAAGACGCCATGAAGCTAGCAATAAAGCTAGCACAGCTAACTTCACTTCACCTGGTTATTTTCGTTCGTGACTTCTTCTGAAAGTGTATCCCCTATCACTAGACGTGAGCCGTTTTCTCTCCGTTGACAATCAATCCCATCCTCGTCGCCACTGTTATATCCGTGATATATAAAAATGAAGAAACGGAGGCCGTATGCAGGTTAGGTTGTTTACTGAATCAAACCGCTTGCAGAACTACACACAGTACCCTACTTTTCCATGTATATTCCATTCGCCAGTAGGGGGCGATCAATTACCAACAGGTAAATAACAGCGTGCAATGTTACGGAGGTGAAAAAAAGCAATCTTAGTGAGTGAATTGATATGAGGATCAAAGCTAAGGGTGGAGTCAAGCTGAATGCCAAGGTTTTTAACAACAGAGGTGGAGTGGACAGATGAGCCATCAATGTTGAGAGTGAGATGGGGAGATTTGGTGAGGATGCTTTTAGGGCCAATCAGCAGAATTTCGGTTTTGTCTGTGTTGAGGTTGAGAAAATTGTTTTGCATCCATAATTTTAAGTCAGAGACGCATTAAGTGAGGGAGCGTGGTGGGGGGTCAGAGGGAGAGGGAGTGGTAAGATAAAGTTGGATGTTATCTGCATAGCAGTGGAAGTTGAGACCGTGGCTGCGAATAATCTGGCCAAGAGGGAGGATGTATATGAGAAAGAGGAGGGGCCCAAGTACAGAACCCTGGGGGACACCACGAGTGACAGGGGACTTGGGGGACTGATGTGGACCAAGTGTTACAAACTGCTTTCTGTTGGTGAGGTATGACTGAAACCAATTGAGGGCTGTGCCAGAAACACCAATAGCAGACAGACGGGAGATTACAACATTGTGGTTGATGGTATCGAAAGCAGCACTAAGGTCAAGGAGAATGAGAATGTTAAGTGAACCAGAGTCAGCAGACAGGAGGAGGTCGTTAACTATGCGTAGAAGGGCAGTCTCTGTACTGTGACATGAGTGGAAGCCAGATTGAAAGGGCTCATACAGGTCGTGGTGGTTAAGAAAGGTGTGTAGTTGTGAGGCCACCACTCTTTCCAGTACCTTGGCCAGGAAGGGGAGGTTGGAGATAGGGCGGTAGTTTATTAGTGATGTGGGGTCGGAGTCAGGTTTTTTGAGAATGGGCCTATAAATACACAATATTTATAATAACACAGAGTAAGTAGATATGGGAAATCAAATACATAGTAACATCACAATTTCAAACTGTATAGCATGAAATCATTAAGAACACGTTCAAAATGTTCATAAGTTATCAAACTAAGCACATAGACCTACAGAAAGCATGACAAATTTAGTTCCTCATTTAAGCCATGAGGTTCAGGTGTGTTCAAGGGTAAATATCCAAAACGCCTCACTACATAAGAGTTTTTTGATCATGTCTCCGCCTCTGGAGGGTGTATTGATTTTTTCTATCCCCCAAAATTTCAATGAAGCTGGAGATCCATGATTTGCCTGCATATAATGTCTTGCCATTAGCCTAGAAATCTAGACGCACCCTAGCGGCGGCAAATTAATTTGCTCAGCCTGTACGTCTAGTATCAAACCATAGGGATTTCTATTGGCTGACGCCGTGGACGTCATCCAATCACAGTGCTCTATTTTGTTAGAGAGTCTTAAGGCGGGCTTAACAGGATAACGACAGTCCTGCGACGGTGAACAACAAGGAAGGTGGCTATGGCGAACGAAGAGTGGTTGTTTGAATCGGCGTTGGTGTCATCTTTGGAGGAGTTGGACTTGTGCTTTTCTTTGAAAGTTGAGCAACACAATGCACTTAAGTCATTCCTTTCGAAAAAGGATGTATTTGCCGTTTTGCCGACCGGATACAGATATGGTCGTAGCGCTGGCCTAGGCAGTTTGAAAGACAATTCTCTGCCCGCCACTTGGATTAAGCGAGGTGACTGGTTCGATTCCAGACTATACATTTCAATGATATAGGATGGCCCGCCAGGCTATCTTGCCATGGCATAAGTGGTATTTTTAGTGCGAATTGCTGTTTTGTGCTCTGATATTCTAATTTTTAATTGACATTTGGTCTGTCCAATGTATACCAGACCACATGGGCATTTTAATAAGTAAATTACATAAATAATAAAATAATCAATAGAATAAGATTTAGATTTAGATTTAGATAAGATTAAGATCCTTATGAGCTACTGTAGCACCCAAATAATCTCTCTGTTCTTTACATCAGTGATCCAGAGTGTAATGCTTTATTGTAGCAGAGTTTGGCTGAGTAGCCTTTTAGTCAAAGATAAGGCAAAACTATAATCAAATTATAATCTGTTCAAAGATCATTGGGCTACCTGTAGCACACCTCTTCCAGGAAGCCCACAACAAGAGCATGCTCAGGCTGGCCAGATATATTTCCATGGACACCTCACATGTTCTACACAGAGAGAATATTAGCTACTGCCCTCAAACAGGCGCTTTAGAGTTCTTTCTTTCAACTGCAATAGACTCAGATACTCTTGTATACATCAATCAATCCTTTTGTTAAACCATTAAGATCTAGTGCAATATCTATTCATGAATACCATTTATCCAAGTGTTGAAAGTTTGGATGTATTGACGTAGCCTCTTTGCAATATATGTACTGTATGCTTTGTCTTCTGTCATGCTTGATGTTTGTCTGTTGATACTGTCATGTGTGGCTAAGTTTCATGTTTGTCTGTTGATACTGTCATGTGTGTCTTTCGATGCTTTATGTCCTACATGCATGTCTACATGTCGGTCTATTGATGATATGTCTTACATGTATGTATTGTTTCTGTCCTCCTATCCTTAAATGAGCTGCCCAGGGATGCAAAAAGAATTTCAGCACAAACTGACAAATAATGTTGTATCGTATCATATTGTGTAGGTGCTCTATGCAAGTTTTCTGTCTAAAACTGGTATGCTGACTACCTAAAAGGCATGCAAAACACCAGCCAGAGCAATATTGGGAAGATAACTAACTGGTGTCTGGGGATATAGTCAGTAATGCTATGCTGCAAACGTTTTTCTTCAATTTTACATGGAACTGCAGAGTGGAGGGCTGGTGGGAACACGTATTTATTCATACCATATACACCTCAAAATTAATCTAACGATACCAATCCTACTTGCTTGTTAAAAAAACATAGGCTACTTTGAAATGTATTTAACATGTTGTGAAAAGAAACATACTATTTGTCAGCAGACACAGCCAGAAGGATTCTGTATTTCTCAACATTTGTATTGTTCTATTGTTCTGGACTTTAGGTACATAAACTCAGCAGATGAGGAGAAGAACCTGACTACAGCCCAGTGTTCAGCTCTGGCTTATCTGCTGCTGATGTCAGCTGAGGACTTGGAGGAGTTTGATCTGAGGAAATATCTGAAATCAGACAAAGGGCTACTCAGAATGCTTCCTGTTGTCAAAGTCTCAAGAAGACTTTGGTGTGTATAGCCTTGGTATTTCAAATTACTATGATGATTTAAAAAAAAAACTGATATACTGGCTGAGGGACATGGCGGTATTTCAACAGTTGTTTCAGTGTGTATAAAACTGAATAAACATGTTATGTATGTTTTGATTGTGTGTACAACTGACACGTTTATTCTTGATTTTAAAACAGGCTAAATTGGTGTCACCTCTCCAAGGTGAGCTGTCAGCTGTTGGCATCAGTGCTGCAAATGACCCCTTCCCATCTGAGGGAACTGGACATGAGTGACAATGACCTGCAGGATGAAGGAGTGGAGCTGCTCTCTGTGGGACTAAAAGATCAACAATGCAAACTGGAGACACTGAGGTAAGTTATTGAATGTAATGCTTCAATATATTATTTTACCCAACAATTTGATTTTAGCAAGAAATCAGCTTGTGGGGCAGCTGTGGCCTACTGGTTAGCGCTTCGGACTTGTTACAGAGGGTTGCCGGTTCGAACCCCGACCAGTAGGCATGGCTGAAGTGCCCTTGAGCAAGGCACCTAACCCCTCACTGCTCCCCGAGCGCCGCTGTTGTTGCAGGCAGCTCACTGTGCCGGGATTAGTGTGTGCTTCACCTCACTGTGTGCTGAGTGTGTTTCACTAATTCATGGATTGGAATAAATGCAGAGACCAAGTTTCCCTAATGGGATCAAAAGAGTATATATACTTACTTATACTTACTAAATACCCATGGCAATGGCTGATGACTGTGTGATTCTCCTTTCTTTCATCCACAAACATAAATAATATATTAAGTGTTTGAATAGATAGATAGATAGATAGATAAATATATAGATAGATAGATAGATAGATAGATGTCCCAAAGGAATAATAATGTCCCACACATCGCTCCCTGTTCCATAGCAAAAGAAGGGGACACAACAACACACAGCTAAATCAGCAACGCATGCACAGCCTACATTCTATCTCCACATGTGACATAAAAACCACAGAACTGAGGTGGAATACATGTGGCTAATTTAAAGGTTTACTATGCAGGTTTAGGTATTTTTGGCAAGTGTAGAGCTCCCTCTAGAGTCGTGATGTATTTATATGTTACTCTGCTATTGTAAATAGCAAACTTCTTGCAACATATCCCCCTGTACACAATGCAAATGCTTTTGTTCTAGATTAACAACAGGCAAAAACTATCTTTAAAGAGCTATATTTACTGACAAGGTAATCCCCCAGACGATTCTCGCGAGTTTTGGCGGGGCGCTACTCTTGGAAGTTGCATGGCTGGTTTTCTCGGTAGGGACTCGCTACGTCTATGCTGTATAGCTATTCTAGGTGAACGATTTGCCTATTACACGTTTGTTTACCATCAAATTGGCTTTGTAAAGGTGAAAATCTTGCATAGTGTGCCTTTAATCATCAGGCGCAGGTGCATCAACAGCGAAGCATCCTGGAAACCGGGGAGTGGATACCGGGGGTGGGGGGTGGGGGGGGGGGGTGGTTGGGGACATGGCCTGCACTGGGTGGCAGGTAGCAGGGAGGGAAGAGCTGGTTTAAAGGGAGCCGGGTTGGTGATGGAGAACAGTAGTGAAGAAGCTGTGCATGTGGTGTTCCTTTTCCGATCACACTCTGCACTCACATATTCAGTCCCTGCCTTAGCTGACTATTGTTAGCGGTGGCAGAAGTTACAACCAACACAGATTCATAGTGGCAGCAAAACCAGTCCAGCGTCTCACGCCACAACAATCTGCCCCCAGTGCCCTTTCTTCTCCACACTGAACATCACCTCTCAGTTAGGTCTGGTCAAGGTACACGTACCTGCTGCCATACCACTGTTCAGCACACACTGTACCCACAGTACATTGCAATTGCACACAGCATGAGCAAGAAAGGCTTAACAAGTGAAATTCAAAAGCAACTCTTCAGAAATTATATGTCAGTCTGTTCTTCTCCTTTACTCTCTTTGGCTCATCAGCTGTGAATATATACAGTTGTGTCCAGAGCCATATAAAGGTACCTTTATATGGCTCTGGTTGTGTCCTCTTTTAAAGAAGGGAAGGGATACAACTTTAATCTCCATTTAAAAAATTGAACCCTTTAGAATTGACAAGGTGTGTTGGATCCTGAATATTTTTGTAATGTGCTTTCATACTTTTAGACACAATCACAACATTTATCGTATGGCAAAAATGAGAGGCAATATCAGAGCTTTGCAAAAAGATGCGTACATGTATTCATGGAAGTTCAACAAGTATTTTCTATACAGGCTAAATCACTGCAACCTCTCCAAGACAAGCTGTAAAATCATGACATCAGTGATACAAAGTAGTGTTAATTTTGTCACCTATTTTTAATTTAGTCTTAGTCTTAGTCTTGTGACGAAATGTCCTTTTTAGTCTTTGTCATATTTAGTCATTCAAATATCATTTTTGTTAGTCAAGTTTTAGTCGACTAAAAGTCTCGTCATTTTAGTCTAGTTTTAGTCAAAAGAAAACTAAAGGTATCTTAGTCTTAGTCAGTTTTAGTCAACACATTTTAGTCTTTTTTTATAACAAATTATTTCTGATTACCATTTGAGTCAAATAGTGTTTCACACATCTCAATTTTCCAACAGTATTGTGTGTCCACAGGGCTACTCGTCTGTTATAATTACTCATTCAGATTTTTTGTCAGTCAGTATGTTTACATGCACAGGTAAGTCGAGCTACAGTTATAGCTCGGCTGGGATTTGACCATAGACAGTAAAAGATTTGACTGGACCACTGTCATATTCGTAGACCAGTGTTTCTCAAAGTGTGGTCCGGGAATCACTGGTGGTCCGCAAGCTATCCCAAGTGGTCCGCAAGCAGACGTGGTAAAATATAATATAGATGAGTTGTTTGCAACATTGAACCAACTTGTATGTAAAAACAGTTCTGCAACACTGTCTATGTAAGATATGCCAGTTTAAATCATACAGTATGAATCCACACAATAAGCAAAGTGCAAAGACAATAAGCAAGGTGGTTCAGTGAGTAGGCCTATAGTGTAGACTAATTATAGGCTACTGTTGAAGTAGGTCTAATCTTTTTTTTTTTTTTAGCTAGGGTTAGTTAAGTGGTCCTGAAACTGAAAAAGTTTGAGAAACACTGTCGTAGACCAAAGTATTAATGTTTTACTCCGCCTCGCTAGGTGGCGATATGCGCCCAAACACAACACATTCCCCAAACAGACTCTCCATCTTAGCCATAGCTAACTTGCTAGCGAACTTTCCATATTAGCTTACTTGCTAGCAAACTTTGCATCATCAGTCTAACTGGTTAAATAGTTGACATTACATGATGAACATTTTCGTATGGACATTCTGGTGGATGTTAATTTGTATGAGAGAAGCTTCAACTTCTGGGTATGTAGCATTGTGGCATAAAGCTTAGGTAGTTATTTGGCTAACTCTGGCAGAAATCTCCAGTGTTCTTGTTCCATGTAGTTTCGTGTTGCAGCCACAGGGTTGCAGCAACAGCACGTAGACTAGCCTACAGGAAAGCTGTTGCGTATGAACTCATTCGGAATATTTTGAAAACGTAACAGCTAGATATTCTGTCTTCTCATTTTGTAGACGAAAATGAAGAGATTTTATCTTAGTTCTTATTTCATGCAAAACATTTTAGTCTCGTCTTTTTTTGTCAACAATAATTCATCTTAAGATAGTCTTAGTCAGTGTTTCAGGACATTACTGCCGTCTCGTCATCGTCTCGTCTTAGTCATGAAAAAAAAGGTCGTTGACGAACATATTTCCTCTCGTCTCGTCTGACGAAATTAACACTACGAGATATTCACAGAAAACTGTGTCTGCCCTACCCTCCTTTCGGGGGGTCCAGTCCAGCGGGGGGGCTACAGATCAAAACGAAAAACGATGGTTCCATGCTATCCATATGGGGTTACATGCCCACCAAGTTTCGTCTACCCCAGTCTTTCAGTGTCCCGGGAATCATTGACGGAAATTTGGGCATGCGAAAAAGAAAGAAAAAAAAAAGAAAAAAAAATCTGACTAAACCTATATGCTACCTATATATATAGCTTCGCTGCGCGGCGGTCATAATAAAATGATAAACAATTTTTACTTGTTAAACTGTTCCATGATAATCACATATATTTTCATCGAAATACCAGAGTGTGTATTCATTATCCTTGTTTTCCATCAAGGCACAGTTGTGTATGAACAGTAATTTGTCTCTGCAGACTTTGGTGTTCCTGTATGTTTAGGACATCATGTGATCTGGCACAGGGACACTGATGAGCAGGAATAAACTCTAAACCCAGGATAGAGGGGCTCCGTGAATGTGGAGTGGAACGTGTGCAGGTGGGTGAGTGTGTCAGAGGAGAGGCTGTAGAAGGACAGAGTGCCTGCTGGCCAATCCAAGTACACTCCAACTCTGCTGGAGTGGGAGGAGGGGGCAGGTATGTGAGTCACCTTCTTATTGTGCCAGGCAGTGTACTGTAACCAGAGCACTTCAGACTCCAGGACTTGTCATTACCTCCAAACCCACAGGCAGCACTCTCCCCTTTCCTCTGGATGCTTTTATAGGCCACCGATATATTAACCTCATCACCACTCCACTCAGCCTCCCAGTAGCAGCGTCCAGACAGACCCTCTCTACACAGCAACTGAGAGTAGTAGTCAAATCTCTCTGGGTGGTCAGGATATGGCTGACACTGACTCACACATGTCACCTTTCTGTTCTCCTCAGGGAGAGATAGACGTTTGTGTGCTGTGTTTGGGTCCAGCGTGAGCTCACATGCATCTGCACACAAGAAGAGAGGATAGAACACCCTCATCAGAACAGGGGGAAGGAAAGGGCTTTTTCAAACACAAACATGCACATGCACACTCACACTTGACCACATACACTGTCACACGCATATTGAAACACACACTCTGCTCTGTATGTGTGTGAGTGTGTGTGTGTGTGTGTGTGTGTGTGTGTAATGTATCAGACTTCCTGTGCATCATTCTGAAATCTTGGAAACATAAGAGGTTGTGTGTGTGTGTGTGTGTGTGCGTGTGCGTGCGTGCGTGTGTGTGTGTGTGTGTGTGTGTAAGGGCAGCTGTAGGAATAAATGTTATGTTATTCCCATCTAAATCAGAAAATCAGAATCAGAATCAGCTTTATTGGCCAGGTTTGCGTAAACAAACAAGTAATTTGACTTACAGTAGGTTAATCTTTGCTCTCAAAGCAAACACTCACTTAACATAAAAGAATAAATAAATCAACAAGAATAAAATAATAAAAACAGAACAGTAAGAATAGAATGAAGGGCAGTAGAATATGGCTATGTGTGTAAGGGCAGCTGTAGGAATAAATGTTATGTTATTCCCATCTAAATAAGAAAATCAGAATCAGAATCAGCTTTATTGGCCAGGTTTGCGTAAACAAACAAGTAATTTGACTTACAGTAGGTTAATCTTTGCTCTCAAAGCAAACACTCACTTAACATAAAAGAATAAATAAATCAACAAGAATAAAATAATAAAAACAGAACAGTAAGAATAGAATAAAGGGCAGTAGAATATGGCTATGTATAAGAATAAATACAGTATGTACATTTGCAAATTAATAGACACTGTGGGTGGAATAGGGTAATGCAATTGTCTGGGGGGGGGGGGGGGGGGGGGGGGCGGCAAGATGCAATATACAATTGAAAAGAGGGTGGGAATAGTGCAATATCAGTATAGACTGAGGATTAAGATTAAAAATAAATATAGGCAGAAGATTGAAATACACATGAGGTAGATGAGCAGAACACAGAACAGTGTTGATTGACTTTGTTCAGTGTAAGGGTGGGGGCTGTTTCTGAGTGTTCAACAAAATGACTGCTTTGGGGGAAGAAGCTGTCTTTGTGTCGGCTGGTTTTAGCGAACACTGCCCTGTATCGTCTACCAGAGGGAAGGAGGCTGAACAGTTTGTGTGACCAGGATGTGAGGGGTCTGTAGAGATTTTTGCTGCCCTTTTCCTAACCCTTGATTGGTACAGGTCCTGGATGGAGGGAAGGTCAGCTCCAATGATCCTCTCTGCAGCCCTAATTGTCTGTTGCTGTCTGGCCCTGTCCCATTCAGGCCCTGTCCCACATCAGACAGTGATGGAGGTGCAGATGACAGACTGAATGATGGCTGAGTAGAAAGTGGTCAGCAGCTCCTTAGGAAGATTAAACTTCCTTAGCTGTCTGAGGAAGTATATCCTCTGCTGGGCCTTTTTCTGAATGTTGTCAATGTGGAGGGACCATTTTAGGTCCTGTGAAATGGTTGATCCCAGGAACCTAAAGGAGTCCACATTGGACACTGTGTTGTTCTAAATGGCGGGGGGTTGAAGGGGGACTTCTCCTGAAGTCCACTGTCATCTCTACAGTCTTCTTGGGGTTAAGCTCCAGGTGGTTCTGACTGCACCAATGGAACAGCTGTTCTACCTCCTGCCTGTAAGCAGACTCATCACCATCCTGGATCAAACCAATGAGGGTGATTTCATCTACAAACTTCAGGAGTTTTACAGATGGGCCCTTTGAGGTGCAGTCATTAGTGTAGAGGGAGAAGAGTAGTGGGGAAAGGACACACCCCTGTGGGGCACCTGTACTGATGGACCGGGTCTTGGATGAGATGCTCCCCAGTCTGACATGCTGCTGAACGTCAGTCAGAAAGCTGGTGATCCACTGACATGTAGAGGCAGGCACTGAGAACTATGTGAGCTTCTGATGTAGGAGTTCAGGCATGATGGTATTGATCGCTGTGCTGAAGTCCACAAACTGTGAGAACTGGGTGAGCTTCTGATGTAGGAGTCCAGGCATGATGGTGTTGAACGCCGAGCTGAAGTCCACAAACACGATCCTAGCATACGTCATTGTCATGGGACAAATTGCAGTCCCATATTGACGACATCATCCGCCGACCTGTGTCATGGTGAAGGTGCAAAAAGCAGTCCAACAGTAGTCCAACAGCGCAACAGTGCAAGAATAATGTCTAGAGACCAGCATAAATAATATGGACAAATAAGAAAGTAATGTATAATGTAGACAAGGTAATATAAAAACTATGTCAGTGCAAGAATAGGTTGAGGTAATAGGGTTAAAGCGATCCAGTGTTGTAGCAGAAGCCATTGGTCATGTGTGCTAATTTAGCATGAAAAACAGTGTAGCAGTAAAACAGTAGTAAGACATTAGGCTGTGGACAGTAGTAAAACAGTAGTGGGCAGTCAGTACTCAAACATGGAGAGAGTGGAGAGGCAGACAGACTATGCAGAGAAGTCCATCTCTCCTTTTCCCTTAAGTGAAGCATTGAACAGTTCAATGGCCCTGGGGACAAATGACTTCCTCAGCCTTTCAGTTGTGCATGGCAGTGAGCGAAGTCTCCAGCTGATCAAGCTCTTTTGCTTTATAATAGTGCTGTGGAGTGGATGACATTCATTCATCATCCAAGATGTTGATCAGTTTGCTCAGGGTCCTTTTATCTGATATTGAAGTGATGCACTCCAGTTCGGCTCCCACGACAGAGCCAGCTTTCCTTACTAGCCTGTCTATATGGAGTGAATATAGCCTATAGTATTGAGAATGGTCTCTCTCCTCATAGCCGCGTAGCCCTGATGGTACGCACAGTGCATACGGCAGTCCACCTGCAGGCGCCACTGTGTGTGTGTGTGTGTGTGTGTGTGTGTGTGTTTGTGTGTATGTGTGTGTGTGTGTGGCCTTAGGTATTTCATTCCTTGTTTATCATCCCTGAATCATGGAAATAGTCTATATTTGGTGTGTATGTGTCCAAAGTGACCGTGATACAATTCTTTAACCAATCCCTGCCATGTGATGTCATCAATGTGAACCTTCTACTTCACCCACTGCTATTTTCAAATTTCTCTCAAGAAACAACCAACGGGTCACCATATCTTATCTTAATACAGGTAAGTCATTGCATAGTTCCATCTAAAATAGCTAAAGATAATAAATACTAAATAATAACTAGAATGACATCACATGGCAATGATTGGTTAAAAAGTTGTTGCTTCCATCCCAGGGCCACAGCCAGCTACCAAGCCAAAGGTGCTTACTGCCAGGATCATGCATTCCAATGGATGAACTAGACTACATGTTTTCTTAACAAAGTTTGGGTGGAATTCATAGGGATGACTAAATCTAGCATTCCTATGGGTGCACTAGTGAAAGGGCCAGACACTGCTCAAGGATCATACTGTATGTAAAGCTAAACCTATGAACAAACACAGACTCTTTCTATTTGTCACACATACACTTCCACACCCACACATATTGTACAGACAAACCCACACACACACACTTATTGTTTCTACATATTCCGAATCAAACGTACAGTAATTGTTTTTTTTTTTTACAAAAAGAAAAAAAAGAATCACTCACATTTTCTCGGTCCTGGTTTAAACCTGTTATTTTCTCCGTCTTCTTACCTTAACAAGGATCCAAGAAATACAGTTGAGGCTAAATACTTAAAATAAAAGATAAAATATTCCTGTATCATTGTAAGCTAAATTGTGTCGTTTTTTACAATGTAGCACAGAAGTGCTTTTCAAACTCCAAGAGTTGGTTTGAAGCAGAAAGGACCACTAAATATGAATATATCTATCTTAAAGACAAAACAAAACCTTGAATTTCCCCTAGGGGATCAATAAAGTATATCTCTATATATCTATCTATCTATGTGAGATTGCCTTTCAAACACTGACTGAGAAACTAATGTAGGCATACAGAAAAAAACACCCAGACTCCCTCACTAATACTCCCTAAATACAGGCAATATATCAAGTGTCCTACCAGGGACAAAACACACTAGTTCACTGCTACACAGATTTAAAAGAAGTCTATAGCACTGTCTCCTGTGCAGCTCTAGAACTCTCCGACCACTGTCTGAGTCATCTCATCCCAACCTACAGGCAGAAATTAATAATTTTCTAAACCTGTGGCAAGGACTGTGAAGTGGACAAGGGAGTGAAAGCTGGAGTTACAGGCCTCCTTTGATTGCACTGACTGGGGCATTTTTGAACCTGCTGAACTCACTGACACTGATATCAGTTTTTGTGAAGACATTTGTGTGCAAACAAAGGCCTTTTGCACATACAGTAACAGCAAACCATGGTTAATTCCTAATGTCAGGAAGCTGCGCCAAATCAAGGAGGAGGCCTACAGAAGTGGGACAAGCTGACAAAGGAGATCAGGATAGCCAAAAAAAACTACCGAGAAACTGAAAAATAGCCTCTCAGTGACCCTGCATCAGTTTGGAGACTGCACATCACATCACTGACTAAAGGACACCACCCTCCCTCCCTGTAGAAAGCCCCAGTCTAGTTGATGACCTGAATAACTTTGAAAAACACCATTCACACACCCCTAAGGATCTGTGTGTCGCTCTTTCAAAAGCAGAAGATCAAGAAAGCTCCAGGACCTGCTGGTGCCCCCCCCCCCCCCCCCCCTCCTGCCTGTGAGTCTGTGCAGAACAGCTGGCGCCCATCTTCACCCAGATCTTTAACTGGTCTCTGGAGCTGTGTGAAGTACCCTCCTGCTTCAGATGCTCCACCATCATTCCAGTCCCCAAGAAATCCTCCATCACAGGATTAAATAACTTCAGGCCCGTCGCCCTGACGTCTGTGGTCATGAAATCCTTTGAGAGACTGGTGTTGACCCACCTAAAATCCCTAACAGGACCCACCCAAACAGGTCAGTGGATGATGCAGTCAATATGGGACCGCACTAAATCCTGCACAACCTCAACTCCCCAGGTTCATGTTTGTGGACTTGTAGCTCGGTGTTTAAAACAATCATCCCAGAACTCCTCTATCAGAAGCTCACCCAGCTCACAGTGCCTGCCTCCATCCGTCAGTGGATCAACAGCTTCCTGACAGACAAACAGCAGCAGGTTAGACTGGAGAGCATCATATCCAAAACCCGGTCCATTAGCACTGGCTCTCCCCAGGTGTGTGTCCTCTCCCCGCTGCTCTTCTCCTTCTACACTAATGACTGCACCTCGGGGGACCCTTCTCTGAAACTCCTGAAGCTTGCAGACAATACCACTGTCATAGGTTTGATCCAAGACGGTGACGAGTCTGCCAAAGCTTTTATGGCATTGAGATATAAACCCCAAGTTTGGCGGCGATGTCATCTAAGATTAAAATGTTAAACACCAAGTACTCACCTGAAAGTCTCTAGTTTACAGCTGGGATCATTCAGTATGTCTGTGAGCTCTTTGACACCTGAGTCTCCTGGGTGATTGTAGTTCATCTCCAGCTCTTTCAGGTAGGAAGGGTTTGATTTGAGGACAGAGGACAAGAAAGAACAGCCCTTCTGGGTGATCAGACAGCCTACAAAACAAGATTTCTCCTAAATATTAGAGATGGAAAGTGTATCAAAGTTCATATTCAGATTTAGTACTTCATACATACAGTATAGACAAACAGACAAATTCAGTCATTTTAATTATTAAAATACATGACGGATAGAGGGTTTTAACTTGCGGATGGGCAATCTATGGGCATTTCTTGCTGAAATAAATGGTAGTAAAATAATATAATGCATTACATTCCTTATCACTGACCTCAGTGTCTCCAGCTTACATTGTGGATCTCTTAGTCCCACACAGAGCAGCTCCACTCCTTCATTGTGCAGGGCATTGTCACTCATGTCCAGTTCTCTCAGATAGCAAGGTGTTCTTTGTTCTCGAAAACCGTGGGGTTTAGGAGGACCATTTCTTTTGTATGTTGATCTCAAGGGGCCATGTCTACCCATTCCATAACCACTCATTTCATGTATAGCGCCACCTAGTTAAACACAAAAAAGTAAAAATGAGGTGTTGTAATTGAAGGTATCTGTGACCTAACATAGTCAAAACTGCACAAAATTGGAAGTGTAGGATCATTATGACACCCTCTGTATGCACACCAAGTTTTGTGGAATTCCGTTCATGGGGGCCACACAATAAATTAATTTATGTTACTATACACCAACTGGCCTGTAGGTGGCCGGAGACAGGCCGGAGACGAGAACCGTAGGGCCTAGGAGGTCCACCTTTTTTTATATATGTTGGTCTTAAGGGGGCATGTCAACCCATCCCATTACCACTTATTTCATGTATAGCGCCACCTAGTTAAAAATTAAAAAGCAAAAAATTAGGTGTTTTCATCACCACAATATCTCTGGCTGACAAGGTCAAAACTGCACAAAATTAAAAGTGTAGGATCATTATGACACCCTCTGAATGCATGCCACGTTTTGTGTACTTTCGTTCATGGGGGGCCTTACAATAAAATAATTGATGTGTACATTTAGTGACGTAGACCAACAAGGATTCCCGGGACACTGAAAGACCGGGGTACACGAAACTTGTACCACATGGATAGCATGGAACCGTCATTTTTCGTTTTGATCTGTAGCCCCCCTGCTGGACTGGACCCCCCGAATGGAGGGTAGGGCAGACACAGTTCTCTGTGAATATCTTGAGAACTGTAGGGCCTAGGATGACCATTTTTTTCCGTATGTTTGCCTCCAGGGGTCATGTTAACCCATTTCATGTGCACACATGTGCACAAACAGATACACACACACACACACACACATTCACAGTAATCATACGTATGACACATACTCACAGAGCAGTGGTGACAATTGGTAACAGCTCACCCAATGCTTTTACTATGCAGTCTTTTAGCTCAGTCACTAGCTATGTAATGCAGCAGAGGCTGTAGTTTATTCCTTCATACTTTGTATTTACAAAATTTACAGTGTCAGACAGTCGGATTGTAAAGTGATTTTATTTGAACAGGCTATACTAGCTTAATGCTAAATATTATTTTGTATTTAGTTTCACAGATTCAGTGGTTACCTGTATCAATGCCCTTATATACAAGTAAAGAGTCAACTTTACTTCCACGTCTGGGTTTTCATTCAACACTACTGACTGTTGCTATCTGTCAAATCGTGCAAAATATACATGCACGCTGGAGGACAGAATACCTGGGCTCTAGTGATAGCAACTTAGCCTAATAGTGCACGGGTATTGTGTTTTTGATTTTCCCTGTTTAGACTAGAACAATACCCGTACTTAGTTGAGCATAAGATATTGTTGCTAATATTATTATTTGTGGTTTAACGCTTAGGTTAGAAGATTGTAGGTTCAACAAGCTAAATCTCTGGGTAGTGTGGTTAGTTTCTTATGAGTGTAACGTTAGCTACACCAGGCACGTAACTGAAGCATTCCGTTCGCGTTATGTACTGCATCAATTAGCTTCCAATAGGCCTAATCAATGGAAGTAGCTACACCTGGCGTGTTAGTGGCCTGTAGGCTACGTTCGGGAAAATAGACCATTCCTCTAATGGATTTTACCAAAGCCCTTCCTAGACACTCTCTGATTTTACACGTCGAGAACAGAACACTTCAGTTACGTGCCTGGTGTAGCTTCCTGTAATATAGGCTAGCCTAAGCCTAGCTTGTACCCTTTTCATGCATGCTAACGTGAAGAATATGAACATGCTATTTTGTAACAGACGTTAGGTGGAAAAGTTTGTTTGTACTTACAGCCTGTGAGCTGGTGGTCGATCGTCATGACGGTACAGAACCAGGTTTTCAGAACATCGATGCAAAACCACTTTCTAACTGTAGGCAGTGAGTGTGGTCGAAATGATTTGAACACAGAACTAATGTTGCACTACTTCGGTGGTGGTGTTCCAATGATAAATCCGAACCATTTCTTCCTCAACTCTTGTTTCTAAGGCAAGACATGCAACATTGATGTGTTATTGCCACAAATAACACAGGCAGGATTTTTTTCCGCCATGTTAGCAACTTGCTGTTAGCTCCTACTCCTACTTCGCTTGTTTTTCCGTGTATTTTCTTTCATTGGCTAATGCGGGCAATGGGGGTAGAAGATCATTTTCACATGCAGCATGCATATGCAATGCAACTTGAAGTGAGCTATAGTATTTCGAAAGTAAGAAGTATTAAACGGTTTCTCAGTGAATGAGACCTTTTAAGCCTCATTGTATCGACATTGGTTGCAGTTCCATTAGAATTCCACTGGGGGTGATCGCGGGCGAGTGCAGGTTGAATGGGGGTCTATGGAGCTAGATGGCTAAATATATCTCTTTCACCTGCTTGTCGTGGAAGAATCGAAGATTTTATTGTAGTTTATGCAAGTTCAATATAGATTTTAGATCTAAAGTTGAATGAACGAGTACTTATGTCCTTTTCATTTCTTACAGGTTGGGTCGTTGTTGTCACGCTAGCATTGTGCTAATGAATGACATCATTGACATATTTGAAAGGCTTTTTAGACTTACGTGACTTCAAAAAATATAACAATCAACAGTGTGTATTTTCTTTGCCTCTCCTAGCGAATGCAACATTCAAATTACTACTCAAAAAATTATATCCAGAGAAAAGTGGATATTGAGGGGTAAAGCTCCATAGACCTCAATGCACTGTCCACTTGCCTGCGAGCGCCCTCAAGTGGAATCTGAGGAGGAACTGCAACCAGTCCAGAAACCGGAAGTAACCAGACAGTGCCAATTCTCTTCCTATTAGACATTCTCTGGTATGTCTTGGATACTTATTTTTGGCAAAAAGGGCAATAGGTCAAGATAAGATCAAATAAATAAGTTGGTTGGCAAATAAAAGTGATGTAGAAACAATCTCCCCATTGTTACCATTGCCAACTTACAATATAATATTCCAGCTACATAGCAACAAAAGACTTTAGTGTAGCAATAAATAAATACTTTAAGTGCAGATAAAATACAAAATACCACATTTCTGTTGTGCATCTCATAATGCCATAGGCCTAATGCACATGAATGAAGCCTAACATATGGGCCTGGGGTGATGAGTTTGGCACATGTATGTGTAGGCCTAATACATTAATAGGCCTATCTATTACCTCACAACCAAAATGGAATGAAAAGCCCTTTAAGAACCATGAGGCCTACACAAAGAACCATCCACTGTAGTGAAGAACCATCCACTGGAATAAATGGTAGAAAATGGTTCTTTAAAGTGTTATGTTGAAAGTAATGAAAGCACAGGAGGCCGACGTATTCACTATAACTCATTTATATAGCATTCAACATGGTAGCACATACACTCTACATCTGAACTCACACTTCTTCATTTCTCCAGGCTATATCAGAACCCCATAATGCTACATTACACTGACACCTAGTGGTGTGGTTCCAAGTGCAGACACAACATCCCCCCACAACGTAAACAATACTTCCTATGTAAAGTACAGTACAAAATATCATTCCTGTATGAGCCTGAACGGATAAGGCCTTTAACAAAACCTAAAATAGAGACCTAAGGAACTCATGGCTTGTAACGCTATATCACTGGACCTATTATTTAACTGTAGGCTATTGTAACAAAGTGAGCGTCAAAGATTTAAGCTCTAGCATTACTTGGAAAGGATATGACGCAGTCCTGATTTCTTGCATCTTAAGTTTTATAGTCTTTCAACCAGTCAGGAGGTCTCCGTTCTCTGGCTGGATGTGCTCGATCGTTCTTGTCTCTCTCAGGTGCGCAGTCTTCAGCTGTTCCATTCCTAGGCTGATCTGCAGGGGTCACCGCTGTGTCAGGTGCTTGAGTGCACTGATCTGCAGATGTCACGGCTGCGTCTGGTACGTGAGTGAGGTGAGAGGAATGCCAGAGTTTCCCATCAGACAAGCCGTATGTGCAGGGACCCACCTGCTTTTGAATTTCAACTGGATCTGTGAATCTGGGATGTCCTTTGGGAACATGAGTCTGTTTCCTCACTCTTACTTTGTCCCCTACTTTAAAAGCAGGAGTGCGCGCTCCCCTCTTCTTGTCACAATATGCCTTAGATTTGCGGGTGGACACACGATGGCGTACTTCAGCATCACGGCTTTCACATGTTGGCAATGGCAGTATAGCAAGTTTGGTTCTCATTTTGCAACCAAACAGTACTTCAAAAGGTGAAACACCCGTCATGGCATGAGGAGTCGCTCGGTAAGTCTGGAGGAATTCTGTCATCGCCTGTTTCCATGGAGCAGCTTGGACGATGGCAGCTTGTACACAGCTTTTAAGAACTCGATTGAATCTTTCTACAGCTCCGTTAGATGCGGGGTGATACACAGACACTTTGATCTGTGCAATGTTGCGTTCCTTCAGGAATGTAGAAAGCGCAGTGGAAGTCAGTTGTGGCCCATTGTCTGTCACTACACATTCAGGGTTGCCGTAACGACTGAAGGTCGTAGTGAGAAAGCCGATTAAAGCCCCACTAGTAATAGACGATGTAAATGCCACTTCAGGCCATTTTGAATAGTAATCAGTAATAGCAATGGCATACCTACAGTCCCAGTTAGCCGTTTCAAATGGTCCTACTATGTCAAGGCCTAACTTTGTCCACGGGGCTGCAGGAAGAGGAACTGGCTGTAGTGGTGCAGCGAAGGTCTTTGCTGTGCGATCTACGCTTTGGCAGAGTGTGCAGGCTGAGATGTAAGACTGGGCTATTGCATCCATTCCAGGAAACCAATACAACTCACGCAGACGTTGTTTTGTTCTTACTATGCCCTGGTGGTTCTCATGCGCTAGCACAACTAGTGTTTTCCTTAAAGCTATGGGCACCACTAAGCGTGACACACAAAGCACTAAATTTCCATGTACACTCAGTTCATTGCGCATTTTGAAGTATGGCTGAAGCTCCACACTCAAAGGTTTCGGAGAGGCAGGCCATCCTTTTTGAATTTGTGTGCGTAAATCAGAGAGCTCTGCACACAACGCAGAAGCCGACTCAAACTCGGAAGGTGTAATGGCAGCTTGTGCTGTGGAGAGCAGTGCGACCAACTCAGGCTCAGTCTCAGGTTCGCATGCAGCAGCAATTGGTAAAGGCAGTCTAGACAGACAGTCTGCAGTTTGGTTCTGTGTGCAGGCACGGTAGACTACGTCATAATTGAAACACAGTAATCGTGCTGACCATCTGGCGATGCGCATTCCAGCTCTATCAGCCCCTTTTGTGCACAGAAGAGTAGTGAGGGCCTGATGGTCAGTGCGCAGAGTGAACCTGTGCCCCCACAGGTACGTCCTCCACTTCTCAACAGCCCAAACTCAAGCCAAGGCCTCTTTCTCGACGGTTGCATATTTTCTTTCAGTCTGTGTAAGAGTTTGTGCTGCAAATGC
This sequence comes from Alosa sapidissima, assembly GCF_018492685.1. Lineage (NCBI taxonomy): Eukaryota > Metazoa > Chordata > Actinopteri > Clupeiformes > Clupeidae > Alosa > Alosa sapidissima. Next base: position 21,526,729 of record NC_055965.1, on the reverse strand, counting down.
AACTGTGCGTTCAGTGTGTTTAGGGTGAATCTGTGTGAAGGCGGCGCCTATGCCATAGTCAGAGGCATCAGTGGAAATGATGCCTGGAAGAGCAGGATCATATAGAGCTAGTATATATATATAGCATATAGAGCTAGTATATATATAGCATATAGAGCTAGTGTATATATATAGCATATAGAGCTAGTATATATATATAGCATATAGAGCTAGTATAGCATATAGAGCTAGTATATATATAGCATATAGAGCTAGTGTATATATAGCATATAGAGCTAGTATATATATAGCATATAGAGCTAGTGTGTATATAGCATATAGAGCTAGTATATATAGAGCTAGTGTATATATAGCATATAGAGCTAGTATATATAGAGCTAGTGTATATATAGCATATAGAGCTAGTATATATAGAGCTAGTATATATATAGCATATAGAGCTAGTATATATAGAGCTAGTGTATATATAGCATATAGAGCTAGTATATATAGAGCTAGTATATATATAGCATATAGAGCTAGTATATATATAGCATATAGAGCTAGTATATATATATATAGCATATAGAGCTAGTATATATATAGCATATAGAGCTAGTATATATATAATAGAGCTAGTATATATATAGCATATAGAGCTAGTATATATATATAGCATATAGAGCTAGTGTATATATAGCATATAGAGCTAGTATATATATATAGCATATAGAGCTAGTGTATATATAGCATATAGAGCTAGTATATATATATAGCATATAGAGCTAGTGTATATATAGCATATAGAACTAGTATATATATATATAGCATATAGAGCTAGTGTATATATAGCATATAGAGCTAGTATATATATAGCATATAGAGCTAGTATATATATAGCATACAGAGCTAGTATATATATAGCATATAGAGCTAGTCCCGGGCTGTCTACCAACAGCTGTTTCACCTCACCGAAGCACTTGTCAGCCTCGTCAGTCCACTTGAACTCTGAGTCACTACGAAAGCAGGCACGTAGTGGCTCAACCACAGTTGCGTAATTGGGTATGAATTTGTTGTACCATGAAAGCATCCCAAGAAATGAACGCAAGCTGACTGCATCCTTTGGCGGAGGTGCTTGTGTGATGGCTTGGACATGTTCTGCATCTGGCTCAATTCCCTGTGCAGTCACTAAGTGTCCAAGAAAGCGCAGACTGGACTGTCTGAACTGGCACTTTTTCTCATTTAAGCGCAGGCCTGCATTCCGAAGGCGCTGAAGCACTGCATCTAGTGCAGCATCATGTTGAGCTTGTGTACGTCCAAAGCATATTATGTCATCCAAAAAATTTTGGACATTTGACACCCCTTCCAGGACCACAGACATCATCTTCTGAAACGCAGCGGGAGCGGACGCTAACCCATAGGGAACACGGCAGAATCGGAAAAGACCCTCATGAGTTATGAACACTGTCAAATCTGGGTGAAGTGGAAGTTGATGGTATGCACTCTCCAGGTCAATTGTAGAGAAAATTGTAGATCCAGCTAAAGTAGCAAGCAGTTCTTCCATATGTGGTAGAGGATGACTGTCCACCACTATAGCTTTATTTGGTTCTCTAAGATCCACACACATTCTTATGCCACCTGTTTTCTTTTGTGTCACAACAATGGGTGAAACCCAGGGTGATGCGTCAATACGTTCAATCACCCTAGCGGAAAGCAGTCTATTCAGTTCGTCAGAATCCGAGACTTTGACCTTGTGCATGAATCCTTTAGCACAACCCATGGCTGAAGAATCCTCACTGGCCGTGGAGAGCTGCATGACTGGGCAGGAGGCAGGTGAGTTGTAGGCAGGTAAGGCAGAAAGAACTGTTCCTCCTTCAATGCGCAGCTTAAGAGCAGCAATCAGATCCATCCCCATCAATGGTGTTCCATTCTCTGTTACATAAAAGTTCACTTTACATACGTCATTGTTTCTCACTACTGTAGCAGGCATGCAACCCAGCACTTTGATTGGAGTTTGTGAGTATGTAACCAGGCGAGCTGCAGGTGGCTGTAACGGCACTCCCTTGACGTTTTCCTCGAATATGCCTTTTGGTAACACAGACACTGACGCTCCAGTGTCTACTGTCAGTTTAACAGTCTTTTGTGCTGTCCCAGCGCAAATGTCCACAGTGCAATGGAGCTTAGCTGGCGACTCTGACTGTTGCAGTAAGAGCAGTGTACAGTATATTCAGGAATTTCCACTTGACGCACACTATGAGTCTGTGCAGACCTACACACACGCGCGAAATGTTCTTTCTTGTTTACACACTGCTTTACTCGCTGGGCATTCAGGCGCTGAATTTATCCGCGCCCGGTGTTTATCCGACCCACAGCGAAAACAGGAGCGTGAGGGTGTAGCAGGAGGAGAGCTGGCAGTGAATTGGCTGGTTGCTGATCCTGATCGCACATACTTGCGCGGCTGCCTGCTTTTCACTTTGCCTTGTACTTGGACTGCATGCACAGGCAAGCTACGGGTAGTCATGCACTTTGCCTGTCCTCCAGCAGACTCCATCTGACTAGCAATAGTAATAGCCTGCTCCAGCGTCAATTTTTCCTTTAACAATAGTCTTTCTCTTATACGTGGATTTGCAACATGTTCCACTAGCTGGTCTCGTATCATGTCCTCACAGTTATCAAACTCACAGGTAGTGGCTAGCTGACGCAGAGCAGTAACGTATTGAATTATGGACTCATCGGCAAGCTGGACTCGTTTTCTAAATGTGTGACGTTCCACTACAACATTTACCTTAGGCGTGAAGTAGCCGTGCAAAGCAGTTAGCGCAGATGCCAACGTATCTCCAGTGTTCGGTAAAGTGTAGAATATCCTTTGGCCCTCCGTGCCTAGACAGTGAAGTAGAAGAGCACGTTGTCTTGGCCCAGTCCACTTTTGTCAGGCCCTCCGTGCCTAGACAGTGAAGTAGAAGAGCACGTTGTCTTGGCCCAGTCCACTTTTGTCCTTCCACATCGATAACCAAGCAACTTGAATGGAATGGCGGGCTCCCCGGGGCAGGCAGGAAAAAATTGGGAAACGGCGTTGTAGTAGCCATAGTCCAAAGTTGAAGTAGTGTTGCAAACAGTGAAAAAAAAACTGCGGGAGTAAGTTCCTCGTCGCCAATTTGTTATGTTGAAAAGTAATGAAAGCACAGGAGGCCGACGTATTCACTATAACTCATTTATATAGCATTCAACATGGTACACAGCAGGCACATCTCACACTTCTTAATTTCTCCAGGCTATATCAGAACCCCATAATGCTACATTACACTGACACCTAGTGGTGTGGTTCCAAGTGCAGACACAACATTTAAGAACCCTTTTTTTTCTCAGTGTAATGACTACTAAGCGAAAAGGAAATCGGTGGAATTTGGTGATGTTCCGTGCTACAGTGGTGGCAGAGAGTCAGAAATGATGTAACAGTGGAGAGTACAGAGGCCTTGAAATGAGGCATGGGCTATGTGCTCATGAAATGCGGACTGTTGGCCCCTAATGCCAAAAATCCGGACAAAGGTTCAAAAAGGAGGACACACTCTCAGTCCAGACAGAGGGCTCAAAAACCAGACTGAAATCTGGAAAAAAGTCACCCTAGTGTGTGCATGTGCGTGTGCACATATATGTTTGTTCATAAGCATGAAGAGGCATGTATTTCTGTGTACACAAATGTTTAACTTTTGTTTGATTTTGAATCTGTGTGTGACACTGTATGTGAATATGTAATTTTGTCTCTCCTCTCCTCTTGTGTGCAGATGCCTGTGAGCTCACACTGGACCCAAACACAGCAGGCAGACTTCTCTCTCTCTCTGAGGGGAACAGAAAGGTGACACGGGGGAGTGAGGAGCAGCCATATCCTGACCACCTAGAGAGATTTGACTGGTGGTATCAGGTGCTGTGTAGAGAGGGTCTGTCTGGACGCTGCTACTGGGAGGCTGAGCGGAGTGGTGATTGGACTGATATAGCAGTGGTATATAAAAGCATCCAGAGGAAAGGGGTGAGTAATGAATGTAGGTTTGGACGTAATGACAAGTCCTGGAGACTGAGGTGCTCTGATGAAAGTTACACTGCCGGGCACAATAATAAGAAGACCACCATACCTGCCCCCTCCTCCCGCTCCAGCAGAGTAGGAGTGTACCTGGACTGGTCAGCAGGCACTCTGTCCTTCTACAGCGTCTCCTCGGACACACTAACCCACCTGCACACATCCCACTCCACATTCACTGAGCCCCTCTATAGGGCTGGGCGATATGGCTGAAAACTGTATTATACTGTATGTTATTGATTTTTTTTAAAATCTATTTCAGATAAGGACCAGAAGGGGAAAAAAAAGTTAAATTTAAACACTTTTATTTTAAACTTAACCTTCCTCTGATTTTAATCACTACAGTTATCAATCAAAGCAAACAGGGGAAAGAAATAGCAACACAATCATGAAAAACACTCAAATAAATTAATGTGCACATAAGTCTGAATGAAAAACAGCACTGGTTGAAGCCTGGAAATATTGTAAACAAAGTGGCTTAATTTGCTAGTTTATCATAGTCTACTGGTTACGAGACTGTTCAGTTTCTCCCCGTGTGTTTAAGTTTCAAATGAATAGTTTTTCTCCTTGGGACAGGCCCGGTTGAGTCTTGGAAATACTTTTCCATTTGCATTGTGATTGAGATGATTAGAATTTAGCAGTCAATTTGAACACAACAGTTTTGAACAAATTCGTAATAGCAATTTATAGCCAGTCATCTTGCACGATTGTGAATGTTTGGATTATCCTACATGTGCATGCTGAGGAGGGATGCGCCTGTTGAGAGGGAGAGAGAGAGAGTGCACGGGCAAGGACTCATTGAGTGTTGAGGTAGGCCTACTTCTATCGCCCACTCTGGTAGAGTTGCACATACTAGCTACAATGCAAGATATATTTAGCCTATGTATTTATGGACAACGTAAGGCAGGAGGTGTGTGTTGCTTTTAATTATCGAATGTTCTATCGAACGTATTTTTTTATTGATATCGATTACATGTCTATTGCGATACATATCGCTATCTTTTTATCGCCCAGCCCTACCCCTCTATCCTGGGTTTAGAGTTTGGTCTTTTAACTCATCAGTGTCCTTGTGCCAGATCACATGACCTCCTAACACCTGCAGGAACACCAGCGTCTGCAGAGAGGTCTCACACACTCCAACACTGTGCTTTGATGGAAAATATTGATAATTAATACACTTGATGTTTAGATAAAACATGTTTTATTAATCACAGAATTATTTAACATGTGATATATTGAATGAAGCATCATTTTATTCCTGCAAATTGTTAAAGTACATCTGTTAAATAAAAAAGGGAAACTGTGACAGAATTTCCCCCATCTCTCTCTATCAATTCAATTCAAATGTGCTTTATTGGCTTTTTTTGCCAAAGCAATCATACATCTCTCAGCTCTCCTCTCTTCTCTCTCTGTCTTTCTCTCTCTCTCTGTACAACCCCAACACAGAAAAAGTTTGTTGTGTAAAATGCAAATAAAAACAGAATGTGATAAATGTGGTAAATCTCCTAAACCCACACCCAAAAGGACAACTTATCAAATGTTGAAAATGACAAATTTGACTATTATATGGAAAATATACGTTCATTTTGAATTTGATACCAGCAACACGTTTTAAAAAAAGTAGGGACAGGGGCAACAAAATGTCATCTCACTTACCTTACATTCAGTATTGACTTCCCTGGAGAATAAGAACGGTTATACTAGACTGGCTGTAGTTTACTAGGTTCCAAAATTCCAATTGAAGCTTTAGCTCAGCAAACTCCTTCGTCTCAAAAAACACTTGAAAAGATTCCACGAGTCCACTTCTTATGTTTAACTGTTTACTTAAAACTCAAATCAACATTACAAAAATAAAGAAAGTTATCCATAAAATATAAAAATTTGGAGAGAGAGAGGGGTCAAAAAACTATTTTGCTCCAATCTCCTTTCAGTTTCCATTTCCCCCCACTCCCCACATATCAAAATATCATACCACACTGGCAGGGGAGGGGGAGTAGCTACAATTTATCAATCTAGTCTTCTCACATCTCCCAATTCAATTTTGGATCAGATTCCAAAAATAATTCAGTGGAAATGCATGGATTCCAGTTGCTGCTACTGGAAGAAACTGGAATCCATGCATTTTCACTGAATTATTTTTGGAATCTGATCCCTTATCATACCTATTCATTCTTACTCGTCGCTCGACTTATCGTGACTAAATTCAAGATGGCTGCAAACGCTAAACTTCGTGAAGATACTGTCTGTATAAATCATCTTGTAAGTAAACTACCAGTGCTTTTTCAAAGTTCTCAATGTCTCGTTTTAAATGTCAGGGCCCTCGGAAGTCTACCAATGAAGTGTGGAGATACATTGAGCCTCGTAAATGGGTGTAAAACAGTGATTTATTTGCATGGCTAGCCCGATGCCGAAGCACCACTATTGAAAAAGCTGTTGGTAGCATCGGCTAACTAGCGCCAGATTTTGGAGTGCAGGGGACAAGCCGAGATGGGCTATGAGACATACGTTCACACTCGGTATCATGTTTCAATACACTTTAGGTCAATATCACACCGGAATTCTCCTTTAATGATTTTTTTCAATGACAAAATTGAAACAATTAGAGATAAGATTAATAACCAATCAGTCTCACCAGATATTCGTACTCCATTGCTGAACGGTAGCGAAAACATAATTGAATCACAGATGAGACAAACAACTTTGAATTAATTTACACCGATCGACATATTAAACCTCACTTCCACAATTTCCTCATCAAAATCTACAACTAGTCTACTAGATCCTATCCCTACTCATCTTCTGAAATCTGCTCTCCCTTTCTTGGACAATGCTTTGCTCCAGATCATAAATAACTCACTGCTGTCAGGGCATGTACCACAGTCGTTTAAGTTATCTGTTATTAAGCCATCCCTCAAAAAACCTACCCTTGACCCTAACGGCCTGGCCAACTATAGGCCTATATCTAATCTCCCTTTTCTGTCGAAAATACTAGAAAAAATAGTGTCCAAAGAAATTAGTGCCTTTTTACATATGAATAAAATCGAAGAATTATATCAGTCTGGTTTCAGAGCTCACCACAGTACTGAATCAGCCTTAGTTAAAGTTTTTAGTTAAAGACCTCCTCATTGCTGCCGATAATGGACATATATCAATTTTAGTCCTCCTGGACCTCAGTGCTGCCTTCGACACCATAGACCATGACATACTACTTCACAGGCTTGAACATTTGATAGGCATTAAAGACTCAGCACTCGCTTGGTTTAGATCATACCTTTCTAACCGCAGACAATTTGTACAAGTCCACAATAAACCGCCTATCCAGACTATAGTAAAATATGGGGTGCCTCAAGGCTCAGTACTAGGGCCCCTGTTATTTTCTCTCTATATGCTTCCCCTAGGCTCTGAAATTAGGAAACATGGCATTAAATTCCATTCCTATGCAGACGATACACAACTATACCTCTCCGTAAAACCTGACGAATTAACTCCGTTAGCCAAACTTGACACATGTATAAGAGATATAAAGACATGGATGACAAATAATTTCGTGCTTTTGAACTCCGATAAAACAGAAGTCATGGTTGTAGGTCCTAAAAAGATGAGGGACATCCTATCCTCATCACAGGCTACATTTACTGATCTTCGCCTATCCTTATCCACAAGTGTTAAAAATTTAGGAGTTACAATTGACCAAGACCTATCACTAAGTAATCACATAAAACAGATTACCAAAACTTCATTCTATCACTTAAGGAACATTTCAAAGATAAGGAAGTCCTTATCCTTACCAGACGCTGAAAAATTAATCTGTGCTTTTGTAACCTCAAGGATTGATTATTGCAACGCTTTGTATGCTGGCTGCAATAACACCTGTCTAAAGAGCTTACAGCTTATACAAAATGCAGCTGCTCGCACACTCACTAGAACTAAAAAATTTGAACATATTCCCCCTATCCTGGCATCTCTACATTGGTTGCCTGTTAAAAGTCGCATTGACTTCAAAGTATTACTTTCAACGTACAAAGCCATTAATGGCCAGGCACCAGAATATATTAAAGATCTCCTAGTCTCATATAACCCACCCAGACCGTTACGATCACAGAATACTGGCCTTCTTGTAATTCCAAGAATCTCAAAAACGACAGTAGGTGGCAGAGCTTTTAGCTATCGCGCACCCCTCCTCTGGAATAATCTACCCTCCTCAATTCGATTAGCAGACACCCTCCCTATTTTTAAGTCTAGAGTTAAAACATCCCTCTTTACTGCCTCCCATAGTTTGGTATGGTGCGGTGTGGAACTTCACCCATCTCGGGGATTTTGGAATGGACCACCCTGCTGAGTCCTCGTGTGACTGGCACCCCAGTCGCACGTGAGATGGTGGTCACTGACCATACCTGCGCTGGTGTTGACTACCCCTCACCATGCGTTAGTTATGCTGCTATAGCATAGTGCTGTCATGGACTTCTCATGTGCCATGCCGTACAACCCCCTCCCCTCTCCTCTCTCTCCTACCCTCTTTCTCTCAACTCTCCCTCTCTTGCCCATTCTCACTATGATTTACTGTAACAATATATAACACTACTGATCACTTCTTGACATTAACCACATTGATTTCAAGTAATACTAACCCATTCTACATTTCTCTTTCTTCTCCCTTACTGTACCTCACTTGTGAGGTATATCATCACCAGTCATCAACTATCCGTGTGCCTGGCCCTCCTCTTACCCATCCCACCTGAAGTCCCATCCTTGACTGCTGTATTACTGTCCCCCTACCTGGATTCCTGGCCTGTACAGCCCCATCACCTGCCTATGACAACTCTGCCCGGATTCTGGCCTGTCTGCTGACCCACCACTGGCCCCATCACAACTTTCTTTCCTGGACAATTCCGACGCCAGACTATTGCACTTTCTCTCACTAAATCATGATTATGCTTTATCATACCGGACACGTAATCATCCCACCTTCTGTAACCTTCACCTCAGGTGCTTTAAACACCATGTCCTTCTCTCCACACCTGACTGTCATATGCATTTGTCATTGTTTATAGACCTTACTATCCGTATTGACCCTAGGCAGATGGGTCAGGCCCTTGAGTCGTGGATCTGCTCGAGGTTTCTTCCTATATGTATCTCCAATTCTAGGGAGTTTTTCCTCGCCCCTGTTACCCATGGGCCTTCCTTCCTTTCTTCTTTCTTTCTTCATTTTCTTTTCTCCCTCTTTTCTTTTTCTCTGATTGCCTACATTCTGTAAAGCGCCATGATACATGTGTAATGTTTTGGCGCTATATAAGCACAATAAATTGAATTGAAATTGAAAATAAAGCACCCCAATAGTGGGCATCAGAATCATATTAAAAGTCCTGCTTACAGAGCAATTCAATGCATTTTAACATTTTTAAATCATGAAATTATAAATCATATTTATCCTTTTAAAGAACTTGTACCTTTTTAAATGTAAAAATATTTTAACTTAAATAGACTACTTTTAGGCTCCTACACTGGCTATACAGTAGTTCAGCTTTTAATACTATCATCCCCACTGCACTCATGATCAAACTACACAACCTGAGTCTTTCCTCTGCACTGTGCAACTGGATACTGAACTTCCTCACTGGCAGGCTGCAGCATGTCCACCTGGGAAACTTCTCCAGCACCCTCATCATGAACACTGGCACTCCGCAAGGCTGTGTGCTCTGCCATATGCTGTACACCCTCTTTATGCATGACTGTGTTGCTGCCCAGCCCAACATCATCATAACGTCTGCAGATCATACCACAGTCATTAGTATCACCAGGGGCAATGATGAGTCAGGATACAAGAGGGAGGTGGTGGACATGGCCACATTGTGTGAAGCCAACAGCCTCACACTAAACATCAGCAAGAGTAAGGAGGAGGGGGGAGCAACAACGTCATTAGCGACTCAGAAGTGGAGAGAGTGGACAGCTATACAAGGTCCTTGGTGTCCACATATGTCAAGACCTCAAGTGGACCAGGAACATTTCACAGCTGACAAAAGAGTGCCTACCAAAACGATGAGGCGATTAAGAAAGTTTGGCGTGCCATCCCAGTTCCTCACCAACTTCTACAGATGCACTGTGGAGAGTGTGCTGACCTGCTCCATAGATGTGTGGTTTGGTAACAGTACAGTGCAGGACAGGAGGGGACTACAGAGGGTGCTGAGGCAGGTCACAGAGGCGGATCTGCCATCATTTCAGGACATGAGGGTCCTTAAAAAACAGTGTCATACATGAGCCCACCCATCCCATCTACAAATTCTTCAGTCTGTGCAAACTGCAGTGGATCCAAAGTTACTGGATTGATGTTGTGGAAGTGTGTCTTGATTAGGCCCTCAAAGCACTTCATCAGGACCAATGTAAGGGCCACCAGCCTGTAGTTGCTTTCCACAGATGCAGCTGATTTCTTTAGTACAGGTATTGTGGTGGTGGGTGGGTTGTAAGAAAGGATGGGACTGTTGACAGTGTGAGGGAGAGAGTGAAGATGTCTGTCTGTCAGGATGTTGTCTGGGCCTGCTGCCTTGTGTATGTACACTCTGCTCAGTGACCTATACACTTGGTCACTTGGAGGTAAGATGATGGAGGATTGTGTGTGTGTGTGTGTGTGAGTGAGTGTGTGAGGGGCTGTCTGTGTTGCATTGTGTATGTAGTTAAAGTTATCAGCTGACCTCCTAGGGCCTGAGATGATGAGACATTTGTCTAATCAGCATTCAAAGTACAGAACACTAGATAAGACATGTGTTGAACTTTGCATCATAATAAACATCTCAGTTCAGGCAATTCAGAGCTGTTTTATCTTATCTAGTTTCTCCTAGCAGGGAGAGACACCTGTGTTGTGTCACGGAACGAAATAAGTCACATACATAAGATCACTTGATGACAATGGAAAGGTGGAAAAATATTTACTGCTTTTTTGCAAGAGCAGAATAAAATTGACCATGATATCACTGCTGACTACTTGGTGAGTTAACAGAAGAGATATGTCTGTTATATTTTAGATCTTAGATTTGTATCAGTTATTTTAGTTTTTTTTATTCATGTAAAGTCTCATTTATTTCCCTATGTGCATTAAAAACACAACATAAACAAAACTGCAAACAAATGGCAACAATGTGTCTGTTAGAAGTAGAAGTACGGCATAGCAAGGATCACTGTTAATATGTAACCTGATGTCAGAAATATTGGTGTTATGAAATCCATCCATATACTGTATCTTATGGGGGTTGAGAGAGAGGCGGGGTGACGAGATTCTGCAGGTATGCTGAGTTATAAAACAAGACTGAGGAGGTGACCTTGGGCCTCTGCAGTGGACTTTCCTGCATGGCAGCTTGATCATTAACATCGTTAAGACGTCCTGCTTGTGGAGTTTCACAGAGTCTCAGACCATTTTAGAAAGAGCCACTTGTGAGCCTCAGCCTCCAGCCCTCTGAAACAGGTCAGAGTTTGGAAAGGGGAAATGACAAAGCACTGAACCTGTAAGTCGACAGACGCTTAGAAGCACTGACAAGTGATGTAGAAAATATAAAATGTAAGCAGAATTATTAGTGCAAAATACTGAAAAAAAACAGCTCTTGTTGATACATTTTTCCAATGAAGTAAAGCAGGATAATAAGTATACTAATTGAAAGTACTAATAAGTATATAATTGAAATATGAACAAACTCTCTGTCATAGCTGCTAGCCTTTTTTAATATTTGAAGTATAATTGTTAAGAAGGCAGATGCTGCCAATGCTGATGACGTGTTGTTGTGAAAGTCTCACTGAAGGTGCTTAACTGACTGCAAGAAATCGACTGTGCAGTGGTGATTTGGAAATACAGTGGGCATCAGTTTCAAATGACCACTTCAGTCGCGCATTACGAGGCAAATGTGTTATGTTCCAAGTAGCCTAGTGCGTAATTCTGCTTCATAAAGTTGAACAAATACATTTGCTTATTTCACAGAAAAATATAAATAGCCAGTTAGGGTCTACAGTGCAGAGTTGGTAAGTTATAGGCCAACTTGGAGTGAACATACAAACGGGAAATTTAGGGACTTACAGTACTATTGCAAGCAGAGTACTGTATGTAATGTATGTGAGTGATGACAGTGAAGATGTGTGTGTGGGCGGGAGGGGAGTGGAGCAGTGACTGTGTGTGTGTGTGTGTGTAGTGTGTGTGTGGGTAGGTGGGGGCAGTGTGCTGTAAGTATGTAGAGGATGTGTGTTGGAGAAGATCCTGAAGACAATGTGCTGTGTATGGGGGGGGGGGGGGGCAGTGTGCAGCAAGTATGTAGAGGAGGCTTACTGTAGCAAGCAGTGTGCTGTATGTATGTGAAGTGATGACAGTGATGATGTAAGTGTGTGTGTTGGGGATAGGGGTGGGGCAGAAAGGCTAGGCAATCAAGGACATGGGTAGATGGAGGAGAAATCAAAAATAATAAATAAAAAGTTATATGGAGATGTGCAAAAGTTGGAGAAAGTCAGATGTGTGTGTGTGTGTGTGAGTGTGTGTGTGTGTGTGTGTGTTTTGACGTGTGATGAAATAAGAAAATAAATAAAAGGTCTGTAGCATAGGGAGAGGTATGTAAAAGTGCTAAAAGTCTTGTAGGTGTGTAGGTGTGTGTGTGTGTGTGTGGGGGGGGGGGTCATGAGTGCTGAGGAGTGAATGAATGCAAAGTCAGTATAGTGTGAGTTCAGAGTTGGGAAATGTTTGAGTGCTGAGGAGTGAATGTGTGCAAAGTCAGTATAGTGTGAGTTAAGAGTTCGGATGGCCTGGGGATAAAAACTTCTCCTGAGTCTCTCAGTTCTGGCTTTGTGACTACATAGGCGTCTTCTTGATTTCAGCGGTAGGAATAATCCATTGTTAGGATGAGAAGAGTCCTTCAGAATCTTTTGGGCTCTTAGGAGTACTCTTCTGGAATAGATATCTTGTAGAGCAGGGAGTTGAGTTCTTATAGTACGTTCAGCTGAGCGCACTACTCTCTGCAGAGTACTACAATCTCTAACTGTGGAGTTCCCATACCAGGTGATGATGCTACAAGTTAGAACACTCTCAACCGCTGAAGTGTAGAAGGCCTTCATGATGGATGTAGAAACTTTGAATTTCCTTAGCTGACGAAGGAAGTAGAGTCGTTGTCTGGACTTCTTCAAAACATATTGAGTGTTAACAGTCCATGTTAAGTCTTCAGTAATGTGGACACCAAGGTATTTAAAACTTGTGACTCTCTCTACAGGTTGCCCGCTGATCATTAGTGGGGTGTAACTGTAGTTCTGCTGCTGCCTTCTGTAATCCACTACCATTTCCTTGGTTTTATTGATATTCAGTGTTAAGCTGTTAGATTGACACCACTGTGCCACCTCATCAACCTGATCCAAGTAGAGCTGTTCATTGTTGTTACTAATCAGGCCCAAGATCACTGTGTCATCTGCCAACTTGATGATGGAGGTATGACTACTGTTGGCTTTGCAGTCATGTGTGTAGATGTTGTACAGCAGTGGCCGAACATGCAAGCCCCAATGAATCGTGCTCTCCCCACAATCACGCCATTAAACTTAAATAGGTTAACATCACTCTAAGTTCGCCTTCAAGCAAGGAAAACGACGATTTGTAGACATCTGTTTCGTTGGAAGGGCAATGGGTAGCAGCAGGGTAACACAGAGACAGGCCCGATGGCAGGGCTGTTATGCACGGATCTCGGATTGCCTCTCAGACATAGCTACATGGATGAAGGCACACCACCTCCAGCTGAACCTCTCAAAGACTGAACTGCTGGTCCTCCCAGCTAAACCTACCATACACCACGACATCAACATCAAATTTGACTCCCTATCTGTTTCACCTACCAGGACTGCAAGAAATCTAGGAGTTGTTCTCGACAACCAACTAAACTTCTCAGATCATGTTGCCTCAGTCGCCCGGTCATGCCGTTTCACACTCTACAACATACGGAAAATCAGGACTTTGACTCAAGATGCTACCCAACTTCTGGTTCAGGCAATACATTAGACCGGCACATCCGGGAACTTGACTCGTGACAAACGTTCCCGCCCCTTTCGGGGGGAAAACAAACAACCCCTCTCATTAATTCCAACGCAAATTAGGGTCAATAAACGTAATTCGTACAGAAATCGCAGGAGTAAATAATAACAAAAAATACCACAAATCAATATGACCACTCAATACATAACCACTTTGCCGGTCGTTGACCGTGAAAGATACCTACAAAAGCTTAATTCAATTAATATAAAACATGTCCCTTCAGTCTCCCGAGTATGAAGTGGTGCAACAACCCCACTCAGTGACCAGAAGTGTCATACGGTCTTCTCTTCTTATGGCTTGTAGCCATAATTTTCTTCTGTCAGGATTTTTTTGAGGACATGGTAGGCAAAAGAAACTCAGGGAGGGGTTCTTAGCTGTGTGGTTGGTACATGTCTACCGGTTCACTCTGGCTTGTTCTGAGGGAATGTTTTCCCCTCAAAAGGGGCATGGCGCAAACAACCTGCTCTGTGTGACGCGGGTCCGGTTGTAAGTATAGTCACCTCACGACTCGACTACTGCAACGCCCTCCTGACAGGTCTCCCAGCCTGCGCAGTGAAACCACTTCAGATGATCCAGAACGCGGCGGCGCGCCTGGTCTACAACCAACCCAAAAGGGCACATGTTACCCCGCTGCATATCCAGCTACACTGGCTACCTATGGCGACCCGCATCAAATTCAAGGCTCTAACGCTTGCCTACAAAGTAGTCTCCGGTTCTGCTCCCACCTACTTGAATGCCCTCATACAGACATACGCTACCTCCAGACCGCTGCGCTCCTCAGACGAACGACGTCTAGCTCTACCACCGGTACGCTCAGGCCCATCCAAACTTTTCTCATCTGTTGTTCCTCGTTGGTGGAACACACTACCAGTTCCTACAAGGGCAGGGACATCCCTCTCCATTTTCAAAAAACTCCTGAAGACCCAGCTCTTTAGAGAACATCTCCTCTCATAGCAACACTTAAAACAAGTTGTGCTGATCCTAGCACTCACCAGCCGTCTTAAACTGACAAGTAACTATTAAAAACAGCACTCACTGATGCACTTATTCTTACTGTACTCTAATGTTTTTTAAATTGTCCTAATATTGTTGAGAACTGCTCTAAAACTTAAACTGTTTACCATGTTGTAAGTCGCTTTGGCTAAAATGTGTCAGCCAAATGTAATGTAATGTAATGAGAATATTAAAATATGGGATATTATTATTATTATTAAACATTAAAACGGCAAGACAGCGGGGGGAAGTTAAAATACGTGAGAAACACGGAAAAAGTTGGCATGCATTGTTTCGGTCCCCGTGCACAGGGATTATTTGTCATATTATTAATCACATATGATTATTTGTGCTCACGGAAAAGATTGATTTAAGAACGTTATCACAGTGTGTGGCTGTGGCGCAAAGCAGCGCGGGCGGAAGACAGCAACAATTGGCAGGGGAGGGTCATGTCTTTTTTAACAATTCTGTCGGAGGGTCATTGAACAATTTCTAGCAGGCAAGGGAGGGTCATGCAACTTTTGACTGAAGCACTCAAAATTCCTCCGGTGGCCCCTTCAATAAATAACGAACAGTCCCTAGATTGCTGCTGGGCTATATGTCTTGGTTCATGTCTGTTAACAACTCATTGCCGTCAAACGCGTAGCCTATCTCACGGTTGCATCCATTACAAACAAACATGCAATGTGAACGTCTGGGATTGGGAAGAGCACTAAATGCTCTACTGAATAAGCACAAAGTCAAACCTTTAAATGAAAAACACTCTTTAATAATCAAAAAAATAAACCGCTAATGAAGTAAACTTGTGACCATCAAAAATCGTTTATCGCCTGTAACTCCGTGATAACAGGACGTAACAGGAAGGCATTTGGCTGAGCAACGGAGGTTAATATGCTCTATATTTTGTCCAAATGATGTCTGTCTATCATCGTTGCACTCGGAGAAAACCAAAAAGTTTCATTTGTCCTGCGTTTCTTCCACGGCTGCAAACGGGATTCACTCGCAGTTAACCAAATATTTCTTTATTAGGGCAGGGCAGGCATATTTCTGGCTATTAAATTATTTCTAAACAAGTCTGTAGTGAAGTCTGTGTAGGGTTTTCCAGGCTCCATTTCTTTTTACGAAAAACTCTGCTCACTTGAGCCATCTACCGGTTGTTGCAGCGTCTCACTGGAAAAATACAAATTAAAGTCGCGTGATTCCGTGTGATCCCACGCACGGACCGCGAGTGAAGCAGGCCAAGTCGAAGCACTGCCCACTGTAGGCTTGTGTTCTGACAGGAATGTCAGATGGTGCAGCTGTGAGCTCTTTTATATACAGCTGCAGTATCTCTACTGTGAGAAAGTGTGTGTGTGTGTGTGTGTGTGTGTGTGTGTGTGGGGGGGGGGGGGTTCCTCTTTAAAGGAGAAGGGGGTTGTCCTGTGAGAAAATGTGTTCTCTGCATTTTAGTAGTAGTCAATAGCCCTGTTTACATGGGC
This sequence comes from Alosa sapidissima, assembly GCF_018492685.1. NCBI lineage: Eukaryota > Metazoa > Chordata > Actinopteri > Clupeiformes > Clupeidae > Alosa > Alosa sapidissima. The sequence continues at coordinate 21,510,171 of NC_055965.1, read as the reverse complement.
ATGTTTATTCCGATTACAAATTGAGTAATGGCTCAACCATTAAGACCGTGTAAGAGTACCCTTGATCTTGGAATTAAAATAGCCTCACATCATCACATGCCCTTCACCATACCTAGAGATTGGCATGGTTTTATTTCAGTTAGCCTATTAGCTGGTTTGATTTGCATTGATCTCCATGAGCATATAAAACCATGCCAGGGTATGTGATGATGTGAGGCTATTTTAATTCCAAAGACCAAGGGGACTTTATCAGGATGCATAGTATCCTGGATCCATGAAATAATTGGCCTTCAAAAATAAAAATCTGCCTGCCTATATGGGAATTTAACATAGGGGTGCCAATACTTATGACCCCTGTATTTTAAGGAAGAACATTTATTTATTTATGATACATTATTCATTCACAAAGAAAATTTGTGTCTTTAAAGGTTGGATATTTCCTCATTTTTTACTTAAGGCATTAAGATCAATTTCCAAAAGATGATTTTATATTCCTTTTATATTCCTCTTTTTAGTCAACTTTAGCGGAGGTGCCAATAATTCTGGAGGGTACTGTATATGGTTTAATTGCTATGTGTATATTTAAGTCCCACAAGCTGCCTGTTGCTGTTTACATGGTCATGGTCACATGATGGAGTGTTTGTCACATCCAGTGGGTTAATTTAATAGTCCGATGGATATTGCTGCTTGTGAAAACGATTGTTGCAGTGTATTTTTTTTATATTATTTCACGCAGTGCAGTGTTACATGCTCTGTATCTTAAAAGAAACATTGCCCTGATGTACACACAGCGTTGTTTAAGTTTTTCTTACTCAGAGAAGCTACGTAAGCAGTTTAGTTTTTTTTTTTTCGTTCCGTTACCTTTAACGCCCATTTTGAGTCGCCGGGCCCTCCGCCGGACTGGGACGCCCCACTGTACAAATTAAGCACTGCTGGTATCAGAGGTGATTCTAGAGTCTGTGGGGGCCCCAAGCAAAAATTCAAAGGGGGCCCTACCGACAAGTGTATCACCATTAGGTTATTATGTTAAATAATAAAAATACAAAAAGCGTATTATAAAAATGTGTATATTTTGACATGTATCTCACCACTGCAAGCTGGCAGCTCGACTTGCCTTACATGTGTGTGTAGAGCAGACTGTCCTGAATCTGGCAATATCATTGCCATGGTGGAGGGATTTTCTGGGGCTGAGCAATTTACAGACATATGTGGTGTGCGCCTTACAGAAATAAATAGCATTTTCTTTATTTAGTGATGAAAAATTACCTTTCTGCGCTCCATATCTGTGACACGAACTGATCTGACCTGACTTGACCCGAGTTTGCGTGTAGCCTGTGTGTGCCTATGGTGTATGCACTCATAATGATTCTCTACAACAACTTTTTGCTGCATTGCCATGAACAAAGTAGAGGCAAAAAAGGGGGTTCTTTGTTGAACAAATTGGGATTCAATGTGAGCCTTGAATTGGATGCCATGCAGGAATTTGCTAGGATCTCAAAACCGGATTATGAACATGCTTTGACATAGAGAAACACACGATAGCATTGGATTATAAACATGCTTTGCCACAAAAATAGACAAAAACGTGGGGTAAGTCCAGCTATATTAAGTTATTATTTTGCTGTCACTTCGTCTGTTTTATAACTTGGTATCAAATGATAGCTCTGTGTCTCCTCTTTCATCTGACATGCGTGGCATATCTATCCGATCACGGGTCCACGAGTAATTCAAACGAGAGTAATGGGTGTGCAGCGTTGGTTTGTGTACATGACGTTATTATTTTGCTGTCACTTCGTTTGTTTTATAACCCAGAAGGATGTACTTGGTATCAAATGATAGCTCTGTGTCTCCTCTTTCATCTGATATGCTTGCCATATATATGCGATCACGGGTTCGCGAGTAATTCAAACGAGAGTAGCCTAATAGGGGCGCAGGTGAACGCAGAGAAGTATAGACTGTAAATACGATGCAATTTGATTTAATTTCATGATTTTTTTTTCATAGTTCATCGTACGTCCATCGTTCAAGTGCGTAGTCTCGTTGGAAAGCCCCACGTCTGCTCTGTCACGCATTAAAGGTTTCATCTCGCTGTTCCGGAGCAATGTAACAAAGAAGAAAGGGTGTGTTTTTTGATGCACTTTGCATTTGCACTTTGATGCACTAAAAAAATAACTTATGCTTGGTCCTTACTTCATCGCGATTAACATGTTATGATTGACAGCCCTAATACAAACATAACGTTAACCATCTCCTTGCTTAACTAGTTGTAACTGTCGCTAGCTAGCTGAAGTTTACTGTCGTATAGATGTAGCAAACCATGTTTAATCTTTCTGCCAATTAACATTAGCCTACTATAACTTCATTGAGGCTAAATGGCAAACTCCGATGTTGATCAGTCATCACTGCACCCTCGATTGACGTTTACCACAGTAGCCTAAATATGTGCAGATTCTTTGAACTCTTTTGAACACAGATCAGCTGTTTATAAGCCCATAGCATAGGCCCTATATGTACAGATGTACTGTACTGTTTGTACAACAGGCCAGGAGCACGCAAAATACGATTAAAAATCATTCAATCTCTATGGACAAAATTCTCGCTTGACCCACCGCCAAACGCGCTGAGACCAGGTCGGGGACCCCATAGCGGCTCGGGGCTCCAAGCAGTTGCCTGTTGACAAGGTGCACCTCTGGCTGGTATGCTAGCGAGGTGAAATGTGTGTGTAAGGTGAAATCACATCACATTAAACTTGAGATACTGCACCGTCAGACATTCACAGAAGCCCTCCATGGCAAATTTAGAGGCAGCGTACACATGTCCTGATGAACACCACACGTGGGGTGGTGACACATACGCATTAAATGCGTGCATACAGTATAAAGATGTACAGTATGTACATATTCAGTGTACTGTCAGAGAGGGCAAAGAGTAAAGCAGACAATGTTTAAGAAGCTGTAATACACACATGACGAGGCATTCATAGAATAGTAAAATAGTGGGTGATTTTATTATTATAAGTTAAATGATTAATTGGTGCAAGCCTAACACAAACGCCCACACATCTTGGCCCATTACAGTGTTGCCCACAATGATTTGGCCACACACACACTAGAAGAATACGCCTGGATTCAGGGGGAAAATAGGGCGGAGGGAATGTCTCTGATTTCGAACAAAGCTTTTTTCAATAGCCAATCGCGGAGAGGTGGCAGACCTTATGAGTATCCACATGTAGGCCTACTGGGGGTTTCATGAAAATACCGCCGACAGCGAACTAACAACCAAAATGATGGCGTTTAGTTTGCCTTTGTAGCCGTCTCTGGTTGGTCTTTGCTTAGGCAAATGAGACATAACTTCTGCAGAGGTTTAAAGCAACTGATGTTACAAACATCAATTTCTTCAAAAATCAACTGTAAACATGTTTCAATTATGTTTGTATCGGCAGCCATTTCGCACTGGTTTCAGTAGGAACTTTTGCCCATGGCATGAACACAAAGGAAGTGAGATCAGTGGGCATCTCTGAAAGTAGCTGTTTTCCGGTGGTGAAGATTTTGGCCCAGAAGTTCGTTCAGCATGAAGCAAACGTCTGGGTACTCAGATTAGTGCAACCCTAACACAAATGCACACACATCTTGGCCCATTACACTGTTGACCACAATGATTTGGCCACACATACACACACACACACACACACACAAACACACATTCAAAGAGGCAGAAAGATAAATAGTTTGATCACTATATAGACAGGATATTATCTCAAACACCATTATTGTTTATGTGTGTCTGTGCGCGTGTGTGCGTGTGTGTGTGTGTGTATGCATGCATTTGCACACTGTATGTTTGTTCATGTGCAAGAGGCATGTATCTCTGTGATTTTGAATCTGTGTGTAACACTGTATGTAGGTTTCACTGTTAAGCCTTCCTGAGGTGTTGTGGACCTAACTTAGCGAAACATCGATGAATGATGGTGCCCACTTGATAACCCCAATGACATGCTGCATACTGCTATTACATGGGCCATTTGTCTTGTATTTGTGATCATTGGTTGGCAGATTGGTGGTAAGCAATCTTACCACCAATGTTACCCCATGTTCTGATGAGGCTCCTGGTCAAACGCAGAGCTGTCTCTGGTGTGAACATGGTCAGGGCCTGAGATCCTCACTTATAAAACCCACGATTCACTTGAAAACGTTGCCTACACAAAAAAAAACACAGAAAGGCTCTGTGCTTTACCTCAAAAAGGATATGCGGAGAATGGTCTGAAAGTGACTAAATTAATGGAAAGTGAATAATAATATTACATCTTATATAACATATGAAGAGTTTATTTGCAGAAATGGATAAAACTTGTGTGTGCACACACTTTGTGTTATTTGCAGCATTTTCAGTGAATCATGGGCACAGTTTTAATTGAGGCCCCTGGTATCTACCGGACTATAGAAAGGACTATAGGTCACATTTGTGCATGTCATACGAGAATGACTTCCCATTAGTCGTAGTCTTGTGTTTACCTTCAGATAAACCAACTGATGTCATATTCATAACATATTTATTCATATTAACTTATAGGAGAGGATCTGATCTGCTGTCACGTACAAAATGAGACTGAGGCTACAGCAGTGTTTGACTGGTAGGGGAAGTGAAAGTGTCCAGTTATGCTCAGCAGAAAACAGAACTGGCCATCAAGTCACGTGTGATAATAACAAGGGTCTGTAGAACACATAAAACGTAAAATGACATTCCAACCCACTTCCCTGTCTCAGCAGTCCTGCGTGTGAGGGGAAGCTGCCAGATCTGGGCCTCATCAGGGCCAGCTCAGGCCCAGAATCAGCCTCTCTCTGGGCCACGGCTGTCGGATGAGGAGGTTAGGAGAAAGTCCACTGATATATGAACGGCAGTAAAAAAATACAATATACATAACAATAACAACACCTTCTCAAAAGTTCTGATTTTTCTGAATTGAAAAGTCTATACTGGTTTAACATGTGACTGCACAGAATATTGTTGAAAACATTCACACAAAACCAGGCAGAGTCAAAACCACAGCCTGAGCCTTCTTGTTGTTTTGCACGTATTGTACTTCCTGTAAAAGTGACTTGCATCACAGTGCCTTAATGCCATTTTAAGAAGCTGCTCTTAAAGTAATTCACTGTGTTCTCAGGGAGAGCTGGTGAGGGACTAAGGGACATTTCCTCTGGACACTGAGGTAAGGTGGACCATGGCCTAAATGATGATGAGTGTTGATGATTGTGGACTCATTGAAATGTTATGTTGGCTGCTTTACAAACTCCAGATTGTCTGTGTACTTGGTGGTGGACATTTATTCAGACATGTTGTCTAAATGGTGTTGAGTGTTGATGAGTGTGGACTCATTGAGATGTTGTGTTGGCTGATTTACAAATTTCAAGTCAAACAGTACAGTGTGCTCTTCTGTGTTTCCAGATTGTCTGTGTACTTCAAGATGATTTTTTCTTTTTTTGTCGACCACTGCTTGTGCCCATATTGAGATGCACTTTCGGCTCAGACCGACATGTTGTCCAATATTTACACACCGTTTAAAATCTGTGCTGCAGGAATGTTTGCCTGGGGAAATGATCTAGAAAGGAGTAACTTGTTTAATCTGTTTTTGAAGAAGTTTCAAATTTACAAAAAAAAAAACTTTCAAATTTACACATTTTCCGCATTACGATCTACATTATATTATTGTGCTAGATTCTGCTAGAAGAAATATATTTTGCAACAGAAAACATATTATTTATGACTTAATACATTTCTTGTTGCCGTGTCTTTATTTTATGATGTATGTATGATGAGGTGTATGTATTAATCATTTTAGAAAAGCATTAAGCATTCCCTCACAGTATGCTTTGCATTCCCTTACAAATTCAAAACTATTGCCAGGGAATATGTTTACCAAGGAAATGCAAAGTTGCTAAAACAAATGCCTCACCATGACACTTTGGGGGCTTCATACTGCAGTGTGTGTGTGTGTGTATGTGTGTGTGTCTTTGTGTGTGTGTGTGTGTGTGTGTGTGTGTGTGTGTGTGTGTGTGTGTGTGTGTGTGTGTGTTCTGTGTGTCTGTGAAAAGTGCTTGACATTGTGAAGGGGCCACCAGAGGCCACTGGCTGATGGGCAGAATGAATGTAAATTCCACAGAATCACAGGACACATTGTTAAAGAAAGGACTTTGGTACGATATTGCGCTGAACGCCACAGACCCAGTCAACGTATTATTAAAAAGATCAGATATTAATCTTGACTGAAATGTATTCTTAAAATACACCCAAAGCTGAAAACCCTTGACGAGGGGACATGAAATTAACTGTCAGAGCTACGTGACTACATGCACAGACTATGTGACAGTATGCACAAAATGAAAGCAAGCATAAAACCACATCCTTCTTTTTTGTGTATGAGTTTGTGTGTGTAACCTCTGTGTGTAATTCTGTGAATTAGTGAAACACACTCAGCACACAGTGTACACACAGTGAGGTGAAGCACACACTAATCCCGGCGCAGTGAGCTGCCTGCAACAACAGCAGTGAGGGGTTAGGTGCCTTGCTCAACGGCACTTCAGCCGTGTCCTACTGGTTGGGGTTCGAACCGGCAAACCTCCGGTTACAAGTCCGAAGCGCTAACCAGTAGGCCACAGCTGCCTGTATCTGCGTAAGTAGAAAAAAGACAAGAATAAATATTTAAGCAAACATGGGCACAATAAAAGGCACAATAAATAAATAGATAGATACGTACTTTATTGATCCCCAAGGAGAAATTCAAGAATAAATAAATGTTTGGACTGAGAATCATTTGTGAGTGTTTAGATTGTCCTGGCTTTTTATCAGTCTGGGAAAAGACTTTTATGGTGGGACTTGAGAGTCACTGAAGGGATGGAAACCGGCGAAGCCTGGACAGGGGATTGCCAGACCCCACCTAACACAGTTACATTGTGGCAACATTGTGGTCATCACAATGAAGTTGGATAACATGGTGGCTACTACGTATATTTGTGAATCTGGATGTGGTGGTGACATTGTTCTGGACCATTCCTGTGAACCTACAGTTACGTTGTGATGACAGTAATCAAGCTTACACCTTAACATGTCAGTGGTGGGCAACACAAGATAATCCAACCTGCACACACAACACACAGTAAGGGTAGTCACACACATCAGCAAGGAATAAACACATGGGGCACCACCAAATAAAAGACAGACTATGCACATTAACAAATACAGACAACTAGCTTGCAGAAAACAACTATTTCATAGCCTATTATATCACAAAAAAGTGTGCTTGTTGTACCATTTAACAGAAATAGCTGTTTTCCTGAAACCTGACTCCTTTTTATCTGATGTCTGAAACCTGACTCTGATAACTTTTCACTTGAGAACTTTTCGTCTGACTCCGCTTCTTCTGACAGCGGTTTTCCTGAGACCTAAATCCTTTTCATCTGATGTCTGAGACATGACTGTGTAATTCCGTAAACTTGACAGCGGTTTTCCTTTGACCTGATGCCTTTTTATCTGATGTCTGACACCTGACTCTGACAGCTGAGGATGTCCTAAAATGTACACCGTAGTCCCGGGTTGAGTGTGTGTTCAGCCCAAGTCACTTCCTTACCAGTCCCACCTTTTTATTGTTTAGTTCTGTCAGTATGTTTTGTTGAATATGGATATTTACAAATAAATGCTGAATTTTAGCCAGGGCTATTTCTCTTATAGCATGGATTTTCATAATGATGGGTAAGGGGCAGGAGTCGATGAGGTCTGTTGGATTAGTTGCTGGTGAGCTCTTTGATTTGCTCTTCCCAGTTACCTTCTATATTGAATTAATGGACGAGGTAGGTGTACGTTTCACGGCGTGAATAAACGCGTATTGGTTGCTGTAGCAATGTGAATGTAGGCGGTTTGTCTGTTTTTGAGGAGTACCACACACACACACACACACACACACACACACAAGCACACACACACACACACACACATCACATGCACACACATACACACACCTTTCAAATTGACATACAATTTAAGCAGTTCATCAATCCATTACAGGTTTTGCCATTTACAGTTTTTTCTGAATGCTTAAACAAAACTAAGATTCTTATAGCACAATTTCTAAAACTATTAATACGTATAGCAAAACCACTCACTGAGTTCGCAAAACTAAAAGCACAACTCACTGATTTACACTCAATTTCCAAATGATCAACATACTCCTATCAAATCTATACACATGTATGACTATTATTTACACTATTTTTTTTCAGGATCCTGCCTGGATGGAGTGACTTTGTGCCACCCTGGTGGCCATTTTGTGTAGTGTGGGAGACCAAACGAGGATAAAGTAATTACAAAAGTAATTTATTAACGTAAATAAGTAAATCATAGAAAAAAGCTAGCCAGTATAAATGCAGTGGTGAGAAGATATGAATGTGGTGCGAATCAGTCAAATATAATTAATAATCACAACAACAGTGGCGTGTGGAGAGAGGGACCCCTGCCCCTGCGGGGTAGCCCTATATAGGTGCAGGTCAATCAAGTTTTGACCGGGACACCTGCACTAATCCCAACCTGCGACACAAACGAGAAAGAACAGCCCAGCAGGAGGCAGTAACGGGCAAGCCCGTAACACCTGTGTGTGCTGTGTTTACCTGGTTCCCCATGTGCTTTATGTTTACCTGCCTGTCACCTGTCTTTGTCTCCACCCCATCTCCTTATTTGGTCTGTGCTTCCGGTCTTGATAGTTTTCCCTCCGTTTCTGCTTCCACACCTTGTCTCGTCCAGTCCTCTGTCTTTCTGTTAATTGGTCTGTGTATTTCTACCCCCCTGTTTCTCTGTCCTTTGTCAGATTATCTCTCTGTTTAGTCTAGTCAAAGTACTGTCTGCCTGTAAGTTTGTAATTGTAAGTTCGTAGTTAGCAAATAAATGTGTTTGTCTGAAGATTCTGCCAGTACTGAGTCCTGCGCTTGGGTCCTATTTTGAGTATCCTGACAATTTTGCCAACTCTCTGACACACTTTCTCATGTGAAAACTGTTTTAGATAATTAGAGTTCACTTTGTAATCAGCCTAAGCACTATAAGCCACAGGTAATGTACAATGGGTATAATAGAGGGAGCAGGAAGAGTGAGAAAAGTAAGAATTAGAGGAGGCCAAAGAATAGGACGTGGAGGTGAAGAAGTAGGAGGAAGAAGAGGAGGAAGAGGATGCGGAGGTGAAGAAGCGAGAGGGAGAGGATGACAAGGAGGTGAACATAGAGGAAGAGGACAAGGAGAAGCAAGAGGAGGACGAGGAGGGGGAAGAGGAAGGGTAAGAAGAGTAAGAAATAGCCCTTTTACAGGCAAAAAATCTGTCTACATATGGGGATATTGATCAGGCATCATGTCAGGCCTGGATACGGCATTCCAGAATATATGTTCCCTGGTGCCTTGGGCTAGAGGACATTGCATGTGATGTAGACAACATTTTGAAAGAGACGACATGATGTAGACTGATTGTTGTTTTTTTGTCTTAGTGAAATGTATATATATTATAATATGTTGTGTTTTGACTTGGAAAAACACACTTGTGTTTGTTCAAACAACTTGTGTTGATGGGTGTAAATAAACTTTAAGTTTGGATCCCTGTATGTTTATAGAACTATGACAAAAGTATGACCTCAATCTGACATAGCCTACCTTGTGCACAGAGAAAGCAAAAGCCAGATGTGTTTTCTATACCATCAGTGTGTAGTTGGCACATTGTGTGCTTATTGTGATGGCTTGTGTTTACTCTTTGATATGAAAACACCGTTTTTACGATGGTGTGAAGAGTTAAGCAAGGTGTGTTAGATTTTGCATACAAAAAATGTGTTTAATCAATCAGAAAAACTGTAAGGGCAAATGAAACCTCAGAAACTTTTCAATAGACTAAACGTTGCCAAACGTCACCTTTCTTTCATGTAGTTCCTCAATGCAAAGCTCATGCTGTCAGTCTATGTACTTGACTGTTATTTTATTGCTTTTGAGCAGTGAGGTTCTTCCAAAATCAGATCAAAGTTACATGTCATTTAAACATTTTTTTCTCTCTTTCTAAATAATAGTATAAATGGCTGGTGATTTCAAATATAAACCGGACACCAAAATGGCCTCAGCTTTGAAGGAAACGCTGAGGAACACCCTCAGCAACCTCAAAGTGACCGAATTTAAGGGGATTAAGCACTATCTGCAGGAGAAGAGGCAAATCACATGGAATCAGCTGGAAAATGCCGACAGATACGATGTTGTGGACTTGATGGTGCAGGTGTACAGCATGGAAGCTGGGGGCATCATGGTGACCATCTTGCAGAAGATGAAGCACAACCAACTGGCCATGGACTTGGAAAGGGATCTGGGAAGATGTAAGTGTGTAGCTTACAGTCTATGATGAAGCTCCATTTTGTGCATATGGGAAAAAAAAATATATATTTATTGTTTGTTTATTGTTTATTTCTCTCCTGGGGGGTATACTACGAAGCACGTTAGACATATCTAAGCTATGTAGACATATCGAGGCTTGACAAAGCCTTGACTCAGGGGTATACGTTAAGTGATACTACGATTGCAGTTATGTGATATATTTGTCAAACTAGGCTTTCAGCTCAGATCTGTGCGCGTTCTCGGTGTTGGGATGACTTTGGCCAATCGTGTAACATGGTGACGCACAAGACCGCCTCTATTTAAAAACAATTACTTCCGCATTCATGAGCGATAGCTTAATCTACACTGCGGTGATTTTTTGTGTCTAACCTATAACATCAAATAAATCAATTGTCATCAGTTGTTGTATGGTATACACGTCCATAGTGGGATATTTGCACGCACCGCCCTATTAAAGCGCATTCGAGATCCAAAATGTTAGTAGAGGCGGAGCTCCACCTGTAAGATATATGACAGAATCCTACACGTGAGAACTTCGTTTTTAAGACAATTGATTGGTCAGTGTGCGGTAGATTACACGATTTGAGCTATAACTTAGCACATAACCTCCTCCCGACCAGGTTCGGTTGACAGCATAAGATACCATGGTGATATAGCGACACTAAAACAGAGAAGTGTCACAGCATAGCCTGGCTTTGAGCGCAACATACCTCGCTAACCCACTAATCGAGATTCGTAGTACACCCCACTGTTCTTTTCCTTCACTTCTCTCTGTTTACTTTCTCATTGACTATTTCTGTTTCATTTTATTTCTCACATCTCTTCTCTCTAAATCATTCCCTCTTTCTGTCTGTTTCTGATTTCTCTTTCACTAAATACCTTTACTTCTACATTTTTCTTTTTGTCACTTTTTTTCCATTCTGCCCTTTCGTTCATCTCTGCCTCTCCCTCTCTCACCCCCCTTCCATAATCTCGCACGTCTTTGTCTGCTCTTTCTCTCCTCTGTATTTCTTTCTCTATCCCTCCATCTCCCTTCTCTTAGTGAGAGGTGAGCAATATTCCCCAGGTCTGGCTGAAGGAGGTGGAGGGATCAATGTGGATGCCCCAGCTTACTCTAGGGGGATGGAGCAAACCGCAGCCTTGGGTGGAGGAGGCGTTTCTGGGCCACTGATCGTCCCGAAGTGTTGCAGTGTCCTCTCTCATCTAGAGAGTGAACAGGCGCAGAGCAAATCAACGGCCCAAGAACAGAACCAGACCCTCATGGACATGCTGGAGAAGAAAGGAGCCGGGGCCCAAGACCGGTCTCATGACCCTCCTGTGGTGGAAGATCTTCAGAGTTCAGCTGTGAGCCCAGCAGTGCCTGAGCCTCAACAAGGAGGAGGTAATGACCTTGTCAGCTGTTTCACCATTGGGTCAAATGGTCACCCAATGTGTGTGTGTGTGTGTATTTGTGTGTATGAAACATTGGATTGTAATAATGTACAAAGAAGAATGAACTAAGTTCTAATTCATGTAGCATTGATGATGATGATGATGATGATGATGAAAACGGCAAGCCCATATCAGAAAAAAATGGGACTTATACATGCTAATAGTAGTACGAGATTTGCAGATTATTACATTCTTTTTTTTTGCACTTTTTCTGATTTGGGTTGTATATCCTAAGATGAAAGTTTACAGTCAGATGTTTATATCACTATATTCTTTTTTTTCTTGTGTCTTCACAAAAATGCAGCACAGCGAGTTACAAAAGTATCACTAAAACTGAAGCTTCAAGAGCATATAAGAAAACACTGTGCTGTAATCCATCAAGAGTCTGGAGTTTGCACTCTACAAGACATGTACACTGAGCTGCATGTTGTAGAGGGCCGCACTGGAGGAGTCAACACTGAACACGAAGTGGCAACAATTGACATGAGACAAATTGGGGCTAGACCAAGCTCTGAAGATGAACAAGTCAAGCTGGCAGACATGTTCACAGCCAACTCAGGCACAAGAGTCTTGACTTTGGGAATTGCTGGTGCGGGGAAAACTGTAGCAGTGAAGAAATTTGTCATGGACTGGGCTGAGGGAAAGAAAAATCAAGACATAGACTTTGTTTTTGTTTTTTTATTTCGAGAGCTGAACTTGAAGAAAGAAAAATGTTTCAACCTTTTGGGTCTTCTTTTGTCATTCTACCCTGACGTCAAAGGTTTGAAAAATTTCCCTGGATTTTTTGAATGCAAAATTCTCTTCGTCTTTGATGGTTTTGATGAAAGCACACTCAAGCTGGACTTTAAGGAGTGGATCTCTGAACCTGACAAAGAATCAACAGTGGAAATTCTCATAACAAGTCTGATTAAAGGTAAGCTTCTGTCCTCTGCACTCATCTGGGTTACAACCAGACCAGCAGCAGCCAGTCTGATCCCAGATGAGTGCTTCAACTTGATAACAGAGGTGCGAGGATTCAATGATGACCAGATAATCAAGTTCTTTCAGAATAACACCAGGAGTCCCGAAAAGGCCAAGTGTCTCACTGATCATATCAAAAAGAACAGAAGCCTCCACATCATGTGTCACATACCAGTATTCTGCCGTATCATAGCGAGTGTGCAATATGAAATACTGCGAGATGAGAGCAAAGGAAAAGCTGCCATAACGTTGACTGAAATGTACACACTGTATAGTGTCTCTCAAATTAGGAGAATGAATGACAAATTCTTTGATGGGAAGATGAATGCTGAAGAAAAAGGGAAGTTCTTGGTTCTGCTTGGGAAATTGGCATTCGAACATCTGGAGCAAGGCACCCTGATATTCTATGAGAAGGACATACAAAAGTGTGATATTGATGCAATTTCCGTAGCATTACAGGCTGGAGTTTGTACACAGATATTCAGCGTTGACAGTGCTGCAACTGGAGAGAAAATATTCAGCTTTGTGCACCTAAGTGTACAGGAATTCTTGGCAGCTCTTTATTTTCTTCATGAAAAGTCTCAAAGGACAAGTAACCACCTAGTCAAGACATTGATGGAGAAGATCAGCTGGGGACTCAGACACTCCACGTTTGACCTTTTCAGATTTGCTGTTGAAAAGGCCGTGGACAGCGAGAATGGGCAATTTGACCTTTTTTTGCGCTTCCTCCTCGGCCTGGCTCCAATGTTGAAACCTGGAATCCGCTCCTCCCTGCATGTGTTGCTGCCAGATTTGTGTGTCAGAGAAGAGAGCATCAACAAAATAGTCCAATACATTAAAGAGAAGATCAGGAAGGAATTCATCTCATCAGAACGGATCATCAACCTCTTTCACTGTTTGAATGAGCTTGGAGACAACTCACTGGTTGATGAAATTAACAGGTAATTAATATAGATCTCCTGCACTAAATTAAGCACTGAATGAGGCCTATCAGAGTGCGAATTACCCAACCATAATTGGGGGGTACTGCTCCTTCACTTCTTCTATGACCATCATGGTCCACTACCATATCAATCCCCATCGTGATCGCCAAGTGCAACATGTGTTGTGCAACACACATACAAGGTCTAAACATGCAACAAACTGATAATCAGTAGGCTACAGAATATCTCATTGTTATTATATATCCAAAAGAGAACTGTTTTGATCAACTCTAAGTTAGAAGTTAAGTGCACTGAAATACCATTCTAACTAGATGTACCGCAGAGCGGTACAAAATATGACCGCCTCCCAGTCCAGCAGTTTTTCCACAAAAATAAATCACGCTGAAAGGCCTATATGATTCTAACTGTCTCACTAAATTGCATTATCCACACTCAATTCTCACTGGTATCTGCTAGACAACAAGTACCAAAACATGATTCGTTCATAGATTTCACATGTAAAATTTATTTTATACAACCCCACCCCCATCTTGCCTGTTCATAATTCTGAGAAATTCTTGTGTGCATGTGTGAGTGTACATGTTTATGTTTATGTGTGTGTGTGTGTGTGTGTGTGTGTGTGTGTGTGTGTGCGTGCTTGTGTGTGTGCCTGCGTATGTGCCTGTGTTTGTGCATGTGCATGCATGCGTACATATGTCTACTGTGTGAGTATGTGTCATACGTATGATTACTGTGAATGTATGTGTGTGCGTGTGTATCTGTTTATGCACATGTGTGCACATGGAATGGGTTAAGATGACCCCTGGAGGCAAACATACGGAAAGAATTGGTCATCCTAGGCCCTACGGTTCTCAAGATATTCACAGAAAACTGTGTCTGCCCTACCCTCCTTTCGGGGGTTCCAGTCCAGCGGGGGCATGCATTCGGAGGGTGTCATAATGATCCTACACTTTCAATTTCGTGCAGTTTTGACCATGTCAGCCACAGATATTGTGATGAAAACACCTAATTTTTTTGCTTTTTAATTTTTAACTAGGTGGCGCTATACATGAAATAAGTGGTAATGGGATGGGTTGACATGCCCCCTTAAGACCAACATACAAAAAAAAGGTGGACCTCCTAGGCCCTACAGTTCTCGAGATATTCACAGAAAACTGTCTCCGGCCACCTACAGGCCAGTTGGTGTATAGTAACATAAATTAATTTATTGCGTGGCCCCCCCATGAGCGGAATTCCACGAAACTTGGCATGCATTCAGAGGGTGTCATAATGATCCTACACTTCCAATTTCGTGCAGTTTTGACTATGTTAGGTCACAGATACCTGCGATTACAACACCTCATTTTTACTTTTTTTGTGTTTAACTAGGTGGCACTATACATGGAAAGAGTGGTTATGGAATGGGTTGACATGGCCCCTTGAGATTAACATACAAAAAAAAATGGTCCTCCTAAACCCTACGGTTCTCGAGATATTCACAGAAAACTGTGTCTGCCCTACCCTCCTTTCTAATACCTTTACAAGAAGCCTATTGCCTATTTCATGACATATTGATTTGGTTTATTTTTAGATTTCATAAGACCTGGAGGTAAGATCCAACCCTAATATAGCCTACTGTATAAACAGAAACCAATTTTCCATTATAGTCTATGGTAGTCAGTGTCAAATCAACACAATTGCTTAGAGATATGTGAAACCTGAGCCATCTTTAATGTGATTAAGGAGCATTCTATGAAAAAACATACTACCAAAGAAGAACTACATAGCGGTAACCTACAATAATCTGATAACCAGAACAAGCTGGGCATCATCAACACTACAGTATCCTACTGTACAAATCAGTCACATATGCACATGCACACATAGCCTACACTTTCCCTTTTCCTCAGGGTCTCTGTGAATAAAATCAAATCCTAGTTTCATTAAGATAGTATCAGGGTTCTCAGATAAAACGACATTTATTGAACTAAAAATATGAAATAATACTGTAGAATGTAAAAACAATACTAACCCAAACTGATATTTCTGTCTCTTTGGGGGGTACTGGGTCTTCATTGGGGGGTACCCCCCAGTACCCCCTGTAATTCAAACTATGGGCCTAGGCTATACAGTCGGCAACATGTATCTCACTCCCTGACACGTTAAATAATGCTAGAAGCAGTACCTACATCTTATAAGTTTTAACTTCCTTGCATGCCCGCTTCTCATGCCCATTTTGTGAGTTAGAATCCGGTGCAGAACTGTATTATGATCTACACAAAGCATAGTTACAATAACTTTACTTTGCTTACTCACAGGTTGTTGTTTTGATATGTTCAACTAGCCTGCATACGAATAAGTAAAATGCCTTCTTTTGTTCAAAATCACACCATAAGACAGAATGAAAGCATTTTGTAGGATGAAAAAATCAGTACACAATGACTTTTCTTTTGTTGACAACAACAATCAGGTAGAGGAGGGATTATAATATACTTAGATAAAACCAGAGGTGGACAAAGTACACAATTCCTTTACTTAAAGTGCCCGAGGCACCCACATTGAAAAAGCTGTTGGTAGCATCGGCTAACTAGCGCCAGATTTCGGAGTGCAGGGGACAAGCCGAGATGGGCTAGGAGACATACGTTCACACTCGTTTCAACACACTTTAGGTCAATATCACACCGGAATTATCCTTTAAGTGAAAGTATAAATACACCGTGTCAAATATTCCAATACAAGTGAAAGTTGCTTAATCAGATTGAAGTACAGAAGTACTTGCTTTTAAAAATACTTAAGTATTCAGAATTACAAGTATTTTTCCTTTTTAATGTATTGAAATGTAATTTTTATTTGATCATTAACAGGGTATACATCCTTTGGTCAGTCATAGGACTTGAAGAGACCTTTAGTTCCTTACATCCAACAAAAACATTTCACCTATTTTCATAACTTTCATAACTTCGCAACTGTTCAAATGGATGCAATAATATAATTTAAATCATTATTCATTCTCTGTTCACAAATCTAAAACATTTTCACTGCTGAATACAAAACCAGATAGCTCAATTATGAGTTGATTATTTATTGTTAAATAATGTAGGCTAAAGAACTAGCTGGTGAATGTCTAAGCAAGAATGTCTAAGATAAAGCAAGAAGCGTCTGTGTGTCTGTCTGTGTGTCCTAATGTCTGTGGCACACATATCTCGCTGACTGTTTGTCAGACTGACCTAAGATTTCGTATGTGGCTCGTGCGTGGCACAAAGGTGTACAATCTCAATTTTGAAGATTTTTGAATGCATATTTCAAAATATTGTAGCGTCGGTGGATGTACATGTCTGATGTTGAATGAGTGTCTCCCAGAATGCAGTGCGAGTGAATGCTATTAGTGTTGTCACAATACCAAAATTATGACTTCGATACGATACCTGCCATAAATATCATGATGCTCGATACTGAAACGCTACTACGGCGAAATCCTAAGATATCTGGAAAAGAAAGGACTCATACCTCCTCCAAGTGTATTGAGTCATTTGTGTTGAATTCAGTGCACTTTTGTAGTGTGCAGGTCAATTCTGGGTTCTAAACTTCCTACATAATTATTATTTTTATAGTCAGTAAAATAGTAGGCCTACTTTGTGTGATTAAGTCCTTTATTTTTTGTTATAGTTCATTTACATTGTGTTGTGTTTTGCCAATAAAGTAGCTTTAAATAGCCAAACTAGGCTAGATCAAGGTCAGTGTTGAAATTACTGCATGCAAATCACTGAATGCTATGCAGAGGGGCCTAATCTTTAGGCCATCTGATGTACAGTATAGGCTTCCCTAGGCCTTCCCGTGTTCATGGGATTTCTTTGGCAGTTGCAAAGGGAAAAATGTGAGGATAGTCTTCTTTGCGCAATATGTCTGTGTGCATTCCTACATTAACCTACGTCTATTTCTTTGATAACATGATTTGCTACCACGTAACAATAACCCGCTATTATTATTAGGACTCAACATGCTTTTGGTGGTATTATATGCTGTGGGCTTTAATTAGCGCATTTCGGGTAGCCTATCCTACCTGGGCAATACTTATTGAACAAATTGCAGTCTACATGCCATGACAAATATTACCAGTAGTACTGACCGAACATGAAATAGATTGTTTACAAGTTATGGTAATGTTATTCTGGCGTGAACATTGCGCTTTCATCACGTTAGCACCCTATGATTACAGCTCGTTATGTCTAGTCAAAATGATTACAGCTCGTTATGTCTCGTCAAAATTCATTGATGAAGGAAGGTTCGCTTTATCCCAGAGAACCATACTCGTTTCACTTAGGCTAGACTAAACCATAAGAGAAGAACTTGACACTAACCATGTAGTCGTGTTTTCTATAGCATTTTCGTTAACCTGTCGTTCTTTGAACTCTTTAAAAATGTTGGGATATGTCTGCGAGGTGTTTTGGCTGAGCAGGCCCAGCCGTATGCCATAGCCAGGGAGGTAGTGAAACTTGAAGGTGGCATCCCTCCCGCCATGCCACCCCCCTCTAGTTTGACTGGGGCACGCGCGTGAGGGGTGCTGGGGCGGGACAGTACCTCGCGATGTGCCCAGGCTCGCCACATCGTTAGCATCCGTCTCCGCTGGCCGGCCTCTTCCACTTGCGTGGGCGGCGTTGTGGCGGCTGTGCTGTGGTCTGTCACGTCGTCTCCAACTCCTCCCCGTGTTCTTCCATCGATGTCTGGCGTACGCAATGCCTCGACTCCGTTGTGTGGAAGATGTTTTCCACCCGTTCGGCCTCCGCGAGCGCCACGGCCAGCGAGCTGGGGGCGCTCAGGCGAAGGTGTTCTCTCAGCCGCTCCGGGTGGATGCCTCGCACGAACGCTTCCAGTGCCATCTCTTCATGTAGACCCTGGCTGTACGTTGGGTCGCCCCGCCGGGCATACAGCTGTAGGTCAGCCGCGAACTTGCCCAGTCTCTCGCCCTTGTGTCGCCGTCTGGAAGCGAGTTGTTCTCGGGCATCGCTGGTGAATATTCTCTGGCCGAATCGTCGTTGCAGAGCGGCTTCAATTGCGGTCCAGCTTGCTTGCTCTGTCGGTGGCAGGTCTTCTAATACTTGTAGCGCTTCCCCCTCCAGATCCAACGCCACCTGTACGCCCGTTCTTTCCGCTGACCAGCCATTCAGCTCGGCTGCCAGCCGGACCTGCACTAGGTATGTCGCCCACTATTGTAGCGGGGCAACTTGGCGTTGGAGCGCCCTTCTGCCGCCGTCGCACCAGGGACCGGCCGACTTCCATCGCTCCCGTGTGGAGCGGGTTCTAGTGGCGGAATGCTGCCATCAGCCCGGTTCGTCTCCACCTGTGGCCGGGGGCGTTACGGTCACGCTGCAGGCTGGCTCCGTCTGCTGGGCCCAGCAGGTGGCCATGGGCAAGCGAGCTGTCGAAGAGCCGCCTTGGCAGGAAACTCATCATCGCCGGGGTATCGGTCGCAACTTTCTCCTCCTGTCCAGTAGGGGTCGGCATCCCACTTCTGATACCAATGTAATGTTTGTGTGTTTGGGTGCGAAACCAATAAAAACCATTCTAAGACAACCTTGCAGTTTGTTACAATATGCTTACTTACGTAGGACGTTTATTGCTGCAGGGGTTTCCAAGGGGACCAGTTTCAGGGGAGCTCCACCCCATGTCTATTGTGTGGCTAGGTCTCACTTTGATGATAGTCAGTCGCAGTGTTTGTGTATTGTGTTTGCCTCTTCTGTTACCCAGGTACATAAACTCAGCAGATGAGGAGAAGAACCTGACTCCAGCCCAGTGTTCAGCTCTGGCTTATCTGCTGCTGATGTCAACTGAGGACTTGGAGATGTTAGATCTGAAAAAATATCTGAGATCGGAGGAAGGGCTCCGCCGAATGCTTCCTGCAGTCAAAGTCTCAACAAGAGTTTGGTGTGTATAACCTTGGTATTTTAAATTACTATGTTGATTTAAAAAAATGTGCTGGCTGAGGGAGATGGCAAAGTTCATTCTTTTTTTTTTATACAGGCTAAATCGGTGTTACCTTTCCAAAGTGAGCTGTCAGCTGTTGGCATCAGTGCTACAAAGAACACCTTCCCATCTGAGAGAACTGGACATGAGTGACAATGACCTGCAGGATGAAGGAGTGGAGCTGCTCTGTCTGGGACTAAGAGATCCACAATGCAAGCTGGAGACACTGAGGTCAGTTATAAGGAATGTAATGCTTCAATATATTATTTTACCCAACAATTTGATTTTGGCAAGAAATACCTGTGGCATTGGTTAATGACTGGGTGATTCTTGTTTTATCACCACTAAACATATATAATCTGTTATGTTGTTTAATAGATAGATAGATAGATAGATAGATAGATAGATAGATAGTATCAACAGTGAAGCGTCCTGGACTCCAGGGATTGGATTCAGGGGGGCGTGGCCTGCATGCAACACTGGGTGGCAGCCATGGAGGTATTATATACAGTATAACTGGAGGGAGTGACTAAGTTCCACCCCATTCATTTCAATGGTCCATGCTAGGCTAGCTACTTCAGACAAAAAAGTTTGAAATTGACCGCAGCTATCTTTATGAAAATGCCATTTCATGGGTGCACGTTTTCGGCACCAGCTAGCCTATCAGGTTCCATGTTACAGAAGGAGAAGATTGGACATTCCCTCAGAGGAAAATAAGTTGTTCAGGAATGCGCTTCACCTACCCTCCTTACTGTATAGGCGTAAATTTATTTAATTGGTTGGGATAACAATTTGGGAATGGTGGTAGAAATGTGCCCCGTATCTCGAAGTCCTAGGCTATTTAATGTGATGTTCATATGTAATAATTAGGGGTTTGCACGCCATGTCATCAGATCGGGACGTTGCCATATTGGAGATACTCACATCATTAGAAAGCATTAGGCACTGAATTAAAAGGAAAAGGAAAATGGTTAATTACCGTGTTTTATGTTGTACCAATAGGTCAGACCAAGAAAAGGCATTTTGATGAGCTTTTCTGTTGTTTAGACATGGCTATAATCCAGGGCCGTAGTCACCATAATATTCAGATGTGACCAAAATGCCCCCCCCCCCACACACACACACACACACACACACACACACACACAATATTCGGACATAGAAAAATAAAGAAAGAAAAAAACGCTATAGGCTACTACAGGAAACCAACAAGCACCACCATCTGAAATGTAATCAAACGTAAATAACACACAAATTAGTGACTATTGATGGTTCGAGAGAGAGTAGCCTGAGTGGTTTGTCCTGGTGGTTTTGCGTTTTTCGTTAGTAGCGTGTGCTATCAAAAGCTTCCTGCACCCTAATTCTCACAAAACTTGTTGGAAAGGTATAGCACCGTCTAAGGAAACCCCATTAATGTTTGGAGCCGATCAGACTCAAAGGGAACTTTGAAGCATTTTCCTTAAAGTAGCCTACAGTATTTTCTTGCAATGATAGCGAAAGTGAAACGTAGTGCCCTTTTATTTTAAATGATGAATTTGTGCGTGCCTGTGTCATTCATTTCTTTTACATGTCTTCAGAGGCGATTCTAGACTATGTGGGGCCCCAAGCAAAAATTCCAAGGGGGCCCTACCGACAAGTGTTATCACCATTATGTTATAGCATCATTAGGTTATTATGTTAAATAATAAAAATACAAAAAGCGCATTATAAAAATTCTTATATTTTGATGTATCTCACAAAATATCATTATGAGTGCCTATGGTGTATGCACTCATAATGATTCTCTACAACAACTTTTTACTGCATTGCCATGAACAAAGTAGAGGCAAAAAAGGGGTTTCTTTGTTGAACAAATTGGGATGCAATTTGAGCCTTGAATTGGGTGCCATGCAGGAATTTGCTAGGATCTCAAAACCGGATTATGAACATGCTTTGCCATAGAGAAACACAGGATAGCGTTGGATTATAAACATGCTTTGCCACAAAAACAGACAAAAACGTGGGGTAAGTCCAGCTATATGAAGTTATTATTTTGCTGTCACTTTGTCTGTTTTATAACCCAGAAGGATGTACTTGGTATCAAATGATAGCTCTGTGTCTCCTCTTTCATCTGACATGCGTGGCATATCTATCCGATCACGGGACCGCGAGTAATTCAAACGAGAGTAATGGGTGTACAGGTGGTAATGGGTGTGTACATGACGTTATTATTTTGCAGTCACTTAGTCTGTTTTTATAAGCCAGAAGGATCGATATGTACATGGTACCAATGGATAGCCGTGTGTCTCCTCTTTCATCTGCTTGCCATATCTATGCGATCACGGGTTCGCGAGTAATTCAAACGAGAGTAGGCCTAATGGGTGCGCAGGTGAACGCAGAGAGGACTGTAAATATGATGCAATTTGATTTAATTTCATGATTTTTTTTTATTTTCATACTTGATCGTACAGACAAGTCTCGTTGGAAAGCCCCACTTCTGCTCTGTCACGCAATAAAGGTTTCATCTCGCTGCGATGAACAGTTCCGGGGCAATGTAACAAAGAAGAAAGGGTGTGTTTTTGACGCACTTTGCGTCAATCGGGTTCTTAAAAATTAACGCGTATGCTTGGTCCTTACTGCATCGCGATTAACATGTTATGGCTGACAACCCTAATACAAACATAACGTTAACCATATCCTTGCTTAACTAGTGGTAACTGTCGCTAGCTAGCTGAAGTTTACTGTCGTATAGATGTAGCAAACCATGTTCAATCTTTCTGCCAATTAACATTAGCCTACTATAACTTCATTGAGTAGGCTAAATGCCAAACTCCGATGTTGCTCCGTCATCACTGCACCCTCGATTACCGCTGTCTCGCTATCCAGCGAAATTATGTGCTCAAACTAACGCCGCTGACTTATGACAACAACCACTCCACTTTGATACGAAACTACATATTTGTACAACATTTATACAGCAAAAATCACAGAATTTGGATGAAGAAATGTGGAGAAATCTTATGCAAAGTGTCAACCCCTAACAATGTGCCCATTGCCCTAATTTATGGTCGTCTAATGTCAGAGTAATGACATAAAAAAGGCACCTTAATGATACACTTCAATTTATAAAGGAACGAAGTATAAAAAGAAAAACACAATTTATCAGATGGATTACCCAAATAATAAATTTGGGTACGCCTACTTGTCGCTGTGACCTGAAGGATGGCGTGGTTGAATATCCACTTCTCCTGCACTTCGGGTCTAATAGCGGGTGACTGATAGTGGTTTACCCATTTCTAGCACATATCCACCGTACATGGTATATTAATAATGCCCTCCCCTAAACATGTGTAATTGCTGATGTATCATGAATAGGCCAACCAATGTGTATTTTTTTTCTAAATAAAGATTCATAATACTTTGAACATTCAGTGAATTGACAGATGCACTTCCACTTACGATTTACTTTAGCGAGGCCTATTTCATTTTATTTATTTCTCATTACAATTTATTCACTTTAAATAAATTATAATGTAAAGAAGGAGCTGTAAAAAACAATAAGGGGGAGGAAGGATGGTGAACTTGCATGTTAGTAAAGGCAGGCGCAGGGGAAAAAAACTGTTCAGTGTTCTGGGTAGCCTACTGTAACATTTCAGCCACCACTCTTGGCCTAACGTAGGCTACCGCAGTGGATAACGTTAACGTTAGTGAAGGTAACGGTAACGTTAAACCTCTTTCAAGTAGGCCTATGGCTAATGAAATCTCTGATAACATCAATCCACAGCAATGAAATGTATGCTTTGAGTGGTAATGATAGGTAGATGTTTGGTAGCCTATTTGTGGGTCCTAATATAAACATCATTCAAACACTGCTCAAGTAGCTAAATTAAATGTGTGTAATTGGTCACGTATGTAACTCTTCTCGATTTAGGCCTATACTTTGTTAAATTTAACATCCCCACAATTTAAATGAGAAAACCATGTCAACAAATTACCTACGACTGACCTTATACCTATGGAGAGGGGGGTGTAATTTAAGTCATAACTTGTGTTACCAGAGACCGTCTACGGATTCTCTGGTGTTACGTTCAAACTATTCAATTTGGTGAAACCCGATACATTTTAGTAGCTCGTAAACTTCAACGTGCCAGTTTACGTTAAAAATGAGCTAAGATGGAACTTACGTGCAACCGGCTGCAGGATATAGAGCGACCAAAGTTTTTTGAGCAAGCATTAATTATGCGTGACACAGTCTCAATTTGCGGGACGCATGAATATGGCTTCAAACGCTGTGTGCGCACGCGCTACGCGGGACGGGTGGTGACCCTAGGTTACACTTATTTTAGGGGCGTTGTTAGCCACGCTGCGCAAGCGGGGTAGGCTACAGAAGAAGCCTTTAGGCTACAGTCGCTTGTGTTTGTGGTGATTTATTCCATGTATTAACAAAATAATAATGTAACATTAAAGAAATAGCCTACATAGATAAAAAAAATTAAATAACTACACCAAAAAAAGTAAAGAAGCTTCATCATTGATATATAAGCTTACTGAAAAAAACTCAAAACTCACACAAAACTCACCAGAAGTCATCATTTAAAGGGTCAGTTTTTAAAAAATCTTGATCTAAATCTTGCGGGGTAGCATGCCCCTGGACCCCCCTGTCTGGGGAAGACTTTTGCATCTGTGTCCAGGGTTCATAATCCATCCATTCATACAGGGTAGGAATTTCACGGCGGCCACGACGGCCATGGCCGTCATAGCCCCTTGCGTTGGCCGTGATGCCCCTTTGAAAATCAGAGGTTTACAGGCCACGGTGGCCTTGGTGTCCCCATCTTTCAATATTCTGCTTTGCGTCCTACTAATAGCGATTTTTATTTAGCCTGTGGCCTGTCAAAATAATCTTAGCATTCACAGAGCAAATGAATAGAGTGGTGAAGACCCGCCCCTTCCGTTTGCCTCCATGGGACCTATCTTTCAAAAAAAATTGAACGGCAGTCTATGGCGAAAAAGAAATTATTTTCTGGTCCCGGTTGACTTGTGCCTTTACTTTACTTTATTGAATTACAACATTGTGAAAGATCGTAATTCCAACGACTACAAACCCATCAGTCGCGCTAGTGACGTTAGCTCATTCACAGCCACACTAGATTGTACAAGCATACCAGCAACAGGTCTTAATTGGGCTTTCCTTGCCGAAGAAAATACCATGAGTCAGAGGATTAAACACATCAGGTTAGTTGTATTCGTCCATAGACTGTACATTACATACTGTTAAGTGACATAGCAGGCAGCAAGATGCAACCGTTAACTAGCATAACATCACAAGTATCACATGAAAGAGCTTTTTCTCAGCTTTTAAACAATGTTAGCCGATAATTGCTGTGTTAAACGGTTCGTGAGAAAAGTAAATAATTTAATTCAATTTAATCATACATTCTACTGAAGGTTTTTCTTCCATGATCTCCCTACCCATTCATCTCTTATACTTCACAAACCCTTCTTTTAACACATGACAAACCATATATCAGAATAAACAGCAGACCTTACCGAACACAAAGGTGTAAAGCAGTCCCCTGTACAGTTAGCCGTTCCAGAGTAATCCAGTTTTGAATTTGCAGTAAATTTCGACATGCATGGATGTCTCCAAATTTGGTCTTTAAGTTTTACAATGTGGTTAAATTGTTCCACATGATTTCATAACGGGCCAAATACAAAATAAATGTTACAAATATCGCCTAGTTTGTGAAAGTAGCCTTAATGATCACAAAATGCTAAGCATGCATCTAGGCTATTTGAGTTTCTTAAAGCTGTGCTTAAATTGTTCAATACATGATTTCATAGCAGGCCAAATATAAAATAAATGTTATATATAGCCTAGATATCTGTAATTATTAGATGATCAGATGATTTACAGTTCTATGTAATATGTCATGTTTCATGTTTTTGTAATGTTTCATACGGTGATGCAGGTCTACAGCAGTGAATAGGCTAAATACAACTTTGATCATTTTTATATGCTACTACTGTATAGTTAACTTTGGCCTTGGTGCCCTGACATGTGGCCTTTGTGCCCCCCACCAAATATGCCCAACTGAAGGCCAAGTGGCCTTGCCCCCAGAATGGTGAAATTCCAAGCCTGCATTCATATGTCCGTCAAAAGTTTGGAATACCCTAATTGACTGATTTAACTAAGGACTTTTTTGTGATTTTTAATAATATTTTTGCATGGCAGGAATGACATTCTGGTTGGGGGGGTCCCCAGACCCCACCACAGATTTGGTCCCCCCCAATGTTGACATCATGACTACGTCCTTGCTATAATCACTTAAGGTATCCAAGTGCATAATATTCCATTGTTTTTCATTCAGTTCTTTACGCCGAATGCCTCCAACATGGCCATGCAGCTGGGTTACCACCCATAATGTGACGTCCGTACAAACCCCTGATAAACATTTTTAATCAATATTGAGTAAGGATTAGGGCTTTGACTTTTGCCTAAAAATCATATTCGATGTTTGTTTGTTTATTAATATTAACATTTGTATATATTTGAATATGTATTAATAATATTTTGACCATTAAATGTCTTCAGTTAGACCGATATTGGTATCAAACTTAAGTTATATATGTTCTGTCCACCAGAGGGCATATCAGTCAATGTCAAGCATATCAGTCAATGTCAAGCATATCAGTCAATGTCAATATAGTACGTGCACGAAAGGCTGAGTGTTTATGCGTGTGTTAAGATGCTATTATGTTATGTTATTAGATGTTATTATTGAGCATAGGGCTGGGTGATAAAACGCTAGCGATATGTATCGCAAGACATGTAATTGATATCAATAAAAAAAAATGTTCGATAGGACATTCAATAATTAAAAGCAACACACTTCCCGCCTTACGTTGTCCATAAATAAATAGGCTAAATATATCCTGCATTGTAGTATGTGCAGCTCTACCAGAGTAGGTGATAGAAGTAGACCTACCTCATCACAGACTCTCAATGAGTCCTTGCCCCGTGCACTCTCTCTATTTGATCTGCATCTGTTGCCTGAGCTTCAGACACTTACACATGTATGCTTGTTTGTGTGAGACCAAAAGAAGTACTTGAACATGATGATTTTGCCCTTCGACGTTAACTCATGGTTTGTTTATTAGCCTGGTTAGCATTAACACTTTCTTTTATTGTCTATGCACACTACCAGCTCCTCATGTGAGAAGTTACAAGTTACCCTAACATAAAGGTAATTACCACGCGATTTACATAGCTTTCTGTCATTACGAAATCATTTAATTTAAGCCATAGGTTTTGGCTTGTATGTGTAACCAAAGGCTGGTGAAGCACAGGGGAAGTTTTTTTTCCCCCCTCGTTTCAGTGATTGGTAGCCTATCTGGGTGAACTTGCGATCTTAAAGAGACCAGCGGATCCTCTAATTCTTGTGGGTCGCCACTGCTATCTCTGACTGACTTAAACGTCCCACATACTCGACGCACCCGACCAGTAGCGCGACAATGTGACGTCACAGAAGCGCCGTAACCATTTATACTCGCGCGTGGTGGTCGCAACACTAGTTGCAATATTCTCCTGAACAGAGGTGTCGCTGTTGTGAAAAGACTAACATTAACTACTTACACAGCAGAAGAAGCTGCAGTAAGAAACACCAGTAGCTAGCCTCTGTGATGGTACTTCAGACTTTGGTTGCTACTATTCACAACTACCATCATCATTATCATGTAGTTTCCAAGGTGTGTGCACAGGTAGATAGATAGATAGATGGATATATAGATAGGTACTTTAGTCATCCCGAGGGAAATTTTAATAATTTAAACAGTTTAGTTAGCTAGCTAGCTAGCTAGCAGCTGGCTGAGTTTGTGTAATTTCCTGAAGTGGAAAGAGATTTTGTTCAGGCCTTAATAGATATCCTTTGTTTGAAAATAAATCGTTTCTATTCTTTCCTCTTAATTCCATGTGTTGCAACTCTCACTGGTAACTTTGTTAACTTATCCAGCAAACTATTAAAAATTCACGACTGTAACAAAACACTGCAACTCGCTTGCCCTCGAACTAGTCCATCTTCCTGTTTCCGCCTTGTCGCGCTCGTCTGAAAAAAAATGAGTGGTGCGCTACCTCGCGCTACACGGCCAAAACCCTGGCGCGCCAGAGAGATCTACGTCATTTTGACGTCACATTGTCGCGCTACCGGTCGGGTGCGTCAGGTATGTAGAAGCCTTGACTCGACCAACGACCTTACAAAAAAATAACATAGGCGCCAATCAGAGCTTCAGAGCTAAGGCGAGGCTACAGATTAGCGTTGGGTGTCGCTAAAGAACTCTCGTAACTCTCGTACTGAACAGTAATTGCGCATTACATCAATTAATCCCTCGATTTAATTAATTAATTAATTAAAACACGAGTTTTATGTATTTTTATACCGTGTATTCTCCATGTAAATTCATGCACCGAAGCGTGACACCGTACCGTTTCGGTTCAATACGAATACATGAACCGTTACACCCCACCTTGGCGATTGATATAGGCTACCGTCGCTGTATTGTTTGACCTCACCAGTACATCACGCCCTGTGATTAGCCGGGCGAAAATGCTTGAGTGCTAGATGCACCGTTAAAAGTTCCAGCGGATTCATGTGCAGCCGCTGCAGCTGGTTGCTCCATGTCCCTCGGACCACTCGCACACCGCTCCCCAAGCTAGGAGGAAGGCATCCGTTTTCACCATATGCCTGTGAGCTACCCTCCCCAATGGAGATGTTCTCGGGGGCACACCAATAGGCAAGAGCCCTCCAGCATCTCCCACCTGCTTGAACATATTTGTTCCTGTCCCTGATAGGGTGTGCATAGAATGCTGCAAACCATGCTTGAAGATCTTGCATGTGCAAAAGGCCAAGGCCAAGGGGAACTGCATGAGAGGCCTCTGCCAGCAGCCTCAGCAGGCACTGGCATTGACGCACGCTGACCACAGCACCCTGGCGAAAACTGCTGATGCAGCTTTGAAGGCCTGTCTGACGTTTTGGAGATAATCTCACCGTCATGGTCTCTGAATTGAGTTCCAGTCCCAGATAAGGGATCGTCTGCATGGGCATGAGCCGGCTCTTGGCCCAGTTCACCTGGAAACCTAAATGCCGGAGATGGTCCAGCATCCTTAGTAAGGAGAGTCCTGGAGCCTGCCAGCAGACCCCAGTCGTCGAGGTCATTTAATATGCGAATACCCCGTCTCCTGAGAGGGGCTGACGCTTCCTGAACGACTTTGGTGAAAGTGCAGGGTGATAGCGCTAGCCCTAAGCGTAAGATGGGATTGCTCCCGCCGGGGCAGGAATATCTTGAGCGCTGCGTCGCCAACACTCCCTCATACTCTCCTCCATTCAGGAGTGGAGTCGGGGCTTTGTCGTCCTCCGCAGCCAGGAGCTGCCTGGAGAGGCCGCAGCAAACTCTGCAGCCAGCCCGACCAGCAAATTTGCCTCCGCCTGCTCGACCAGCAGCTGCTCAGGAAGCACGAGTGGCTCCTTGAGAGAGACGGGCTGTGAGGGGACCGTTGGCTTCCATCTCCTCAAGCAAGCGAGCCCGGAAGAGGACAGCCTTCAGCCCTAGCCTCGCAGTGCGAGCAGAATTGTGGGACCGCCAACTCTGTCCGGGTATGAGATATACCCAGACAGCCTATGCAAATGGAAATGTGGGTCCAGGGCGGGGATGAACTGCCCTCACCCCTGAACACACCGCTTCATTTGGGCGGCCTCGGACATACTTATTATTATTATTATTATTATTATTATTATATATTGTTTCAGATCCTATTCTTCCGTTCTCAGACCAGTGGTAATAGACGTCGCTGAAGAATTAGTCTTTGCTATTGGCAGTGCCGCAGGGCCCGAATGATCTTTTTGTCTTTAACCCTTAGAACCCGATTGACGCAAAGTGCGTCAAAAAACACACCCTTTCTTCTCTGTTACATTGCTCCGCGACTGTTCATCGCAACGAGATGAAACCTTTATTGCATGACAGAGAAGAAGTGGGGCTTTCCAAAGAGACTACGCACTTGTCTGTACGATCAAGTATGAAAATTAAAAAAAATCATGAAATTAAATCAAATTGAATCATATTTACAGTCTATACTTCTATGCGTTCACCTGCGCACCCATTACTCTCTTTTGAATTACTCGCGAACCCGTGATCGCATAGATATGGCAAGCATATCAGATGAAAGAGGAGAAACAGGGCTATCCATTGGTACCATGTATATCGATCTTTCTGGCTTATAAAAACAGACAAGTGACTGCAAAATATTAACTTCATGTACACAAACCAACGCTGCACACCCATTACTCTCGTTTGAATTACTCGCGGACCCGTGATCGGATAGATATGCCACGTATGTCAGATGAAAGAGGAGACACAGAGCTATCATTTGATACCAAATACATCCTTCTGGGTTATAAAACAGACGAAGTGACAGCAAAATAATAACTTTATATAGCTGGACTTACCCCACGTTTTTGTCTGTTTTTGTGGCAAAGCATGTTTATAATCCAACACTGTTGTGTGTTTCTCTATGGCAAAACATGTTTATAATCCGGTTTTGAGATCCTAGCAAATTCCTGCATGGCATCCAATTCAAGGCTCACATTGCATCCCAATTTGTTCAACAAAGAAACACCTTTTTGCCTTTACTTTGTTCATGGCAATGCAGTAAAAAGTTGAGAATCATCATGAGTGCATAGCCCTACACCATAGTCACACATGCTAACAGGCAAACTTGGGTCAAGTCAGGTCAGATCAGTTCGTGTCACAGATATGGAGCGCAGAATGGTCATTTTTCATCGCTAAATAAAAAAAGGCATTTATTTCCATAAATCACACACCACATATTTCTGTAAATTGCTCAGCCCCAGAGTATCCCTCCAACATGGCAATTATATTGCCCGATTCAGGACAGCCTGCCCTACACACACGTGAAATGTATGTAGAGCTATGAGCTTGCTGTGGTGAGATACAGGTCAAAATATAAGAATTGTTATAATATGATTTTTATATTTTAATTCTTTAAAAATCAAAATAAAATCAATGCTAGTACTAATACATGAAATGATGGCAGGTCTGGATAGCCTAGACTCTGCTGAAACAATATATAATATGTGTGTGTGGCACTTACAATGACCAGAATAAATCCTTATGAATAAAGGTAGTGAAAATGCCCTAAAAACAGCTTAGGGTTCTAAGGGTTAAGGGGGTCTCTCTATCTCATAAAAAGTTGGCACACCCGCGCATAGCCTAACAAGGTGATACAATAAAATAGCCTAGGCGCGAATGGCGCTTTTGCGCAGTATATGCGCACGATAGAGATTTTTAATAGAAATTTATTATTTTAATTAATTTCAACATATTATTGATTGTAATAGTCCATATTTCATTTAAATTTCACAATACAAAGAAATAGACTAAAGGATTTACTCTGAGTGCCATTCTCAATTTCACAACTTAACTCATGACCAGACCACTTGAACCAGACCACCGTCTCAGATAGGCTATTCTCAGTGTCAAACACAATAATGCATGCAGTATAACTTATACACAGGGAAAATGCACTAACTGGCAGAAATTAATAAAGCCATTGCAGCCAAACTATGTTCTAGTATTATAGGCTAATGTACATATAGTGATAACAACACCTGGGCGTCCAGTCGTCTCGTGTGTTGAACCGTGGAAATAAATAGACAAACAATTTTGGAATTTGCTGTGTTGTCGGGTAGCCATTGAATAGGCCATGGGTTCCCAAAGTGGGGGTCGGGACCCCCCGGGGGGTCGCGGGACGCCGAGAGGTGGGTCGCAAAATGATTTCCATAAATCAAATACATTTGGGAAAAATAAAAGAGCTGTCACTTGACCGCACTTTAAAGACAGATTTTAATTCCAAGACACTTGCTGAGTTCTGGATTTCAGTCGAGAGGGAATATCCACAGCTATTCAAGGCCGTGATGGACATACTGACGCCGTTTGGCTCCACATACCTGTGCGAAAAGACTTTCTCTGCACTGACAGATATTAAAAACAAATACAGATCGCGTCTAAATGTGAAGGATGATCTGTGGCCGTCTCCACAATTAAACCAAGAATGGACTTGCTGTGTTCCGCACATAGCACGCATCCATCTCATTAGATGAGATTAACGCTGAAACATAGTTACCAAAATGTAAATTTGCGCAGCAACAATGTACATATGTTTACAACAGTTTGTGGATATTACCCTGACTGAGATATTCTTCTGTTAAAATGGAAATTAAAGTAATGTTTCAAAGTTAAGTTTGCACGACAGCAATAATGTGCACTCATGTTACATGGATATTTGCTTTTATCATATAGTAAATTTATATATGTAAAATCATAACAGGCTGCTCTGTTCTTTTGTGTTGTCGTTAAGCCCGTGTTTGGATAAGCCTAGTGCGTATGGCCGGTGCACACATTTTATTTTATTTTTTGAGTCACATCCAGGGATAGTGGGGGTCGCCAGTCTCTGGCACGGTTATTTTGGGGGTCGTGGGTTGAAAAGTTTGGGAACCCCTGGAATAGGCTATTCTGCCATCAGAGATTGCTAACAGGTGTTTCAAAATATCTGGGAACTTTCCGGAGCTCTGAATGACAGAGGATAGCTACAGATCAGTTCACAGAATCATTGAAGTAGGCTGCATTATGGGCCATAATTGATGGCTTTGTTAATCAACATAGAAGAGGTAAGGCGCAAGTTCAACAGCAAACAGGACTTTTCCGCACGTATGAAACCATGTAGGCTAGCCCAATGGATGCCTATGTAAATAGACAAAACACTCGCATCAAAGCAGCGTAACTTCTTCAGACTTGCGAGTGCTGTCAAATCGATCGGTTTGCTCATATAGTCTAGTGGTGTGGTGGTGAAGTGCAGTCATGCTGCGTTTAAGAGCTTAGGGTAGGGGTACGTCCCGTAGTAGCCTATATTTTAATTTCACGTCTGTAATGGTAAGAGATCGCACAGGGATGGATAATGAGCGGTTGTTTAAGATTAAATTACAATGCCAGACACCTTCAGATATGAGAGACCCCCTCAGATTTTTGACTTTGTTGCTTTCCTCACTCTATGGGAGCTCAGCTCCCTCTGGCTCCCACATAATTCGAGCACTGCAGTGCCGGCTAATATATAGCCGAGCCATTTTGCGCCAATATAACCTTAACAGGACCTGGAGGACTTCAGTGGTGATCGCGTGATCGAGGAGTGAATTCCCATTCTGAGTAGTTTGACTGATGGAGAACCAATAATTTTCATGTGAAGCACCAGGGTCAGTGTTTTTGGCCCTGCCCTGAGGCTTTTTAGGTTTCAGGTTTGACCCTGGTCTGGTCTCAACCCCTTCATGGACAAGAAATGATGTTCAAGCACTTGTTTTGGCCTCACACAAACAAGCATACATTTGTAAGTGTCTGAAGCTCAGGCAACAGATGCAGATCAAATAGATGTGGTCAGACAGTACTGACAGGACCAGCAATAGCAAAATAAACTACAAAATCACAAAGCCCAGAAGATGGTTAAGTACAAATTAAAGTCAGAGTCCAATAGCGAAGGAAACCTTAGAAGTTGGCAAAACTACCTTTCTTTGAAAAAACGCCATGCCTGATATACAGATAAAAAAAACACAGAATGAGATAATATGAGTAAATGATACATTTGCTAATTTATACATTTGCTTAACTCATTTATAAATGGTGCACTGTCACTTTAAGATAGATAGATAGATAGATATATAGATACTTTATTGATCCCCAGGGGAAATTCAAGAACATCGACTACACAACATTCATGTGCCAGCTCCGTACTACAGAGCCCCTAAGGCAGTGTTTCTCAAACTTTTTCAGACCAAGGACCACTTAATCAATAAAAAAAGCCTCATGGACCACCTACCTAAAAAAAAAAAAAGTAGACCTACTTCAATAGTAAATTACACCATAGGCCTACTCACTGAACCACTTCGATTGTATTTGCACCTTGCTTATTGTGTCAGAGAATTCATATGATTTAAACGGGCATCGCTTACATAGGCAGTGTTGCAGAAATGTTTGGATTTACATACAAGTTGGTTCAATACTGCAAATAACTCATCTATATTATATTTTACTAAGTCTGCTCGCGGACACTTGGGCTAGCTTGCCCAAGTGCCCGGACCACACTTTGAGAAACACTGCCCTAAGGGGACATGAGCAAAAAAAATCTAAAGTTTAGTCTCTGAATGTGCTCACACGAAACTTTCATGTGCTCACGTGAAACTTGAAGTGGCTAGATTTTATTTTGCTCATGTCCCCTTAGAGGCTCCGTACCATTCAAATATAGCATATTACTAGTCCACAAAATCTAACATTGTTTGTGCTATATTGCACAATATTTACAATGATACACATACTATTAAGTTAGGGACTGTACGATATTTAGCGGGGGGCGGTCGCCAGACGATCGGGTTAAAAATGTTCTGCCTGGCCCTCCCCCCTGGTCAATTTTTTTTTCCAGGGGCCTCCCCCCGGTTCAAATTTTTTTTCCTAGGCCCTCCCCCCTATGTGAATCAAATAATACTGGTAGAAAAATTAAGTTTACAAGGTTAAAACGGCCAGCAAATGTCATAAGCACACATACACACACACACAGGTACACACGCAGCGCTGATCTCTACAATACTACGCCTCTCGTAAGCTATATAGATGCTTCGGAATCATACAGATCAATAAGGGGAAAACATGCCGTTCTATGTGTGGTTAAGAATAATATCAGAGTGGGCCTTTTTCTACCAGTTTTTGCTACATAAAAATAATAAAGATTGCTTAAAACTCACATACCAGTGATGTGTGCCTTCTGGTTTCTTCACCTACTGGTTTCCTTGCACGTGTATGCGCTGCAGCAGTTGTCAGACATTCACAAACAAGTTGTTTTAGGCGGTTTGAAGTCGCTTTTCATACTGTATATACGCCATGAGTGCTCGGCTACATTACAGCCACTTGGACAAAAGACATGTAAGAAAATATATGTTTTGAAAACTAGCATTAAACTGAATTCAATCCCGCAAAAGCAACATATGTATGACTTTCTCCAGCCTGATTCCCTACTCCTTGAGCCAACTAATACCTGGCTGTTACGCGATACAATTAACTATTGTAGGCTACCATCCATTAATAACGTACTGTAGGCAACACCCAGGTAACATGTTGTCCAGACTATCTGAAACAAGTGGTTGCCCTTCATCTAAAACAACTGGTTACCTTAGGCTGCTACGGCCGTCAGTGCACTGTATGCTACTCTTTGTGGTTGATCAAATACAAATAAAAGATATATTTGGTGATGACGTTATTGTAGGTCTAGTAAACCTAAATTCTTAGAAATGAAATGGTACGACAGAAGAAACGATCTACATTTTAGCGCACCAGACCGCGATGTCTTCAAGGGTTGAATGAAGGGAGTTTGCAAAAATTAGCGTATTTTTCAAGTCAATAAAAATTCATAATTTTCGAATGTCTTTGTCAGGGAACATTTGACTTTTCAAAACCATAGGCCTGGTAATCGCTCAGACAAGGAGTTATAAGATAAAGGCCAAATACCATTTGTGTCACCTAATGCAAGACAAAATGTTGCTTACGTGGTTAATTAATAGGTGATTTGATGACGGCATTCAGCTAATTGGAGTGGCTCAAAGAGATAATGCGCTGAATAGGTCAGTCTGGTTCATAGGTGTGCGTATTTATTGCAGGTTCGAATCCATTTTAAAGGTCTCATCTCATCGTTTTTTCATTAATTTTGCAGTGGTCTGTAGTGTTGATGAATGCCCTGTGAGCCGGTTCTGGTGAAAAAAATGCTGTCCTGCATCTGTTTCATGCTGTTCTAGTTTGGTGGGGAAGGTGGGCGGGGAGGAACGACTGGATTTCGCCTCTAGTCATGAATATTAATGACATGCTAATGAATTCACCTCTGATTGGCTAACAGTACTGTGACGCTTCCTCCAGTGCGTCCTCATCCGATTCTGCCTGTGCTATGCTCCATATTCAACTTTACAGTGCTAAAACCTGGCTAAAACTCGAGTCAAAACTGTTGCACAAAATGTCTTCGGAGATACAACTTCATGTGTTTGATCCGAGTAGGAAGAACCGCTTCCTGATCGTTTGTCGGTGAACGTTGGTTTAATAGAATGGTAACAATTGCATGTCCGCTTAAAATTTCTCCTAAAAGAGGTAAACGTTTGTGGCAATAGTCATCTTGCATTCAAGTAATAAACAGTTGGAAACGTTTTAAAATAAAGACCTATTTCTTTACAGTCAAAAGTCTTTGCAATCTTCCTAGTAGATATTTTACTTCACAACACAGGTTATAAGCACCCTAAATGCAGTTCAGCCACTGACCTAGCCTGCTAATTGTATGCTATCGGAATAGATAGTTATGGTTTGAATTCCATGATACTATCATTGAAAGACCACTTGGTTATAGCTCAATGTATATATAGATCTAAATGCAAACACTTACCTACTCCTAGCTATATTTCGCTGGAATTGCAACGGCAGAGAACGTGTGCTGCAAGACTTCTCCAGTAATGAGTATAAACTATGGCTTTGCCTACATTGGCAGAGGTTAGTAATATTACAGTCTATTAAAATAATGCAAACACAAAACAAGAACATCCAAACTATGCACAGAATTAACAATGTCCTCTTTTTGCCAGACGATGCAGACATCTGGCCTACAGATCCTTTGTAAGATGGTGCTGGGATTATTTAGGGAAAAAGGTCTGAGTTGCTGTTTCGGCTTGTATTGTCCTGGGGATCCGAAGGGACAACACACAAAACACATTCGTTGGCTGTGATGATTCTATTACATTGCTCTTTGATTGCGCTGGGCCATAGGTGGAGCCATCAGGTGTTATTGTGGAGATGTCGCTTTCATCCTCCTCCTCCTCTTGATCAACCCGAGGTCTTCTAGCTGGCCTTGGATGAACAGGCTTGATGGCAGTAGAGGTAGCAGGCCCCCATGCCCATGGTGTATGCGAAGTGCTTGTATCAATACTCATACTTTTCATTAAGTATTCTGTTTGGGTACCTAAAGTAAATAAATGTGTATTACTGTCAAGTTACAAGATACTAATAGTACACAGGACATTCACTATCTCACACAAAACTATACTGGCACAATGGAAACAAAAATATTTTAGTCACTGTGGTAAGGTGTATGATTTACTAAGTAGCCCACCCACAAGAAGACATTCGGTAATATCAATTCTATCTGTTATGCAATTCATGGGTTTCATCAGGTCCATTTACACAGGTGTATTAATCAAGCACCATGCAGTCTACATTCATAATCGAGGTGCTTGATTTTATACACCTGTGGAAAGTGACCTGAAGAAATCCATGAATTGACTTCCCCAAACATTGACGAGCACATAAGAACCTACTAGAAAAAGACTTCTAGAAACTAACTAGCACAACAATAAAAGTTAGATCACAAACCTTTGCTTCTAACGTGATGACCTAATGTAGGCTAGAAAGCTGTGTAGCCTGACATGAGGATGTGCTCTGGAAGACATACAAAACACTAAGTAAACAGCAAGTAATCAAACAAAACATCATTGTAGGCCTACAAAGGTCAATGTAATAATGGCAAGAAGACATAAATTAGACTGAAGTGTAAATACCTGAGCTCTAGTGATAGCAACTTAGCCTAATAGTGCACGGGTATTGTGTTTTTGATTTTCCCTGTTTAGACTAGAACAATACCCGTACTTAGTTGAGCATAAGATATTGTTGCTAATATTATTATTTGTGGTTTAACACTTAGGTTAGAAGATTATAGGTTCAACAAGCTAAATCTCTGGGTAGTGTGGTCAGTTTCTTATGAGTGTAACGTTAGCTACACCAGGCACGTAACTGAAGCATTCCGTTCGCGT
Source organism: Alosa sapidissima (assembly GCF_018492685.1). Lineage (NCBI taxonomy): Eukaryota > Metazoa > Chordata > Actinopteri > Clupeiformes > Clupeidae > Alosa > Alosa sapidissima. The sequence continues at coordinate 21,472,574 of NC_055965.1, read as the reverse complement.
TATGTACTGCAACAATTAGCTTCCAATAGGCCTAATCAATGGAAGTAGCTACACCTGGCGTGTTAGTGGCCTGTAGGCTACGTTCTGGAAAATAGACCATTCCTCTAATGGATTTTACCAGAGCCCTTCCTATTAGACATTCTCTGATTTTACACGTCGCGAACAGAACACTTCAGTTACGTGCCTGGTGTAGCTTCCTGTAATATAGGCTAGCCTAAGTCTAGCTTGTACCCTTTTCATGCATGTTAACGTGAAGAATATGAACATGCTATTTTGTAACAGACGTTAGGTGGAAAAGTTTGTTTGTACTTACAGCCTGTGAGCTGGTGGTCGATCATCATGATGGTACAGAACCAGGTTTTCAGAACATCGATGCAAAACCACTTTCTAACTGTAGTGAGTGTGGTCGAAATGATTGGAACACAGAACTAATGTTGCACTACTTCGGTGGTGGTGTTCCAACGATAAATCCGAACCATTTCTTCCTCAACTCATGTTTCTAAGGCAAGACATGCAACATTGATGTGTTATTGCCACAAATAACACAGGCACGATTTTTTTCCCGCCATGTTAGCAACTTGCTGTTAACTATGACGGAGTATTAGGGCCACACATGAAGGGAAAAAATATTTTTGCCATGAGATTAAACTCAACATGTCGACTTTAAAGTCGCCATGTCAACATTAAACTCGACATTTTGAGAATAAAGTTGAAATGTAATATCGACTTTAATGTCGCCATGTCGACATTAAACTCAACATTTCGAGAATAAAGTTGAAATATCATGTCGACTTTAATCTCGACGTGTCGACATTAAACTCAACATTTTGAGAATAAAGTTAGTTTGGAGAGAGAACGACCGCTCGGGACGATTGAAAGGGAGGACGAATGAAACAATGCAACAAGTGCAACAATGATTCAGAGTGTTCCAGTGCAACAATGATTAGACATAGGCCTATATCATGTGGACAAAACATAGAACATATTAACTTACGTTGCTCAGCCAAATACTTTGCTGTTAGGTCCTTATCACGGAGTTACAGGCGATAAATGGTCAAAAGTAGCCTATACGTCATAGCGTTTTTTTTTTATTTATTGTAGGCCTATTATTAAAGTGTTGTTTTTCATCTAAAGGTTCAACTTCATGCTTATGCACTAGAGGCATACTAGGCGCTCTCCCCAATCCTAGACTTTCACGTTGCTTGTTTGTAATGGATGCAAAACAGCCTATTGCTGAATGTCTATGGAGGGACGAATTAAGCTGTCCTCCCGTCCACCCCATAGCCTACATGCACACATATGCACACAAAGTGCATAAATAAAGTGCATGCACACATATTCTCTCACGGGATCAAAATAGTATATGCTTAGGCTATACCTGTGTTTCTAGCCTCCTATACGTATTGCAGGTGAGACATGGAAAAGCAGTTTTAGAAAAATGAGTTTTGCCATGTTATCCTGGAGAGTGACGACCTGTGGGTCATGAACGGCAGTTATTTGGATGTGCAGTGGCCTTAACCACGTAAAACAGAGTGAAATAACATTTTGTATAGAAACATTATATCATTGGATATTTTTCTAGCAATTTAGCCTAAACGGCATAGTGCATGGTATTTCCATAACCGCGAGACAGCACTTCACGATGACGGCAATGAGTAGTTAACAGACAAGACGCAATCTATCTGAAATAACACCTATTTGAAGCCCATTTTTCTTTTATGTAACATATTGTGTGTTAGTGTAGGCTACATAGCTTAAACTGTGTAGGTATATGTTTAAACAGTAGGGCCTATTGCGAGTTCAATGTCAGCATGTCGACTTTAAAGTCGACACGTCGAGATTAAAGTCGACATTAAATTTCAACTTTATTCTCGAAATGTTGAGTTTAATGTCGACATGTCGACTTTAAAGTCAACATGTCGAGTTTAATCTCGCCATGGCAAAAATATTTTTTCTCTTCATGTGTGGCCCTAATACTCCGTCGTAGTTAACTCCTACTAGCTGCAGAGACAATCCCCTAGCCGCAAAATCTTCCAGTCTTCCTGTAGGCGGTCACAAGCCAAGGTGGGCGAGGCCATGAATAATCAGTTTCCCTTCGGCCTCATTGGGAAGGGCTCTTTCTGATTCGCTTGTTTTTCTGTGTATTTTCTTTCATTGGCTAATGCGGGCAATGGGGGTAGAAGATCATTTTCACGTACAGCATGCATATGCAACTTGGAGTGAGCTATAGTATTTCGAAAGTAACAAGTATTAAACGGTTTCTCAGTGAATGAGACCTTTAAAAAAGCTAAATATGCCTAATTGTCTACCTCCAAACATAAATTAAAGATGCTCAAGGATATTTAACATGAAATTAACTCTATTAACTGTGGAAATAAAAGTGCACTGGAGGACACTGAAAAACCCAAGCAAATTATGACTGAGAAGAGTAACCTCTATAGCCTGGCGGGCCATCCTATATCATTGAAATGTATAGTCTGGAATCGAACCATTTACCTCGCTTAATCCAAGGGGCGGGCAGAGAATTGTCTTTCAAACTGCCTAGGCATGCAATAGGCCAGCGCTACGACCATATCCGTATCCGGTCGGCAAAACGGCAAATACATCCTTCTTCGAAAGGAATTACTTAAGTGCATTGTGTTGCTCAACTTAAAGGATAATTCCGGTGTGATATTGACCTAAAGTGTATCGAAACATGATACCGAGTGTGAACGTATGTCTCATAGCCCATCTCGGCTTGTCCCCTGCACTCCAAAATCTGGCGCTAGTTAGCCGATGCTACCAACATCTTTTTCAATAGTGGTGCTTCGGCATCGGGCTAGCCATGCCGAAGCAAAAATAATTCAGTGGAAATGCATGGATTCCAGTTGCTGCTACTGGAAGAAACTGGAATCCATGCATTTCCACTGAATTATTTTTGGAATCTGATCCCTTATCATACCTGTTCATTCTTACTCGTTGCTCGACTTATCGTGACTAAATTCAAGATGGCTGCAAACGTTAAACTTCGTGAAGATACTGTCTGTATAAATCGTCTTGTAAGTAAACTACCAGTGCTTTTTCAAAGTTCTCAATGTCTCGTTTTAAATGTCAGGGCCCTAGGAAGTCTACCAATGAAGTGTGGAGATACATTGAGCCTCGTAAATAGGTGTAAAACAGTGATTTATTTGCATGGCTAGCCCGATGCCGAAGCACCACTACTGAAAAAGATGTTGGTAGCATCGGCTAACTAGCGCCAGATTTTGGAGTGCAGGGGACAAGTCGAGATGGGCTATGAGACATACGTTCACACTCGGTATCATGTTTCAATACACTTTAGGTCAATATCACACCGGAATTCTCCTTTAAGAAAAGCACAAGTCCAACTCCTCCAAGTTGACGCCAACACCGATTCAAACAACCGCTCTTCGTTAGCCATAGCCACCTTCCTTGTTGTTCACAGGACTGTCGTTATCCTGTTAAGCCCGCCTTAAGACTCTCTAACAAAATAGAGCGCTGTGATTGGATGAAGTCCACGGCGTCAGCCAATAGAAATCCCTATGGTTTGATACTAGACGTACAGGCTGAGCAAATTAATTTGCCGCCGCTAGGGTGCGTCTAGATTTCTAGGCTATAACCTCTAATGAATTGTATACAAAAATATTATAAAGGATACTCAAGAATATTTAACAAATTATGATTCAAAGAATGGATGAATCCAGAAACTATACAAACAAAAATGTTCTTATTGTCACTCCAACAGGCAAATTGACTTAAATGATACACTCTAATACAGTGGTCCCTAAACTACGGCCCGCCACCTCATTTTGGGTGGCCCCACAAAATATGTCCGTGGTATATAACTGGCCCGCATGGGAGTACGACATCGTCAAACTATAACCTCCGTAATTTCCCCCATTCATTCTCTATGGCGAGTCTTAACAGTACACATGTAATACTCTTTTTGTCCACTGGTGGTTGTTTTGGCGCTGTTTCGCGTTTGCCATCGAAAACGGAATGAAATACAGTATAGGCCTACCTGCAAACAATGTAAGAGACCAATGCTGACTGCATCAGTGCTCAAAGTATTCTACAAGTTTATCAATTAATTGTTAATAACTAACTTCTATTCAAGTCATATTTCTGACACTTTCTGGGATAATTATTTCTATTTTTTATTCACTCGTTCAAATGTTCATACAAATTCACAAACTTCTCATCAGGTGTGTGAAAGTGGTCATTTCAGATGTTTTTGCCAGCACTTCATAAAACTCTCATAGTTTGAGAACTTCAAATTATTTGTAGGATATTGCTTGTTCACAACTTGAGCTGTGTATGCAAAGACACAGAGTTCAGAGTTCACACATTTTGAATAAAATACACTTTTGGGACTCCCTGCTAATACTTTTGGGAATGCTATTTTTTTATTAGTATTATTTCATTCATAATTTAATTGACAAACATAACATATTGTAACAGCAATAAATAAACGTCCCTTTCACATAATGATGATAACCAACATAGAGATTTGTGACTCACCAAGAAACTGTGGAGGATGAAACGCTGCCATCGGTTCTTCACGTTAGAATTCTAGCTGATACTTTCGTTAGCCAAATGTATCGGTACTTCACGTTAGCTGATACTTCCGTGAGCCAAATGTATAGTTTCTTCACATTAGCAGAGACATTTCTGGTTAGCCAAATGTATTCTTTCTTTTACAGTTCACTGTGTGCTTTAGCTTTCAAGCTTCATAGGTGCATTACTGCCACCAGTTGTTTGGGAATGGAATTGCATCTCTGATCGTCGTTCTCAACAAGTTTGACACTTATTGATGATTGACGGTACAGGGGCCAGTCAGGGGCCAATGAGATTTCAGATGGGGCCCGGGCCCCTGTGGTCCCGCCCCTAGAACCACCCCTGTCACTATCGTTTTATCGCCCAGCCCTAGTCCCAAGCGAAGCTTCAGATGTCACACTCACAAACCGAGGCCTCGTTTGTCATCAGTCACATGTTTTTATGGAAACGATACAAGCCCATTAGACAAGCCTCGAACCGGGGCTTAATCTGGTACGCCCCTTTCTGCTCGACACAAGCCTCGCTTCAAATGTCACATCACTAGTTGTTTGTACCCGACCTGTACCCGTCTGCCTGTCTGCCTGTAAACTCTGCCTGTCCCTGACCAAGTCCTCCGCCTGTCGTTTCTGGATTGTTTGCCTGTACCTGTCTGCCTATAAACTCTGCCTGTCCCTGGACTGTGTTTTTGCCTGCCGTCTGAATTATCACAAAATAAATTTGTTCACTACGAGTTTGGCCTGATCTGCTCTTGATTCCCAATTTGTGTCCTGACACTGACCATCTTTAACATCAACTCAGTTAGGTCTGGTCCAGCTACAGTACTTGCTGCCATACGTCTCTGTTCAGCACACCCCATAGTGAATCAGTTGAATACAGTAAAAAAAAGGCTAAATAGGTGAAATTCAACAGCAACTCTTTATTAAATTATGTGTCTGTCAGTCTGTTTTCTGTCTTGCTCTCTTTGGCTCACCAGCAGTCAATATATATACAGTTGTGTCTTCTTTTCTTCATATTAGAGAGTGTGCAGTTAATGAAGGGAAGGGAAAAAACCTTAATCTCCATTTTAAAAAATTGAACCCTTTAGAAACGACCATGAGCTCCTGTGTACAGAAAAATGTGTTTTTATACTTTAGACACAGTCACTACAGAAGTGCAGAATAGTATCAAATGTGTTTATGAAATGTATTTTCTAAACAGGCTTAATCACTGTGACCTCTCCAAAACAAGCTGTAAAAGCATGGCATCAGTGCTGCAAAGGACACCCTCATATCTGAGAGAACTTGACATGAGTGAAAATGACCTGCAGGATGAAGGAGTGGAGCTACTCTGTGTGGGACTAAGAGATCCACAATGCAAGCTGGAGATACTGAGGTCAGTTATAAGGAATGTAATGCAATGTATTATTTTACCCACCCATATTCTTTTAGCAAGAAATGCCAGTGGGTGACTCTTTTTCATTTGCAATCTGAAATGCTCCATCTGTCTTTTCATATTAAAAATTACTGTTTTTTTCTGTCTGTCTCCTAATCTACTAATGAGGTGAAATCCTGTTTTATAGGCTCTCTTATTGTATTATCTCCAAGAAGGGTTGTTCTCTCTTGTCCTCTGCCCTCAAATCAAACCCCTCCTACATGGAACAGCTAGATCTGAACTACAATCACCCAGAAGTCACAGGTGTCAGAGAGCTCACAGACAGATTGAATGATCCCAGCTGTAAACTAAAGTCTTTAAGGTGAGTGGTTGGTGTTTAACATTTTAATTTTAGATGATGTCTGTTAAAACTGCTCTGTGGGTTTTCTCCCACATTCTAAAAATTAGTGCAGTGGTGTTTTTTGGTGTGACAGGCAGTTACTGGGGGCAAGGCTCAAGGGATGGTAGTTGCTCAGTCAGTGTTTGAAAGGTCTCACATTTATGGATGATGTGATTCACTTTATTAATCCCCAAAGGGAAGCTAATTTGCTACCATGGAAACACATACAGCAACAGGACAGCAACAAGCAATGGTACTGTACATTACAATGTACAACATACAACAATAAATAAATAAATAAATACTCCACACTGAAAGAGTGCAAGAGCCACCACATCTAGGGTGAGAAAAGAATCCAAAATGCAATGTTCAAAAACTAACTATGCCACCCCTTGCAAAGTGTCATGTTGCTACAGCAATCTGTCAATACAGCAATAAAAGTGGCTACAACTAGATGTACCGCAGAGCGGTACAAAATATGACCGCCGCCCAGTCCAGCACATTTTTTCCACAAAAATAAATCACGCTGAAAGGCCTATATGATTCTAACTGTCTCACTAAATTGCATTATCCACACTCAATTCTCACTGGTATCTGCTAGACAACAAGTACCAAAACATGATTAGTTCATAGATTTCACATGTACCCCCATCTTGCCTGTTCATAATTCTGAGAAATTCTTGAATTGTTTGCATGTGTGCGTGTACACGTTTATGTTTATGTGTGTGGGTGTATGTGTGTGTGTGTGCGTGCTTGTGTGTTTGCCTGCGTATCTGTGTTTGTGCATGTGCATGCATGCGTACATATGTCTACTGTGTGAGTATGTGTCATACGTATATTACTGTGAATGTATGTGTGTGCGTGTGTATCAGTTTATGCACATGTGTGCACATGGAATGGGTTAACATGACCCCTGGAGGCAAACATACGGAAAATTGGTCTCATAGGCCCTACGGTTCTCAAGATATTCACAGAAAACTGTGTCTGCCCTACCCTCCTTTCGGGGGGTCCAGTACAGTGGGGGGGTTACAGAAAACGATGGTTCCATGCTATCCATGTGGGGTTACATGCCCACCAAGTTCCGTGTACCCCGGTCTTTCAGTGTCCCGAGAATCCTTGTTGGTGTACGGTCACTAAATGTACACATAAATTATTTTATTGTAAGGCCCCCCATGAACGAAAGTCCACAAAACTTGCCATGCATTCGGAGGGTGTCATAATGATCCTACACTTTCAATTTCGTGCAGTTTTGACCATGTCAGCCAGAGATATTGTGATGAAAACAGCTATTTATTTTTGCTTTTTAATTTTTAACTAGGTGGCGCTATACATGAAATAAGTGGTAATGGGATGGGTTGACATGCCCCCTTAAGACCAACATACAAAAAAAAGGTGGACCTCCTAGGCCCTACGGTTCTCGAGATATTCACAGAAAACTGTGTCTGCCCTACCCTCCTTTCGGGGGTGCAGTCCAGCGGGGGGGCTACAGATCAAAACGAAAAACGATGGTTCCATGCTATCCATGTGGGGCTACATGCCCACCAAGTTTCGTGTACCCCGGTCTTTCAGTGTCCCGGGAATCCTTGACGGAAATTTGGACATGCGAAAAAGAAAAAAAAGAAAAAATCTGACTAAACCTTCGCTGCGTGGCGGTCATAATAATACAATGTCAGAACAATAACACTAAAATAAATGCTGACTGACAGCTGAAAAACAGAGACAGTCAGCTGCTACACAGCAGCATTAGTCAGCCGTTCTTGTTGCTGATCTGTTTGATGACCTCATAAATCTTTCTGTGGAACATGTAGGTAGCAGGTGCTGCTGACTTCTACACTTGTTTAAAATATTTCTCCAATAAAAGAATGGGCAACAGGGTTCCCATTATTTCCTGTTATCTTAACAGTACACTACTGTGACAGTAGTTTTTGCAGTGTTACAGTGGTTGCCCCTTTCCTGATTTCTTTTTTTACAGTTTTTTTCAGTCGTTAACAAGTGTTTGTCTAACCAGCTGTTACATTTTCAAAACTCTAAACACAATTAGCACAGCATCGGTCTTTTGTGGCCATACCATTCCCACATTTCATGTCATTTTCACACAATATGCAGTCAGTGAACACATTTCCACAATGCATACATTTTCTTAACAAACAAGCTATACCTCCCAACAAAATTATGGATTGTTTTTGCAGTATTTACGAATGTTAACACACAACATCCCACAATAGCAAAAACAATATTCTAAACCTTAGATACAGTTTAAAAATCTCTGCTTCTGCTACCAAGCGGTTTTAGCATCGCCTTGGGTAAAATCAGATGCAATGTTGATGAAAACATGTGGCCTAACCCTGAAGATCACAGAGATTAGATACAGTAATTTCGTGCTTTTTTAAGTCCCTCCCCCCTTTTTATCTGGGCTTTTTGCTGTTGTTTTTTTTTTGTTGTTGTTCAGAATGCTCTTGTGTGTTTCATGGATATTTTGTTCACTGTAAGCAATACTGTAAAACTTTTTCTGTTCTATCATACTGTAAAGTATTTCTACTCTACCTCCTGTAGTAAACAGTAACGGGAAAAAATGATTTGCTTTTTACTGGAATGCTTTTGAATGTGAACATGACATACAGTTCCCAACCAAAAAATGTTGTGTAAAAACGGTGGATTGCATGTTTTCCATGCAAATACCTGTAAAACTGAAACATAAAAGTCTATGCAGTTTTTTTAATGTCAACAATAGCCAGTATTTTGAAACCTGGTGTACTTTGATTGATTGCATGTACATTGTGAAGTGAAAACAAGTGTTATTCTTTGACAAAATAATTTCATTTTGAGTCAGATTTCCAGTGTTTTGGTAAAGTTAGTGTGTGCAGAGAAAGATGTGTTATATTGAACAAAATGTGTTTTTGAGAAGAAAATTATCCATTTGGCCAATTGTGTTTTGTGTGAGTCTGTGTTAAGAGTTTAGAAAAAGTATCTGAAGTATGGGTGAGCGCTTGTTAGCGATTGAAAAAACTGTAATCAGCCAGCCTATTTAAATATTTCTTATCATATTATTTTAGCAGGTGCTCTTTTGTATTTTGTAAATATATTGTTTATACATTATTACTGTTATATACTGTGCATTATATACACAATGCACAAATGCCCTTCAGATGTTTGCCTGGAAGACACTCCTTTTGAGATGTTGATGCAAAGCATCACTCATTGGGGGAATTCTCTCCATATCCCTAGTAGAGAGAGGATGGAGTGCGTTGACACATAATCTACTGAGCTGACAGTGGGCATAGAATTAGTTAGCCACATCAGGTGTGAATGTAGTCTCATTCAGGTGTGAACGTAGTCTCATTCAGGTGTGAATGTAGTCTCATTCAGGTGTGACTGTAGTCTCATTCAGGTGTAGGTGTGAATGTGGTCTCATTCAGGTTACTACTGGCACTTCCCTTTGAAGAGGAGTTTGAAAAGCATTCCAATCTGTGCTACACTGCACAATTTTATCCCATCGATCTTTAAAAAAACAACAGAATCTTCTTTATTAAAATTGAAATGATAGAATAATATCAACATGTTTTAGATACTAAAATATTTACCTAAATATATAATATAATATCTTTTAAATATTTGCCGCTGTAGCAGCTCACTGCGCCAGGATGAGTGTGTGCTTTACCTCACTGTGTGTTCACTGTGTGCTGAGTGTGTTTCACTAATTCACGGATTGAGATAAATGCAGAGACCAAATTTCCCTCACGGGATCAAAAGAGTATACTTATACTTATTTAGCCTCAACTATATATTTTTCTTTAAGGTATGACCATGGAGGACAATTCAGGATTAAGCCAGGACCGAAAAAATGTGAGTTTTGTTTTCTTTTTGAAAAAAGAAATGGATGATCGGGTGAATATAGAAACAATAAGTGTGTGTGTGTGTGTGTGTGTGTGTTTGAGTGTGATATTCTCTGTATGTGTGTGTGTGTCTGTGTGTGTGTTGGGAGTGGTGTGTATGTGTGACTGAGAGAAAGACTCTGTGTATGTTTATAAGTTTGTGATTTTGTGATTTTGCATGTGTGTGTGACCAGTGTCCCTTTAGTTCTGGGAGCATTTACTCAAATGATGTTTCTTTGCTTTCATTTTCTGATGCCATTTGACTGATAATTCTAACACATGAACATCCCAGCTCTTTGAGCCTGTGCTGAGCAACTGCAGTTTCTGGCCCAGAAATTTTTTACCAGTGTTCTTCCATTTCACTAGTACACCCATAGGAATGCTAGATTTCCTAGATTGTCCTCCATATGGGCTCCTCCCAAACTTTGTTGAGACAACATCTAGTTCATTCATTAATTTTCATTCATTCAATCTTTATTTATTCTCGGAGGTTCGTTGAGGGTAGTCCTCATTTTCAGTGAAGTAACAATGGAATAACAAGAGATATATTATAATAATTGTGGAAAATAAAACAAAATAAAACAAATAATAAGATAACCTACATACCATTATAAAGGAGGAAGGGAAAATAAAAACACAGAAAATATTATTAATAAAATAATAACAATAATAAAATAACATTTACATAAAACAGGTACAATTTGACATAAGAAGGTTTGTGATTACAGATCTGAATTAATTATAGGAAAGTAGAGAGTTCATTTTTATGTTACATTGGAGATTATTCCAGGAAATAGGGGCATCATAACAACAGGCCGACTTTCCCAACTCAGTATGGATACGAGGAACCTTAAGCATCAAACAGTCATTTGATCTGGTCTGATAGGGACCAGAATTCCAAACAAGCATGTTTGAAATGTAACCTAATAATGTTGGTAATTTTCCAACAATACCTTTGTAAATAAAGAGGTACCAATGATTATGTCTCCTTTCAGTCAAAGATGACCAGCCCACTTTACCGTAGAGGACACAATGATGAGTGATATGGCCATCACCGTAATGATCCTCAGGGCAGAGTGGTAGACTGAGTCCAGGGCTTTAAGTGAGCAAGCAATAGCATTTCTATAGATCACATCACCATAGAACTGACATAAAAACTGCTTCAACAACTTGTTTCCTACATTCTATAGGGAGGTTGGCTTTGTTTCTGTAGAAGAAACCATTTTTTTGTCTCAGTTTTTTTACTAGGATGGCTATATGGTAATTAAATGTGAGTTTGTCATCCAGCCATATACCAAGATATTTGTACTCAGAAACTCTATCAATGCTGGAACCATTTACAGTGGTTATTTGCAAACCATTAACCTCAATGTTCCTTGTTCTAGTAAATAACATATATTTAGTTTATTTTCATTTAGTACTAATTTAAGATTAATGAGAGCTTCACATGCCTTATCATCCAAACCAATAATATGTAATCTTTGTAAGAGTAAGCGGTGATCAACTGTATCACATGCTTTTGACAAATCAACAAAAAGGGCAGCACAGTGCTTCTTAATGTCTAAGGCAGATATTATATTATTAGTAACTAATGTGGTAGCTGTGATAGTGCTGTGGTTTGTTCTAAACCCAGATAGTTGTGGATTTAATATCTGTTGACTTGAAAGAAATTACTTGAGTTGGTTATTAACCAAAGATTCAGAAATCTTTGACAAACAGGGTAATTTGGAGATTGGACAGTAATTATTTAAATCATCTATATCACCCCATTTGTGCAAAGGTGTCACATGGGCTAGTTTCCATGCACCAGGAAATATCCATAGGAATGCTTGATTTAGAGTGCTGGCAATAAACATGTTTGGCTTGGTAGCTGGCTGTCGCCCTGGGATGCTTATAGTGGAGTTTGCCAGTGATTGATGTCCCCTGACACCCAAATAGAGACTGCATATGAGGTTGCTACCAGATGGGAATTCAACAAAGGTTAGGAGAGCCAGAATGATATCTGACATATGAGAATGGCTGTAGGGTTGGTTGCCATCTGAGGACCTGGTCAGTGCAGATAGGTTGTTTGCTGACATGGTGGCGCTCATGACCTAAATGAATGGGCTGAAGAGTATGAATGTGCAGGGATTCCTGATTTAATGGGGATAGATTTCAGGAGTGAATGGACCGGTAGATTTGATCCATTTCAGGAATGACCAGAACGTTGCACTGAATGCAGAGGACTTTGTGGAATGGTATGACATGTGGTGTTTAGGTGTTAGTAATAGTTAGGCATGGGGGGCCTGGGACACTGTCCTGGCTGGGGGGAATTGAGGGGGCAGGTGGATACTGAAAACATTTGTTGATGCCTAGTGAATATAGACCCTTTCAAGAGAGTTCCATTATCAGCATCATAGTTGGCCCCACGAGACTTCCTTTTTAACATTCCATATGTGCAGAGGAAGTAGATTGGGAACCAAATAGAATGTTCAAGCATTGTTTTTGTTTTTATTGTTGAAAGGGTCTATAGAAAACAAGCAACGCTGAGGCAAAGTTTGGACCCAGTGCATCTCTGAGACTGGAATCCTACTGGCTCAGTAGGATGTGTTAGTGTACTAAAAAAGGTACAAGGACTTTTATTTTGTGAAGTAACTGGTAAACAGGAAGAGGGAAGCGGAGAGTGGGAGATGAGGGAGAGTTTCCACGTTACTGATGTGCTCGATCAGAAATTTAGAGGTGAGCAGCCCTGGAAGAATGTTGTATACTTGGAGCTAAGAAACTCCGTGTCAGGTTGTGTTGGATGCCCCCACAGAATCTACTTTTACATTAGCAACAGCATCAGCACCTCCAGAACAGAGTAGCCCCTCCTGAGCACAACAAAACAGAGAACAACAGAACAACTTATATCTTTAAGGATGCACACACTCACAGAGAGAGAGAGAGCGAGAGAGAGAGAAAATTAAACCAATACACTTAATCTCTCCGTACACATTTTTGTAATGTTTGTGTGATTTTGAATCTGTGAGTAACACACTATGTACTCAAGTGTGTGTGTGTGTGTGTGTGTGTGTGTGTGTGTGTGTGTGTGTGTGTGTGTGTGTTCATGTTCAGAAAATCATGTTCTGATCAGGATGTTTTCTACTTTCTCTCCTCTTTTGTGCAGATGCCTGTGAGCTCACACTGGACCCAAACACAGCTAACAGACATGTCTCTCTCTCTAAGGGGAACAGAAAGGCGGATTGGGTGCCTGAAACGCCGTATCCTGACCATCCAGAGAGATTTGACTCCTGTGAACAGGTGCTGTGTAGAGAGGGTCTGTCTGGACGCTGCTACTGGGAGGCTGAGTGGAGTGATGGTGGGGGTGAGATAGCAGTGGCCTATAAAAGCATGCAGAGGAAAGGGGAGAGTGTTCTGAGCAGCTGGTTTGAACTTGAGAGTGGGACTGCTGACTGTGTGTTTGGACGTAATGACAAGTCCTGGAGTCTAAAGTGCACTCATAACAGTTACTCTGCCTGGCACAATGATAAGAAGACTGCCATACCTGCCCCCTCCGACTCCAGCAGAGTAGGAGTGTACCTGGACTGGTCAGCAGGCACTCTGTCCTTCTACAGCGTGTCCTCTGACACACTCACCCACCTGCACACGTTCCACTCCACGTTCACTGAGCCCCTTTATCCTGGGTTTGGGTTTGGATTTGACTTTTGGTTTACGGATTGTAACTTCTCAGTGTTCCTGTGCCAGGTCACATGACCTCCTAACCCTGCAGAAACAACAAAGTCTGCCAAGAAGTCATACTCTTGTTCAAAAACAAGATGGAAAATATTGATATTGTATAACAAAAACTGCACTATGTATGTTTAGATGAAATATATAGTTAGGAACAACATTATTCATACACCTGCAATATATTGATGTTGATTTTCACTTGACCAATATGTTTGTTGTTGAGAAAACCAACATTAAATCAATATTTGCCAGGGGTATGGATAATTTTCTTCCTAACTGTATTTGTGATTAATTTGGAATTGTTTAATATGTTTAATAAAACATTGTGTTATTCATACATTTAATTAAAATTATGACAAGGAATGGTTTTGATTGTTGCTGGTGGCTTTATTGCATCCACTACAATGTACAATTATTCCCTCGTGAATAAGTGATTCTGCATGTGCATTTCAAAACATTGCGATGTGAAATGATAGGTTATCCTGACATAGCCAAACTCGATTCAATTTAGAATTTGAATCTGGTCAGTGTTTCTCCTAGAAATGTTTCCAGCAGCGATGCTGTTACATGCCGGAAGTTGTAACCACGCCACGCTAAGGGGGTCAGGGGTCCCGGGAATTTGTAAAATATTTTAACGATAAAAATATTTTAATTATTTTAACGTTTTTAACATATTCTAGTTTCTGATTTCAATCTCTTTTCACCTAACAAAACCCATATTTGTCGGATATTTATTTATAAATGGCCACCATGGTCCCCAGGGGCCAAATCCGAGGCATCTACGATTCTAAATCTGATCAGACCCCCTTTGTGATTTTTGTGTGTGTGTGTTTGTGTGTGTGTGTTTGTGTGTGGGGGGCGTCTTTCTTTTCTTTTCATTTTTTACCTCAGATATCAGGTGCTTCTTCTTGTGCACCCCCTCAACTGAGCCTGCCTCAGAAATCAACCAGCTGTCACAAATTTTATAGTAACTGGGAACTATTAATATGTCATAGCTGTTAAATCAAGGATTTTATGAAAGTCAATAATGAAATACAGTAGACCTATAGTTCAGATTTAGCGAACAACCATGTTACTTCAAAGCTAAAGCTATAATGCTTGATGCTACATAATAGCAATTAAAAGTGTAGGCAGAAAATTTGTAATGTTGGAAAAAAAGCCTGGAGATCTTATTTTTTCTTCTTCAAGATGCCCATCTTTTTTGTGAGGGTGTTAGCAGTCAACTTCACCGATGACAGACTGAACTAATACTAACTGAGTACTAGTAACAATGCATAAAATGAGAACTTGTATCATTTGTAATTCCATAGAATAGGCCAGTGCGCACATTAAATCCTTCCCCAAGAATGGAAAATAACCATCATCACACATAATTGACACACAAAAAAAAACATGTTTCATACATATCTGTTCAAAAAGTTCAAATTAAATGTACACATTTACCAGACATTATATGTGTTCTTATGTATACGCATAGGGCGCCGATACAGGGGGGGAATGCCTCTGCACTCAATTGGATAGACCTAACCAATCAGAGCAACGAAATAGCCTACTGTGAGCTGTAGGAAGAACACACGAACCATCTTTCTTCTCCACAAGTGCCTTAACATACCATATCATACCAGTTATGCTTTCTACAAATATGTTTCTGATGGAAAAGTGGTGTTTAATTGCATTAAACATATTTGTAAAAAGCATAACTGGTATGATATAGAACATTATCGGTATATAGAATCAACATGAACAATTTCACCAAAGCTAGAGGCACTGGTAGTTTATTTACAAGACAATTTATACAGACAGTACCTTCAGGAAGTTTATCGTTTGCCGCCATCTTGAATTTAGTTACGATAAGTCGAGCGACGAGTACGAATGAACGGATCAGATTCCAAAAATAATTCTGTGGAAATGGATTCCAGTTGCTGCTACTGGAAGAAACTGGATAAACTACCAGTGATTTTTCAAAGTTCTCAATGTCTCGTTTTAAATGTCAGGGCCCTCGGAAGTCTACCAATGAAGTGTGGAGCTACTTTGAGCCTCGTAATTGGTGTAAAACAGTGATTTATTTGCATGGCTAGGCCGATGCCCGAGGCACCCCCTTTGAAAACCTGTTGGTAGCATCGGCTAACTAGTGCCAGATTTTGGAGTGCAGGGGACAAGCCGAGATGGGCTATGAGACATACGTTCACACTCGGTATCATGTTTCAACACACTTTAGGTCAGTGGTCCCCAAACTACGGCCCGCCACCTCATTTTGGGTGGCCCCCCAAAACATGTCTGTGGTATATAGCATTCGGCCCGCACGGGAGTATGACATCGTCAAACTATAACCTCCGCAATTTCCCCCATTCATTCTCTATGGCGAGTCTTAACAGTACACATGTAATACTATTTCTGTCCACTGGTGGTTGTTTTGGCGCTGTTTCGCGTTTGCCATCGAAAACGGAAGGAAATGTACAGTAGGCCTACTACCTGCAAACAATGTAAGAGACCTATGCTGACTGCATCAGTGCTCAAAGTATTCTAAAAGTTTATCAATTAATTGTTAATTGTTAATAACTAACTAGGCCTAACTTCTATTCAAGTCATATTTCTGGGACTTTCTGGGATAATTATTTCTATTTTTTATTCACTCGTTAAAATGTTCATACAAAGAGTTCACAAAGTTCTCATCAGGTGAGTGAAAGTTAGAATGGTGGTCATTTCAGACCACTTCAGCACTTCATAAAATTCTCATAGTTTGAGAACTTTAAATTATTTGTAGGATATTCACGACTTGTGTATGTAACTGTGTATGCAAAGACACAGAGTTCAGAGTTCACACATTTTTAATAAAAATATACTTTTGGGACTCCCTGCTAATACTTTTGGGAATGCAAAAGTCTTTTTATTAGTATTATTTAATTTGAGCTACATTTTGCACTGATATGGCATGATGGCAATATAAATACAGCTAACAATGGTATTAAATTGCAATAGCCTATGATTAAATGTAATGGAATATTCAACTAAAGTAGACTGCTGTTGTACTAAGCTATTTATGGTTACTGATATACTCCGAGTCTCTGGCCCTCTCTTAGAGCCAGGCATAGTGAGCCGGCCCTCGGAAGAAAAAGTTTGGGGACCACTGCTTTAGGTCAATATCACCGGAATTCTCCTTTAAAAGGTTGCTTATTAACACTTACAAGCTGCACATTAACTGTTAACAAATATGCTTGTAAGTAACTTACAGTTTTTTCTGATTGCTTAAGTAAATTTTTTGTAACTATTGGCTATTTTTTGCAAAACGCTAACACTCCTTGCTTAACTCTTCACACCTTCAGGGCGGAGTGGCAATCGGGACGATCGGGAGTTTTCCCGGTGGGCCGGCCGATGAGTCTGCGCGATGCGGGCCGGCTCATAGAGCTTTTATCGCGGCTGTGAGTCGTACGCGGCCATCGACCTGATAGATGCATTAAGAATTTTCCGTGAAAATCTCCGAGATCTACACTTGAACGTTTGGGAAGTCCAACCTTATACCACTCGCTCACTGTCTATATGTCATTCAAGGTTACCCTGCACACTCATCTCTCCCATTCTGATTTTTGTGTAGGCTAGCCTTAATTTTTTATCTTAATTTATTTTGTCTTATTCAGGCGTTACAGAACTTTCATCACAAATAAAAAAAATGACAATTTAATTTGTTTGTTTGTACTTAAATTAACGTAGGCCTAGGCTAGAATGGAGCAAAGCCTCCTGGGAATGGGGAATGTGTTTCTGGTTTATCCAATGAACCGATTGCAGGTCAAGTCTATTTACAGAAATGTAGGGGGATAAATGAGCGGCCCCTCGTCTAATGGCATGACCCTACAAACGATCAAGTTCGAGGAAAACTACAGAAGTTTTGACAGTCGACGGATTTGCGTGGTTGCTTGCTGTTTTACATATGGATGGAAGGCAGAGAGAAAGGTTAGCGGAGCTAAAGCATTCACGTTATTGAAACTAGCACAAGCTAGTCTTATGTTGATATGTAGCCTAGGCCTAGCCTAATGACTAATTAGTGGGCCACTCAGGCTGATAAATGGTTTGTGGAACTTGTTGGAACTGTCTATATGTAAGCCTATATAGGCCTACTTTAATCGTTCTCGTACAAACCTATTCAAAGTGCCTGTTTTTTTTTTTTTTCAATTATTTAATTACCTCTGTTATTAGGTTGACATTGTTTGTAGGCTAGGCCTTTTTTAAATTTATACAGGCAACTATTGGAGTGCTATGATACCCAGATATGTCCTTGCATGATGCTTGACATTTCCATCCACCCACAAAGCTGTTTTTATACTGCACCTTTGCATATCTAGTTCCTTACACATTTATTGAAAGTGTCTGACTACTATACCTTTGTAAATAAAGAGGTACCAATGATTATGTCTCCTTTCAGTCAAAGATGACCAGCCCACTTTACCGTAGAGGACACAATGATGAGTGATATGGCCATCACCGTAATGATCCTCAGGGCAGAGTGGTAGACTGAGTCCAGGGCTTTAAGTGAGCAAGCAATAGCATTTCTATAGATCACATCACCATAGAACTGACATAAAAACTGCTTCAACAACTTGTTTCCTACATTCTATAGGGAGGTTGGCTTTGTTTCTGTAGAAGAAACCATTTTTTTGTCTCAGTTTTTTTACTAGGATGGCTATATGGTAATTAAATGTGAGTTTGTCATCCAGCCATATACCAAGATATTTGTACTCAGAAACTCTATCAATGCTGGAACCATTTACAGTGGTTATTTGCAAACCATTAACCTCAATGTTCCTTGTTCTAGTAAATAACATATATTTAGTTTATTTTCATTTAGTACTAATTTAAGATTAATGAGAGCTTCACATGCCTTATCATCCAAACCAATAATATGTAATCTTTGTAAGAGTAAGCGGTGATCAACTGTATCACATGCTTTTGACAAATCAACAAAAAGGGCAGCACAGTGCTTCTTAATGTCTAAGGCAGATATTATATTATTAGTAACTAATGTGGTAGCTGTGATAGTGCTGTGGTTTGTTCTAAACCCAGATAGTTGTGGATTTAATATCTGTTGACTTGAAAGAAATTACTTGAGTTGGTTATTAACCAAAGATTCAGAAATCTTTGACAAACAGGGTAATTTGGAGATTGGACAGTAATTATTTAAATCATCTATATCACCCCATTTGTGCAAAGGTGTCACATGGGCTAGTTTCCATGCACCAGGAAATATCCATAGGAATGCTTGATTTAGAGTGCTGGCAATAAACATGTTTGGCTTGGTAGCTGGCTGTCGCCCTGGGATGCTTATAGTGGAGTTTGCCAGTGATTGATGTCCCCTGACACCCAAATAGAGACTGCATATGAGGTTGCTACCAGATGGGAATTCAACAAAGGTTAGGAGAGCCAGAATGATATCTGACATATGAGAATGGCTGTAGGGTTGGTTGCCATCTGAGGACCTGGTCAGTGCAGATAGGTTGTTTGCTGACATGGTGGCGCTCATGACCTAAATGAATGGGCTGAAGAGTATGAATGTGCAGGGATTCCTGATTTAATGGGGATAGATTTCAGGAGTGAATGGACCGGTAGATTTGATCCATTTCAGGAATGACCAGAACGTTGCACTGAATGCAGAGGACTTTGTGGAATGGTATGACATGTGGTGTTTAGGTGTTAGTAATAGTTAGGCATGGGGGGCCTGGGACACTGTCCTGGCTGGGGGGAATTGAGGGGGCAGGTGGATACTGAAAACATTTGTTGATGCCTAGTGAATATAGACCCTTTCAAGAGAGTTCCATTATCAGCATCATAGTTGGCCCCACGAGACTTCCTTTTTAACATTCCATATGTGCAGAGGAAGTAGATTGGGAACCAAATAGAATGTTCAAGCATTGTTTTTGTTTTTATTGTTGAAAGGGTCTATAGAAAACAAGCAACGCTGAGGCAAAGTTTGGACCCAGTGCATCTCTGAGACTGGAATCCTACTGGCTCAGTAGGATGTGTTAGTGTACTAAAAAAGGTACAAGGACTTTTATTTTGTGAAGTAACTGGTAAACAGGAAGAGGGAAGCGGAGAGTGGGAAATGAGGGAGAGTTTCCACGTTACTGATGTGCTCGATCAGAAATTTAGAGGTGAGCAGCCCTGGAAGAATGTTGTATACTTGGAGCTAAGAAATAAACTTCAAGGAGTTAAGATACAACGAAACTCCGTGTCAGGTTGTGTTGGATGCCCCCACAGAATCTACTTTTACATTAGCAACAGCATCAGCACCTCCAGAACAGAGTAGCCCCTCCTGAGCACAACAAAACAGAGAACAACAGAACAACTTATATCTTTAAGGATGCACACACTCACAGAGAGAGAGAGAGCGAGAGAGAGAGAAAATTAAACCAATACACTTAATCTCTCCGTACACATTTTTGTAATGTTTGTGTGATTTTGAATCTGTGAGTAACACACTATGTACTCAAGTGTGTGTGTGTGTGTGTGTGTGTGTGTGTGTGTGTGTGTGTGTGTGTGTGTGTGTTCATGTTCAGAAAATCATGTTCTGATCAGGATGTTTTCTACTTTCTCTCCTCTTTTGTGCAGATGCCTGTGAGCTCACACTGGACCCAAACACAGCTAACAGACATGTCTCTCTCTCTAAGGGGAACAGAAAGGCGGATTGGGTGCCTGAAACGCCGTATCCTGACCATCCAGAGAGATTTGACTCCTGTGAACAGGTGCTGTGTAGAGAGGGTCTGTCTGGACGCTGCTACTGGGAGGCTGAGTGGAGTGATGGTGGGGGTGAGATAGCAGTGGCCTATAAAAGCATGCAGAGGAAAGGGGAGAGTGTTCTGAGCAGCTGGTTTGAACTTGAGAGTGGGACTGCTGACTGTGTGTTTGGACGTAATGACAAGTCCTGGAGTCTAAAGTGCACTCATAACAGTTACTCTGCCTGGCACAATGATAAGAAGACTGCCATACCTGCCCCCTCCGACTCCAGCAGAGTAGGAGTGTACCTGGACTGGTCAGCAGGCACTCTGTCCTTCTACAGCGTGTCCTCTGACACACTCACCCACCTGCACACGTTCCACTCCACGTTCACTGAGCCCCTTTATCCTGGGTTTGGGTTTGGATTTGACTTTTGGTTTACGGATTGTAACTTCTCAGTGTTCCTGTGCCAGGTCACATGACCTCCTAACCCTGCAGAAACAACAAAGTCTGCCAAGAAGTCATACTCTTGTTCAAAAACAAGATGGAAAATATTGATATTGTATAACAAAAACTGCACTATGTATGTTTAGATGAAATATATAGTTAGGAACAACATTATTCATACACCTGCAATATATTGATGTTGATTTTCACTTGACCAATATGTTTGTTGTTGAGAAAACCAACATTAAATCAATATTTGCCAGGGGTATGGATAATTTTCTTCCTAACTGTATTTGTGATTAATTTGGAATTGTTTAATATGTTTAATAAAACATTGTGTTATTCATACATTTAATTAAAATTATGACAAGGAATGGTTTTGATTGTTGCTGGTGGCTTTATTGCATCCACTACAATGTACAATTATTCCCTCGTGAATAAGTGATTCTGCATGTGCATTTCAAAACATTGCGATGTGAAATGATAGGTTATCCTGACATAGCCAAACTCGATTCAATTTAGAATTTGAATCTGGTCAGTGTTTCTCCTAGAAATGTTTCCAGCAGCGGTGCTGTTACATGCCGGAAGTTGTAACCACGCCACGCTAAGGGGGTCAGGGGTCCCGGGAATTTGTAAAATATTTTAACGATAAAAATATTTTAATTATTTTAACGTTTTTAACATATTCTAGTTTCTGATTTCAATCTCTTTTCACCTAACAAAACCCATATTTGTCGGATATTTATTTATAAATGGCCACCATGGTCCCCAGGGGCCAAATCCGAGGCATCTACGATTCTAAATCTGATCAGACCCCCTTTGTGATTTTTGTGTGTGTGTGTTTGTGTGTGTGTGTTTGTGTGTGGGGGGCGTCTTTCTTTTCTTTTCATTTTTTACCTCAGATATCAGGTGCTTCTTCTTGTGCACCCCCTCAACTGAGCCTGCCTCAGAAATCAACCAGCTGTCACAAATTTTATAGTAACTGGGAACTATTAATATGTCATAGCTGTTAAATCAAGGATTTTATGAAAGTCAATAATGAAATACAGTAGACCTATAGTTCAGATTTAGCGAACAACCATGTTACTTCAAAGCTAAAGCTATAATGCTTGATGCTACATAATAGCAATTAAAAGTGTAGGCAGAAAATTTGTAATGTTGGAAAAAAAGCCTGGAGATCTTATTTTTTCTTCTTCAAGATGCCCATCTTTTTTGTGAGGGTGTTAGCAGTCAACTTCACCGATGACAGACTGAACTAATACTAACTGAGTACTAGTAACAATGCATAAAATGAGAACTTGTATCATTTGTAATTCCATAGAATAGGCCAGTGCGCACATTAAATCCTTCCCCAAGAATGGAAAATAACCATCATCACACATAATTGACACACAAAAAAAAACATGTTTCATACATATCTGTTCAAAAAGTTCAAATTAAATGTACACATTTACCAGACATTATATGTGTTCTTATGTATACGCATAGGGCGCCGATACAGGGGGGGAATGCCTCTGCACTCAATTGGATAGACCTAACCAATCAGAGCAACGAAATAGCCTACTGTGAGCTGTAGGAAGAACACACGAACCATCTTTCTTCTCCACAAGTGCCTTAACATACCATATCATACCAGTTATGCTTTCTACAAATATGTTTCTGATGGAAAAGTGGTGTTTAATTGCATTAAACATATTTGTAAAAAGCATAACTGGTATGATATAGAACATTATCGGTATATAGAATCAACATGAACAATTTCACCAAAGCTAGAGGCACTGGTAGTTTATTTACAAGACAATTTATACAGACAGTACCTTCAGGAAGTTTATCGTTTGCCGCCATCTTGAATTTAGTTACGATAAGTCGAGCGACGAGTACGAATGAACGGATCAGATTCCAAAAATAATTCTGTGGAAATGGATTCCAGTTGCTGCTACTGGAAGAAACTGGATAAACTACCAGTGATTTTTCAAAGTTCTCAATGTCTCGTTTTAAATGTCAGGGCCCTCGGAAGTCTACCAATGAAGTGTGGAGCTACTTTGAGCCTCGTAATTGGTGTAAAACAGTGATTTATTTGCATGGCTAGGCCGATGCCCGAGGCACCCCCTTTGAAAACCTGTTGGTAGCATCGGCTAACTAGTGCCAGATTTTGGAGTGCAGGGGACAAGCCGAGATGGGCTATGAGACATACGTTCACACTCGGTATCATGTTTCAACACACTTTAGGTCAGTGGTCCCCAAACTACGGCCCGCCACCTCATTTTGGGTGGCCCCCCAAAACATGTCTGTGGTATATAGCATTCGGCCCGCACGGGAGTATGACATCGTCAAACTATAACCTCCGCAATTTCCCCCATTCATTCTCTATGGCGAGTCTTAACAGTACACATGTAATACTATTTCTGTCCACTGGTGGTTGTTTTGGCGCTGTTTCGCGTTTGCCATCGAAAACGGAAGGAAATGTACAGTAGGCCTACTACCTGCAAACAATGTAAGAGACCTATGCTGACTGCATCAGTGCTCAAAGTATTCTAAAAGTTTATCAATTAATTGTTAATTGTTAATAACTAACTAGGCCTAACTTCTATTCAAGTCATATTTCTGGGACTTTCTGGGATAATTATTTCTATTTTTTATTCACTCGTTAAAATGTTCATACAAAGAGTTCACAAAGTTCTCATCAGGTGAGTGAAAGTTAGAATGGTGGTCATTTCAGACCACTTCAGCACTTCATAAAATTCTCATAGTTTGAGAACTTTAAATTATTTGTAGGATATTCACGACTTGTGTATGTAACTGTGTATGCAAAGACACAGAGTTCAGAGTTCACACATTTTTAATAAAAATATACTTTTGGGACTCCCTGCTAATACTTTTGGGAATGCAAAAGTCTTTTTATTAGTATTATTTAATTTGAGCTACATTTTGCACTGATATGGCATGATGGCAATATAAATACAGCTAACAATGGTATTAAATTGCAATAGCCTATGATTAAATGTAATGGAATATTCAACTAAAGTAGACTGCTGTTGTACTAAGCTATTTATGGTTACTGATATACTCCGAGTCTCTGGCCCTCTCTTAGAGCCAGGCATAGTGAGCCGGCCCTCGGAAGAAAAAGTTTGGGGACCACTGCTTTAGGTCAATATCACCGGAATTCTCCTTTAAAAGGTTGCTTATTAACACTTACAAGCTGCACATTAACTGTTAACAAATATGCTTGTAAGTAACTTACAGTTTTTTCTGATTGCTTAAGTAAATTTTTTGTAACTATTGGCTATTTTTTGCAAAACGCTAACACTCCTTGCTTAACTCTTCACACCTTCAGGGCGGAGTGGCAATCGGGACGATCGGGAGTTTTCCCGGTGGGCCGGCCGATGAGTCTGCGCGATGCGGGCCGGCTCATAGAGCTTTTATCGCGGCTGTGAGTCGTACGCGGCCATCGACCTGATAGATGCATTAAGAATTTTCCGTGAAAATCTCCGAGATCTACACTTGAACGTTTGGGAAGTCCAACCTTATACCACTCGCTCACTGTCTATATGTCATTCAAGGTTACCCTGCACACTCATCTCTCCCATTCTGATTTTTGTGTAGGCTAGCCTTAATTTTTTATCTTAATTTATTTTGTCTTATTCAGGCGTTACAGAACTTTCATCACAAATAAAAAAAATGACAATTTAATTTGTTTGTTTGTACTTAAATTAACGTAGGCCTAGGCTAGAATGGAGCAAAGCCTCCTGGGAATGGGGAATGTGTTTCTGGTTTATCCAATGAACCGATTGCAGGTCAAGTCTATTTACAGAAATGTAGGGGGATAAATGAGCGGCCCCTCGTCTAATGGCATGATCCTACAAACGATCAAGTTCGAGGAAAACTACAGAAGTTTTGACAGTCGACGGATTTGCGTGGTTGCTTGCTGTTTTACATATGGATGGAAGGCAGAGAGAAAGGTTAGCGGAGCTAAAGCATTCACGTTATTGAAACTAGCACAAGCTAGTCTTATGTTGATATGTAGCCTAGGCCTAGCCTAATGACTAATTAGTGGGCCACTCAGGCTGATAAATGGTTTGTGGAACTTGTTGGAACTGTCTATATGTAAGCCTATATAGGCCTACTTTAATCGTTCTCGTACAAACCTATTCAAAGTGCCTGTTTTTTTTTTTTTTCAATTATTTAATTACCTCTGTTATTAGGTTGACATTGTTTGTAGGCTAGGCCTTTTTTAAATTTATACAGGCAACTATTGGAGTGCTATGATACCCAGATATGTCCTTGCATGATGCTTGACATTTCCATCCACCCACAAAGCTGTTTTTATACTGCACCTTTGCATATCTAGTTCCTTACACATTTATTGAAAGTGTCTGACTACTATACCTTTGTAAATAAAGAGGTACCAATGATTATGTCTCCTTTCAGTCAAAGATGACCAGCCCACTTTACCGTAGAGGACACAATGATGAGTGATATGGCCATCACCGTAATGATCCTCAGGGCAGAGTGGTAGACTGAGTCCAGGGCTTTAAGTGAGCAAGCAATAGCATTTCTATAGATCACATCACCATAGAACTGACATAAAAACTGCTTCAACAACTTGTTTCCTACATTCTATAGGGAGGTTGGCTTTGTTTCTGTAGAAGAAACCATTTTTTTGTCTCAGTTTTTTTACTAGGATGGCTATATGGTAATTAAATGTGAGTTTGTCATCCAGCCATATACCAAGATATTTGTACTCAGAAACTCTATCAATGCTGGAACCATTTACAGTGGTTATTTGCAAACCATTAACCTCAATGTTCCTTGTTCTAGTAAATAACATATATTTAGTTTATTTTCATTTAGTACTAATTTAAGATTAATGAGAGCTTCACATGCCTTATCATCCAAACCAATAATATGTAATCTTTGTAAGAGTAAGCGGTGATCAACTGTATCACATGCTTTTGACAAATCAACAAAAAGGGCAGCACAGTGCTTCTTAATGTCTAAGGCAGATATTATATTATTAGTAACTAATGTGGTAGCTGTGATAGTGCTGTGGTTTGTTCTAAACCCAGATAGTTGTGGATTTAATATCTGTTGACTTGAAAGAAATTACTTGAGTTGGTTATTAACCAAAGATTCAGAAATCTTTGACAAACAGGGTAATTTGGAGATTGGACAGTAATTATTTAAATCATCTATATCACCCCATTTGTGCAAAGGTGTCACATGGGCTAGTTTCCATGCACCAGGAAATATCCATAGGAATGCTTGATTTAGAGTGCTGGCAATAAACATGTTTGGCTTGGTAGCTGGCTGTCGCCCTGGGATGCTTATAGTGGAGTTTGCCAGTGATTGATGTCCCCTGACACCCAAATAGAGACTGCATATGAGGTTGCTACCAGATGGGAATTCAACAAAGGTTAGGAGAGCCAGAATGATATCTGACATATGAGAATGGCTGTAGGGTTGGTTGCCATCTGAGGACCTGGTCAGTGCAGATAGGTTGTTTGCTGACATGGTGGCGCTCATGACCTAAATGAATGGGCTGAAGAGTATGAATGTGCAGGGATTCCTGATTTAATGGGGATAGATTTCAGGAGTGAATGGACCGGTAGATTTGATCCATTTCAGGAATGACCAGAACGTTGCACTGAATGCAGAGGACTTTGTGGAATGGTATGACATGTGGTGTTTAGGTGTTAGTAATAGTTAGGCATGGGGGGCCTGGGACACTGTCCTGGCTGGGGGGAATTGAGGGGGCAGGTGGATACTGAAAACATTTGTTGATGCCTAGTGAATATAGACCCTTTCAAGAGAGTTCCATTATCAGCATCATAGTTGGCCCCACGAGACTTCCTTTTTAACATTCCATATGTGCAGAGGAAGTAGATTGGGAACCAAATAGAATGTTCAAGCATTGTTTTTGTTTTTATTGTTGAAAGGGTCTATAGAAAACAAGCAACGCTGAGGCAAAGTTTGGACCCAGTGCATCTCTGAGACTGGAATCCTACTGGCTCAGTAGGATGTGTTAGTGTACTAAAAAAGGTACAAGGACTTTTATTTTGTGAAGTAACTGGTAAACAGGAAGAGGGAAGCGGAGAGTGGGAAATGAGGGAGAGTTTCCACGTTACTGATGTGCTCGATCAGAAATTTAGAGGTGAGCAGCCCTGGAAGAATGTTGTATACTTGGAGCTAAGAAATAAACTTCAAGGAGTTAAGATACAACGAAACTCCGTGTCAGGTTGTGTTGGATGCCCCCACAGAATCTACTTTTACATTAGCAACAGCATCAGCACCTCCAGAACAGAGTAGCCCCTCCTGAGCACAACAAAACAGAGAACAACAGAACAACTTATATCTTTAAGGATGCACACACTCACAGAGAGAGAGAGAGCGAGAGAGAGAGAAAATTAAACCAATACACTTAATCTCTCCGTACACATTTTTGTAATGTTTGTGTGATTTTGAATCTGTGAGTAACACACTATGTACTCAAGTGTGTGTGTGTGTGTGTGTGTGTGTGTGTGTGTGTGTGTGTGTTCATGTTCAGAAAATCATGTTCTGATCAGGATGTTTTCTACTTTCTCTCCTCTTTTGTGCAGATGCCTGTGAGCTCACACTGGACCCAAACACAGCTAACAGACATGTCTCTCTCTCTAAGGGGAACAGAAAGGCGGATTGGGTGCCTGAAACGCCGTATCCTGACCATCCAGAGAGATTTGACTCCTGTGAACAGGTGCTGTGTAGAGAGGGTCTGTCTGGACGCTGCTACTGGGAGGCTGAGTGGAGTGATGGTGGGGGTGAGATAGCAGTGGCCTATAAAAGCATGCAGAGGAAAGGGGAGAGTGTTCTGAGCAGCTGGTTTGAACTTGAGAGTGGGACTGCTGACTGTGTGTTTGGACGTAATGACAAGTCCTGGAGTCTAAAGTGCACTCATAACAGTTACTCTGCCTGGCACAATGATAAGAAGACTGCCATACCTGCCCCCTCCGACTCCAGCAGAGTAGGAGTGTACCTGGACTGGTCAGCAGGCACTCTGTCCTTCTACAGCGTGTCCTCTGACACACTCACCCACCTGCACACGTTCCACTCCACGTTCACTGAGCCCCTTTATCCTGGGTTTGGGTTTGGATTTGACTTTTGGTTTACGGATTGTAACTTCTCAGTGTTCCTGTGCCAGGTCACATGACCTCCTAACCCTGCAGAAACAACAAAGTCTGCCAAGAAGTCATACTCTTGTTCAAAAACAAGATGGAAAATATTGATATTGTATAACAAAAACTGCACTATGTATGTTTAGATGAAATATATAGTTAGGAACAACATTATTCATACACCTGCAATATATTGATGTTGATTTTCACTTGACCAATATGTTTGTTGTTGAGAAAACCAACATTAAATCAATATTTGCCAGGGGTATGGATAATTTTCTTCCTAACTGTATTTGTGATTAATTTGGAATTGTTTAATATGTTTAATAAAACATTGTGTTATTCATACATTTAATTAAAATTATGACAAGGAATGGTTTTGATTGTTGCTGGTGGCTTTATTGCATCCACTACAATGTACAATTATTCCCTCGTGAATAAGTGATTCTGCATGTGCATTTCAAAACATTGCGATGTGAAATGATAGGTTATCCTGACATAGCCAAACTCGATTCAATTTAGAATTTGAATCTGGTCAGTGTTTCTCCTAGAAATGTTTCCAGCAGCGGTGCTGTTACATGCCGGAAGTTGTAACCACGCCACGCTAAGGGGGTCAGGGGTCCCGGGAATTTGTAAAATATTTTAACGATAAAAATATTTTAATTATTTTAACGTTTTTAACATATTCTAGTTTCTGATTTCAATCTCTTTTCACCTAACAAAACCCATATTTGTCGGATATTTATTTATAAATGGCCACCATGGTCCCCAGGGGCCAAATCCGAGGCATCTACGATTCTAAATCTGATCAGACCCCCTTTGTGATTTTTGTGTGTGTGTGTTTGTGTGTGTGTGTTTGTGTGTGGGGGGCGTCTTTCTTTTCTTTTCATTTTTTACCTCAGATATCAGGTGCTTCTTCTTGTGCACCCCCTCAACTGAGCCTGCCTCAGAAATCAACCAGCTGTCACAAATTTTATAGTAACTGGGAACTATTAATATGTCATAGCTGTTAAATCAAGGATTTTATGAAAGTCAATAATGAAATACAGTAGACCTATAGTTCAGATTTAGCGAACAACCATGTTACTTCAAAGCTAAAGCTATAATGCTTGATGCTACATAATAGCAATTAAAAGTGTAGGCAGAAAATTTGTAATGTTGGAAAAAAAGCCTGGAGATCTTATTTTTTCTTCTTCAAGATGCCCATCTTTTTTGTGAGGGTGTTAGCAGTCAACTTCACCGATGACAGACTGAACTAATACTAACTGAGTACTAGTAACAATGCATAAAATGAGAACTTGTATCATTTGTAATTCCATAGAATAGGCCAGTGCGCACATTAAATCCTTCCCCAAGAATGGAAAATAACCATCATCACACATAATTGACACACAAAAAAAAACATGTTTCATACATATCTGTTCAAAAAGTTCAAATTAAATGTACACATTTACCAGACATTATATGTGTTCTTATGTATACGCATAGGGCGCCGATACAGGGGGGGAATGCCTCTGCACTCAATTGGATAGACCTAACCAATCAGAGCAACGAAATAGCCTACTGTGAGCTGTAGGAAGAACACACGAACCATCTTTCTTCTCCACAAGTGCCTTAACATACCATATCATACCAGTTATGCTTTCTACAAATATGTTTCTGATGGAAAAGTGGTGTTTAATTGCATTAAACATATTTGTAAAAAGCATAACTGGTATGATATAGAACATTATCGGTATATAGAATCAACATGAACAATTTCACCAAAGCTAGAGGCACTGGTAGTTTATTTACAAGACAATTTATACAGACAGTACCTTCAGGAAGTTTATCGTTTGCCGCCATCTTGAATTTAGTTACGATAAGTCGAGCGACGAGTACGAATGAACGGATCAGATTCCAAAAATAATTCTGTGGAAATGGATTCCAGTTGCTGCTACTGGAAGAAACTGGATAAACTACCAGTGATTTTTCAAAGTTCTCAATGTCTCGTTTTAAATGTCAGGGCCCTCGGAAGTCTACCAATGAAGTGTGGAGCTACTTTGAGCCTCGTAATTGGTGTAAAACAGTGATTTATTTGCATGGCTAGGCCGATGCCCGAGGCACCCCCTTTGAAAACCTGTTGGTAGCATCGGCTAACTAGTGCCAGATTTTGGAGTGCAGGGGACAAGCCGAGATGGGCTATGAGACATACGTTCACACTCGGTATCATGTTTCAACACACTTTAGGTCAGTGGTCCCCAAACTACGGCCCGCCACCTCATTTTGGGTGGCCCCCCAAAACATGTCTGTGGTATATAGCATTCGGCCCGCACGGGAGTATGACATCGTCAAACTATAACCTCCGCAATTTCCCCCATTCATTCTCTATGGCGAGTCTTAACAGTACACATGTAATACTATTTCTGTCCACTGGTGGTTGTTTTGGCGCTGTTTCGCGTTTGCCATCGAAAACGGAAGGAAATGTACAGTAGGCCTACTACCTGCAAACAATGTAAGAGACCTATGCTGACTGCATCAGTGCTCAAAGTATTCTAAAAGTTTATCAATTAATTGTTAATTGTTAATAACTAACTAGGCCTAACTTCTATTCAAGTCATATTTCTGGGACTTTCTGGGATAATTATTTCTATTTTTTATTCACTCGTTAAAATGTTCATACAAAGAGTTCACAAAGTTCTCATCAGGTGAGTGAAAGTTAGAATGGTGGTCATTTCAGACCACTTCAGCACTTCATAAAATTCTCATAGTTTGAGAACTTTAAATTATTTGTAGGATATTCACGACTTGTGTATGTAACTGTGTATGCAAAGACACAGAGTTCAGAGTTCACACATTTTTAATAAAAATATACTTTTGGGACTCCCTGCTAATACTTTTGGGAATGCAAAAGTCTTTTTATTAGTATTATTTAATTTGAGCTACATTTTGCACTGATATGGCATGATGGCAATATAAATACAGCTAACAATGGTATTAAATTGCAATAGCCTATGATTAAATGTAATGGAATATTCAACTAAAGTAGACTGCTGTTGTACTAAGCTATTTATGGTTACTGATATACTCCGAGTCTCTGGCCCTCTCTTAGAGCCAGGCATAGTGAGCCGGCCCTCGGAAGAAAAAGTTTGGGGACCACTGCTTTAGGTCAATATCACCGGAATTCTCCTTTAAAAGGTTGCTTATTAACACTTACAAGCTGCACATTAACTGTTAACAAATATGCTTGTAAGTAACTTACAGTTTTTTCTGATTGCTTAAGTAAATTTTTTGTAACTATTGGCTATTTTTTGCAAAACGCTAACACTCCTTGCTTAACTCTTCACACCTTCAGGGCGGAGTGGCAATCGGGACGATCGGGAGTTTTCCCGGTGGGCCGGCCGATGAGTCTGCGCGATGCGGGCCGGCTCATAGAGCTTTTATCGCGGCTGTGAGTCGTACGCGGCCATCGACCTGATAGATGCATTAAGAATTTTCCGTGAAAATCTCCGAGATCTACACTTGAACGTTTGGGAAGTCCAACCTTATACCACTCGCTCACTGTCTATATGTCATTCAAGGTTACCCTGCACACTCATCTCTCCCATTCTGATTTTTGTGTAGGCTAGCCTTAATTTTTTATCTTAATTTATTTTGTCTTATTCAGGCGTTACAGAACTTTCATCACAAATAAAAAAAATGACAATTTAATTTGTTTGTTTGTACTTAAATTAACGTAGGCCTAGGCTAGAATGGAGCAAAGCCTCCTGGGAATGGGGAATGTGTTTCTGGTTTATCCAATGAACCGATTGCAGGTCAAGTCTATTTACAGAAATGTAGGGGGATAAATGAGCGGCCCCTCGTCTAATGGCATGACCCTACAAACGATCAAGTTCGAGGAAAACTACAGAAGTTTTGACAGTCGACGGATTTGCGTGGTTGCTTGCTGTTTTACATATGGATGGAAGGCAGAGAGAAAGGTTAGCGGAGCTAAAGCATTCACGTTATTGAAACTAGCACAAGCTAGTCTTATGTTGATATGTAGCCTAGGCCTAGCCTAATGACTAATTAGTGGGCCACTCAGGCTGATAAATGGTTTGTGGAACTTGTTGGAACTGTCTATATGTAAGCCTATATAGGCCTACTTTAATCGTTCTCGTACAAACCTATTCAAAGTGCCTGTTTTTTTTTTTTTTCAATTATTTAATTACCTCTGTTATTAGGTTGACATTGTTTGTAGGCTAGGCCTTTTTTAAATTTATACAGGCAACTATTGGAGTGCTATGATACCCAGATATGTCCTTGCATGATGCTTGACATTTCCATCCACCCACAAAGCTGTTTTTATACTGCACCTTTGCATATCTAGTTCCTTACACATTTATTGAAAGTGTCTGGTTTGTGGTTGATTGGCTTGTTGTATTGCATTAGCACTATATATTTTGTTTGTGCTATTGATGTGCGTGCATGTTTGGGGGGGGGGTGTTGGGAGGGGGGGCCGGTGCCGTCAGAATTTTCCCGGTGGATTTTAGTGCCCCACTCCGCCCCTGCACACCTTTGTA
Source organism: Alosa sapidissima (assembly GCF_018492685.1). Classification (NCBI taxonomy): domain Eukaryota; kingdom Metazoa; phylum Chordata; class Actinopteri; order Clupeiformes; family Clupeidae; genus Alosa; species Alosa sapidissima. The sequence goes on along the minus strand of NC_055965.1, from coordinate 21,439,852 downwards.
AAAATGGTTACCGACAAACACGGGACGTCCCCCAGACCTTATGCGGACATTCACGACGTCCCCGATTGGTTCCGAACGTCATGTTCTTTAGCGGACGTTCCGGTGACGTTATTGACTTCCGGAGCAATAAAGTTACACCGGAGACATCAAGGGGACGTTTGTTTATTCACACATGGCAGCGGAGTTGAGAGCGCGCCTGCAGGACGGAGACATCACATCCATGCGCGACTTCACGTTACACGTCATTACGTAGCAACATTCAGTCATTACAAGTGCCTCTTGATTGATTAATTACCACTATGTGGATACTGTTTTTTAGAATTAATTTAGATTAAGTGTTAGTTATTATAATTTGTATTTTAGTGTATTTAGTATATTTTTTATATTCTACTGTCCTTATTGCTTAACTGTGTTTTTATATTATATACTTTAATTACTTTTTCTGCTGTTAGTGAATGTGTGTGTGTTGTCTGTATGCTACTGAGACCTTGAATTTCCCCTGGGGATCAATAAAGTATCTATCTATCTATCTATCTATCTATCGATCTATCTATATCTAATTTAATTGTTGTTATGAACTGGATATGTGATGATTCTGTGAATACTGGATATGGGGCCCTCGTTGTACAATGCCTGCATACCACAAATAGTGCAATCATACAATCAATGAGAGCATGTGGTTATAAATTCTTTGATGCAACAGTTGCTTTTCTGGACCAGTGAGTGACATTTGGGTAATTTTCTGCGGCACACCTGATGATCTCTCACGGCACACCCCGGCACAGTGGTTGAAAAACACTGGTCTAAGGCAACATATCATACAGTTTATGAAGTTGTGCGTCTATGAACAAAGTAGAACCATGGTTCACTGCAGATATGTGAATTATGTAGCACATACATTTTGAGTTTAACGTTAATGTATAACGTTACAAACTAGGATATGGATTTTATCAAATTCATGTTAGCTGATGTGATGCTTGGTGTAACGTTAGCAAAGTCGCTGTTCTTAGCTTCTAGCTTACAATGCGCATTTCTTCAGATAACTGTCATTATAACATAATTTTAATTTCATATCAATACATATTCAGACATACACATAGACACATATTCAAAATATACCATTTTCAAACCATGTGTAATTATCTATATGCAAAATATATGCTTTATATTATCTAAAAATACATTTGCCTGTTTTTATTATCTAGTCTGTTGAAAAAAATAAAGTGTGTGTGTTGGGCTGTCTGGGTGTGATTCTGTGATTGTATGATAAAGACACAAAACACTTTTAGAGGTGATTATGAAATGTGATCATGTTCTTTGTTTGTTTGTCCTGATCTTGCGTGGTGTTCAGGCGTGTAGAGAATGCGTGTAGAGATGTGGCTCAGTAGCGCCCCCCATCTGTATGGCTGAGTGACGGTCTGTTGAATGAACAGGTCTCTGGGTTAAAGCGCCTGCTGAACACATACTGTAGACATCAATGGAAAATGGAAATGTAGGCGGCTAGAAGGTGTAGCTCAACAGCGCCCTCTATCCGTGTGATTTGGAAACAGTCTGCTAGCTGTGCAATCCTAAATGTAAATGGCTTAACGGCGCCCTCTAGTCAATGTGGATGGGATGACAGCCTGCTAAATGCGCGACCTTAACCACTCCTGCTCGCTTGCTCGACGGCGCCACCCTGTCAGTGTGGCGAGACAGTGCGGCTCCGCAGGCAGCCACAGGTCAGGTACTTCATAGCGGTCATGCTGACGTGCATGAGGCCGCCCATGTTGAAGAGCATGTGGTAGAAAGCCTTGACGGACAGCCCGCCCGTCTCGTCGGCGTACTTCATGGCCACGATGGGCGTGTACAGCGGGTTGGTCAGGTTACGGAAGCGCGGGCTGCTCGCCTCGATCACCTTCTTGGTGCACTGCAGAGGAAGAGGAGGAGGAAGAGGAGCAGGGAGGTGAATATGTGACTTGGGGGCCTAATTTAAAGGATGTGCAAAGTGCAAAGTCTATCAACAAGCAAAGTTCTTGTGCATGAGCTCCAGCTATCATGTGGCATGTGCAAGCATTGGACTTACTCATCAGTGTTAGTGCGGTTGCCCATTGGGTTACAGTAAATGAGCAAATTGATTTTGCTTGATTTTGTTGCTAAATTAGCCGTAGTTAGCCTTATGACTTTGCCCATTGAACATTATTCAAATTATTGTCATAATATAATGCAGTGTTTTTCAACCACTGTGCCGGGGCACACTAGTGTGCCGTGAGAGATCATCAGGTGTGCCGCAGAAAATTACCCAAATGTCACTCACTGGTCCAGAAAAGCAACTGTTGCATCAAAGAATTTATAACCACATGCTCTCATTGATTGTATGATTGCACTATTTGTGGTATGCAGGCAATGTACAACGGGGACCCCCCATATCCAGTATTCACAGAATCATCACATATCCAGTTCATAACAACAATCAAAATAGATATAGTAACCTACAAATGAAACAGAGGGAGCTTGTTTTATTGAGCAGGTCTTGCATAGATAGATAGATAGATAGATAGACAGATACTTTATTGATCCCTAGGGGAAATTTAAGGTCACAGTAGCATACAGACAACATACTGTACACACACACATTCACTAACAGCAGAAAAAGTCATTAAAAGTATATAATATAAAAACACAACTAAGCAATAAGGACTGTAGAAGATAAAGAATATACTAAATATACTAAAATACAAATTAAATAAATTCTAAAAAACAGTATCCACATAGTGAGTGATTAATCAATAAGGTGCGCTTGCAATGACTGAAGCAGGGACTGAGCCTGAGGTCCTCTGTGCATAAGGTAAGGTAAGGTGCTCTTTGTGAATGAGTGTCATGGTGATGGTGCAAATGAGTAAGTCAAACAGTGCAAC